>NC_062296.1:92464649-92766770 GCF_902655055.1 Lutra lutra | reverse complement strand
TCTGTCCATCATTGCCATCGATTGAGTGTATCTGGGAGTTTTCCAGAATTCTTACATGGATGGGAAGTTTGGCTTTGCTCATTGGTATAATTTATCCATTTTTTTCTTCTATGGATTGTACTTTTGGTGTCATTTCTGAGAACTCTTTGCTGAGCCCCAGGTCATGAAGGTTTTCCCCATTTGTTACAGAGCTGTCAAAACCTCACTCTGGGTTTCACAGAGGCAAAGGCATTGCTAGGTGATGGAGCAGAAGAAGTCATGCTGCCTTCATCTGGATTCTCTCCTAAGTGGCTCTGGAGATAAGGCTCCCAGTGCAGGGAGCTTCCTGGAAGGGTCTCCTGGGAGGGGCCTGGGGAAGTGTGACCGGGAGAAGAAGACAGCCAGCAGAGGCTGGGCTGCTAATGCAGCTCACTCAGCAGGCGACTGGAGGCTAATGCTATGCTTTGGAAACTCTAGGAAACAGAGATTGCTGTGTTATAGTAGGGAGTATAGGGCACAGTCAGCAAAGGGAAAAGGCAAGCTTGGTAGAGTCTCAGTACGCATCAGTTTTATTAGAGGTTGGTCCTGTAGGCACCGTCTGTCTAGCTCACTGTCAAAATTGCAATCTCTTAGAAAGAAAGCAGGAGTTCAGCATAAATTATGTTGTTTGGACATGTTCAGCGTGGGCACAGAAACCATTCTCATCAGTTCTGGGACTGGTGGGAATCCTCCTGAAATCCAAGTTCCCAGATGCTAGCCAAAGGCCAGCCATGCCAGCAGGCCTTCCTAACGAGAGCAGTCTTGGGCCTGCCGTAGTTCATCTTTTCTGCTTTAGAAAACGTGTGCCTTGAAAGGACTCCATTCAAGGGGTGAGGGAGTGGGGGTATTTACACGCCAGTCCCCGAGAGTCGTCAGTTACTATCTGCTCTCAATAATGTGCTTCAGGTATAGAGAGACAGTTGGAGATAAGCAGCTACTGGGAGGTTTTGAGGGATGTGCATGAGGCCCTGACTGCCACAGACACAGTAGTTTATTCCAGAAGTTGGGTGAGGACAGCAAAGCCACATGTATAGGGCAGTTCACGTGCGTGTGGTCATGTGATGGTTTTACAACTGTGGGCAAAGAGATCAAAGTCAAGTCTTCCCTAACCCTTCCTTCGGCTGTGGCCAGAACTCTGTGCAGGCCATCGCTGGCCCTGGAGGCACAGGGAGAGCCACGGGTGGATTCTGCCTTTCTGGGTCTGCCCGTCGGCTGGATGGGAAAGAATGTGCGTACGTGTGTGTGTGCATGTGCACGCGCACGCTTGTGTGTATTGTGGGGACAGAAAGTCCCAATACGTTTGTTTTTTTATTTTTATTTTTAAAAAATATTTATTTATTCTAGAGAGAGGGAGAGAATGCACATGTGCACGTGCTTGCGGGTGGTGGAGGAGGCAGAGGGAGAGAATTTCAAGCAGACTCCCCCCTGAGGCAGAGCCTGGTACCAACCCTGGGGCTAGCTGCGGGGCTTGATCCCACGACGCAAGAGATCAGGACTCTGAGCTTATGACCTAAGCCGATACCACGGGTCAGACGCTGAATGGACTGAGCCACCCAGGTGCCCCCATTTGTTACATTTTAAACTTTCTCTTTCAGTCTTTGGATTGGGAGCAGCAGAAATGGCAGATAAACAGGTGTGTGCTGCGGCTTCTGATTTCACGGCAAAAACCCTTTCCTTGCTCTGTCCACTTGCGCAAATCTGGAGAACCAGGCTCTGTTGTGTAATTTGAAGCTAGGAATGCGTTTGGATTGGATTACGTTCCTTAAGTGTGTTGTGATGTTGTGTGCACAGAGATCCTGGGTCAGAATAAAGGCAGCCTGGGGGTGGGGGGGCGGGTATCTTCATTCGGCTTAAGCCCCTCGTTCCCTCTCCCTGTCAGAGAACTCTGCAGGGAAGGAGCTGGAAAGAGATGGGGGAAGGAGGAGGCATTCCTCGCATGTGTGCCCTGGACCCACAGGACCTTCCCCAGGGACTCCAGGGTCCTGAGCAGAAGGACCGCCGGCAGAGCGTCCTCTGTGACCAGAGGTCCCCAGCCTGGTGATCTTTACAGGAGCAGCTGGCATGTAGGGCTGGAGGAAAAGGGACTTTGGAGTGGCTGCTTGTGATGTCTTTTGGAACTTCTGGAAAAGCTGTAGGAAATGAAGCTTTTCCGAGTTACTAGTACTACTATTACTACTACTACTACTACTACTACTATTATTTTTAGGTCCTGTCCAACCAAGGTCTGGCTCTGAATTCCATATTCTCAGATCCTTTCTTCCGTGGGTCCTAAGCTTTTTGCATTATCTTGTGACTACAGGTGACCTCGAGCTCAAACACTTGCTTAGAGCTATGGTATGATCATATCTTTATTCGCCAGCCAAGGGCATCTGGAGTCTTGAAGCATTGGGGTAGCTAATTAGTTGGAGAAACTTCTGATTGTAGGGTATCGTAGAAACCTCTAAGTGTGTGTGTCTGTGTTAGTGTTAG
This sequence comes from Lutra lutra, assembly GCF_902655055.1. NCBI lineage: Eukaryota > Metazoa > Chordata > Mammalia > Carnivora > Mustelidae > Lutra > Lutra lutra. The sequence goes on along the minus strand of NC_062296.1, from coordinate 92,764,283 downwards.
AAACTACCTTTTTGCTTTTCCCAAAGCTTCCAGGTTGAAATGTCACTAGTGAGGTCCTTTAGTTGCTTTTTTGGGATCTAGCCTGTTCATCAGTTGACAGCATTTGGGTTGTTTTCACATTTGGCCTCTTGGGAATAATGCTCTGATCATTTGTGTCTAAGTCTTCGTGTGGGACATGTTTTCAGTGCCCTGGGGTCTAAGCCTGGGAGTGGAATTGCTGGGTCATGTGGAAACCTTCTTTGGAGGTGTTGCCAGACTGAGATCCCTCTTCTTAGCTGAGCTTTTTATGTAAGTAAATTATCTACATATAAAAATGCATGAATTACAAGTGTGCACGTCCACAGACTTTTGCCAAGGGAGCTCACGTACATAACCCACACCCAGATCAAGGAGCAGAATGCAGCTGGCCTCCAGAAGCCCTCTGTGGCCCCTCCGGGCCCTACCCCACCCCTAAAGGGAACCATTGTGCATACACACCTCCCACCACAGATGAATGTGGCCTGTTTGTGAACTTCACATGAATGGAATCTTTTATTTGTCCGACACCCGTAGCTCATGCACCCTACAGAAGCAGGCAGTGCGCTGCATTTGGCCCACGGGTGATGCATTTGACCATCTCTGCTTCTGCGGCATTCCCCTGTGGGTCTGCCCCCTGCTGTGTTTGTCCGCTCTCCTACGGATAGGCATCGGGTGCTTTCCCACGACCCTCCCCCTGTCGCCTCCTCTCTCAGCCTGCCAGTGGCCAGGTGCCCTCAGAGCCTGACGATTTTTCTGCCAGTGTTCCTCCCCCAGATCAGACCACGCTGCCTTGTTTGCCGCCTTCTCTATCAGCTAATTCCCAGATGACTTGGGGAGTTGGAACAGAAAATCCAAACTCAGATGGAGACGCCGAGCCTCTAGTTCGTGGTGAAGGCTGGTCGTAGCAGGGGCGAGTGCCGGGAGATGGGCCGGCAGCGTGGGCATGGTACAGATTGCTCCTGCCCTGGCCCCTTCTCCCCTGCCCGTCCGCTTGTGGTGACTTAGCTGCCACTCAGGGCTTAGCTTGTGTTTCCTGTGAGGGGTCAGACGGGCAATATTTTCTGCACCGTGAGCCTTCCAGGCCGTGTCACAGTTACTGTGCTGGGCCCTGGGAGTGCCAAGCAGCCCTAGCCATGGCGTGAACGAAGGCGTGTGGCTGCGTGCCCCTAACACTCGATTTACAAAAACAGGCTGTGGGCTGTATTCGGCCCGTGGGCTGGGGGTCGCCGGGCTTGCTTTATACTTTATACTTTTTTATACTGCCTCCCAGCCCTCTGTCCGAGGTACCAGAGTTCCCTGCAGGCCTGTGCCCCTTACCCAGTGGTGGAAGCGTCATGATCCACTGGGAGAAGGACAGAGACAAGTAGGCCACCTAAAGGCCCTCCAGCCGATGGGTGGACGAGGAAGATGTGACATGTACGTACATTGGCCTCTGAAATGCAGTCCTGCAGCCACACGGATGGACCTGGAGGACGTTCTGCTGAGTGAAATTAGCCGGTCACAGAAAGACAAATCTGCGTCATTTCACTTACACGGGGCGTCTCGAGGGGCCGAACTCTTCCTCCCGTTGGTTGCCAGGGGCCGGGGGGAGCAGAGATGGGGAGTCGTGGTTCCGTGTATATAAAGTCTCAGTGACGGAAGACGAAAAATACCTTGACAGAGCGCTGTCCCCTGAAAATTTGTCAACAAGGTGGATCTTGTGTAATTATTTTGTTAACTACCAATTATTTAAATTATTTAAAAACACGAGAAAGAAAGAGAATGCTTTTGATTGCCACGGAGGAAGCCCCCAGCTCTCTCTGGGGAAATTAATGCATGTGGCGCAGAGAGCTCGTAACAGAACAGAATTATGGAGGGGGAGAGGACACAGCACACTCAGAAGAATGGATTTCTGCCTGACATGCTGACAGTCCGGTGTGGGGAGCTCTGTGTTTGGTGTGGCCTTGATCATGCTTAGAACCTGTCCTTCTTTATCTTGATCTGGGTGATTCCCCACCTCCATTCATTTTCTAGAAACCATTTTGTTATATGACTATGCGAAGTCCAGTTTTCCTTTAAATGGTACAGATCCCTATTTTGAGGGTGAGCCAACCCACCCAGAGTTGTCTTCAGTATCAAAGTCATAAATCGCATCACTGATACTGTCCCAGCTAGCACAGGCCGTGTTCATTGGGCCCTGGGTGAGATGAGCTTTACTGGACAGGGTCTGTTGTCATCTGCTACGGAGCACTTGGACTGCAGCCCGTTGCAGTCATCATACTGCAAGACCGAACCTATAGATACTTTCTCGCCTGAAAGGATTGGATAAAAGATCTAGATGCCCTGTGTGTCTTGCAGAGTCCCTTTGTAGGTAAATATGGTTGGGTAGGAGAGATGTTACTTTGTCAGGCCAGATACCTCAGGCATGAAATTTGATTCCATCCCATCTCTGCTGGCAGTTTTATCCTCCATCGTTGTTCCTGTCCTCCCCGGAAGTCTGTCCGCGATACCGCGATAGCTTATCAGTCTTCATTACTCCTCTCCCTCGGGAGCCCGAGGAACACTGTTAAACGCTGCTACGTGACAACCCCTTCAACGAACCCAATGGCTTGAAACAATGAGCGGTTATTTTTCTAGTGGTCTGCGGGTGGGCTGGGTGATTCGATGGGGCCAAACTCCGCTGATCTTGGCTGGCTCATTCAGAAATCTCTGCTTGTCTGGGCCTAGGTGATCTGGGCTGGCCTCAGCTGAGCTGACCCAGCTCCATTCCGTGTGGTCTCTCACCTTCCAGCATTCTAGCCTAGGCTTCTTGTCATGGCAGAGGCAGAGGTCCAGAAAACAAACAAACACCCCACCCCCCGCCAACCAGCAGAGTGTGCACCACCTCTTGGGATCTAGACTCGAACGTGCATGCTAGTCCCTTCTGCGGTGTGTCACAGGCCAGTCCAGAGTCACTGCGTGGAGAAACGGACTCTGCCTTTTAATGAGGGGGACCCGGGAAGTCCCATTGAACGTGCGGTAGACCCAGGGAGGTGTAGAGAATATGGCCATTTTTGCAGTCAGCCCGTTGCATAGATCAGGGATCAGCAAACATTTTCTGTCAGTGGTCAAAACAGTAAACGTTTCAGGCTTTGTGGGCCACATAGTCTTTGTTATGACTCCTCAGCCCTGATCTTGTTACGGGGAAGCAGCCGTAGACAGTATGTGAATGCCTGGGCGTGGTTGGCCTTCCACTGAAACTTTATTTACAAAGCCAGCAAGTGCTGATCCGGACCACGGAGGGCTCTCAGATCCAGGTTCTCTGATGTTGGCCTTCCTGAAACCAAGGCCTTGAGGCCATAAGCATGGGTGGCATCTGTCAGAAGTGCTCGTATTGGTGAGAAGAAATAAAAACAGATAAGAGGAGATAAGTGACTCCCTGCTAAGTATCCATTTGGGGTTGTTCCTTGTACAGTAACGGATGTACATAGGTTGAGTTTATTTCTCAGTTAGCGAGTCCTCGGAGTTCACTTTGTCGCTTCCCTGTTTGGCTGGATTCTCATTCCTTAGCCATCCGCCTCTCCCAGATGGATTCCAGATAGAATTCTAACCTGTATGTCCCCTTCTGACACTTCTCCTGGACCCTTCTGTCTCACTTAATCCCAGAGTCAGAAGTGACCTCAGCACCTCCTTCTGGGCTCCCAGTGAGCCCCCGATTAGGTCTACAAGTTAGATCTTGTTTATTTTCCTACCAGTTATGTGTCTAAGTGTTACAACCGTGACATGCTCCATCAAAATTTAAAGATGTTAACTGTCCTCGAGAGTGGCTTTTTGGTTCAACCATCATTGCCTGGAGTTGTTGCTTGACTAGAGATTCTCGTTAAATTTCAGGTAACGTGAACTCCCTTTTCATAGAATGTCCAAGTCTCTGCTGTTCTTCTAGGCTGGTTTTTCCTCACGAGGGCTCTCTGTTGTGGGTCAACAGTCGGCTGCCTTATTTTTCCCATCAGAGATTTTCTGTGCCACATATAACACAAAGCTATTACCACCTTGTTTTTTGTGGAAATGAGAACGAAGTCTTTGCTTTCTAATTTTACTCCTTCCCTTTTATTAGTGGTTGCTACTGACTTATGCAACATGACTCTTCCCTGGGTACTCATCAACGGGTATACTTTTCAGCTTGGCATGGCTCAGGCCTCAGACTTTTAAAGTTTTAAAGCAGCTGAGTTGCACAGACCGTCAATAAATCACTCACTATCGCCACTTTATTGCTTGTAAGGTGATTACCCCGCTTTGCCCATAGCGACTTTTCAATTTGATTAAAATGCAGTTTCATCAGGTCGTGGTTGAGTCCTCCGTATGTAAAAATACATAAAGCAACGAGAGTACCCATGCTCCAATATTTTTATAACTGCCCTTCACCTCTTTAACCATTGACTCCAGCATTTCTGTGGTCCTCGGCCTATAATTCACATTTCCATGCTCTTTGCCAAAGTAATTTTTATTTAGTGCTTATTCCAACCTCTTGTCTTTGTGAGACTGTAGTACTTTTTTCCCCTGCTAACTAGTGGGGGAGCGTTGGTCCTGCTGCAGAGTATTTTCTGCATCTCAGATTAGCTCCTGTGTGATGTGTAAATCAGGCTCTGATGGTGGTATAACGTGGAAGGTGTCTTGGTTTATTCGGGGTTGTTTTCCAGACCCAGGGAGCCAGGAGAGTGGGAGTAGAATTGTTATCTTAGGCAGGAAAAGGAGAAACCCTCAGCTTGGCTACTGTCCTGGCAGCAGGAGCCCTTTTGACTGTATTTTAAGAAAAATGAAAAGTGAGTGCCTGTAACCCTGGTTTCCTTGCCCAGGGCGGTGTGCTGCCAGCCGGGCGTGGCTCTTGGCTTGTCTTGGTTTGTTTGCGCTGCTGTGATCAAATCCCACAGACTGGGGGGCTTCTACACACGAGACATTCATTCCTCACGCTTCTGGAGGCTGGAAGTCTGACATCGGAGTGAGGGGGCGGTGCTGGCAAGGTTGGGTAAGGGCCCTCTTCTCCGCCAGAGACTTCTCGTTGTGTCCTCACATGATGGAAGGGGTGAGGGAGCACTCTGGGGTCTCTTTTATAAGGTTTTGTCTTTCCGACCTAGTCACCTCCCAAAGGCCCCACCTCCTAACACCGTCACACTGCGGGATGGGGTTTCGGCATACGAATTTCTGGGGCGCACACACCAGACCAGAACATGCGGCACATGGCAGGTTGTCCATCTCCAGGGGGTCCCCCGCCTCTGCCCCGCACCCCCTAAAAAGGGCCGCTGCCCTCGCGGATTGCCTTGGCTTCCACAGCGAGATAATGTCGGGTCAGCATTTCACTCCGCTCTTGCTGTGTGGTTTGAATACCCGCGTGCTTCGTACTTCATCTCACAGGAGAACGGATTATGGGTTTAGGTGCAGGGACTGGATTGGGACTGGTATGCTCTGACCCCATTTGCCCCTCCAGCCCTCTCGTTTTGATGCCTCGCTCTTCGCAGAACTTGAGGTTTTTCAGAGATGCGTGTGGTTGAACTTCATACTTCACGGTTGTGCATTGGCCTCCCCACTAAAATGTACTCTTAAGCCCCAAATTGGGGCTTTGGGGGACTCTCCCGGTTACTCACAGACGTGTGCGCGCAGAGTCGCACGAAGTTCGAGTCACCCGAACAGCACACTCCTGGCCCCGCCATCTTGCTTCATTCAGCTCTGACTATGAACAAGTGTCCTTTGTACAGACTGTTTAATGCCATGTTTTTCACATTTTTGTGCCTTCTTTTTTTTTGGTAATTCGCTGTTTGTCATGGGCCCGAAATGCAGGGCTGGAGGGTCTCTGGTGTCTCCAGGTGCGAGAAGGCAGCGGTGCGCCTAGTAGAGAGAAGCCGTTGGGCAGATAAGCTTCATTCAGGTATGAATTGCAGTGAGGCAGTCGGGATTTCAGTGTGTTAACGAATCAGTGGTATATGTTCAAGAAGATGTCTTTTTTTTAAAAAAAGATTTCATTTATTTGACAGAGAGAGAGAGAGAGAGATCACAAGTAGGCAGAGAGGCAGGCAGAGAGAGCGGGGAGCAGGCTCCCCGTTGAGCAGAGAGCCCGATGTGGGGCTTGATCCCAGGACCCTGAGACTATGACCTGAGCCGAAGGCAGAGGCTTCACCTACTGATCCACCGGGGCGCCCCTCAAGAAGATGTCTTAAAACAGAAACACAGAAAGCGGGGTTGTGTATTGACTGGTTTACAAAAACATGACCAGAGGCTTGTAGGAACCCAGACCTACCTAGCTCTTAGGGACATCGCTTTGGTGGTCGCTAACTTGTTCGTGGTGATTTATAGAATGTAACGGGTGCAGATAACAAAACTCAACTGAGCTACAGACCGAAGGTTGGTGTCTCCCCCAAATTCATGTGTTGGAACCCAACCCTCAATGGGATGGTGTTAGGAGGTGCGGCCCTTGGGCCGTGGTCAGGCCGGGAGAGCTGAGCCCCCACCAGTGGGATCGGTGTCCTTATAAAAGAGAGCCCGGAGAGCTCCACGGTTGTTTCCGACACATGAAGACACAGCAAGAAGATGGCTGCCTATGGGGGCGCCTGGGTGGCTCAGTGGGTTAAATCCTCTGCCTTCAGCTCAGGTCATGATCCTGGGGTCCTGGGATCGAGCCCCATATCGGGCTCTCTGCTCAGCGGGGAGCCTGCTTCCTCCTCTCTCTCTGCCTGCCTCTCTGCCTACTTGTGATCTCTGCCTGTCAAATAAATAAATAAAAATCTTAAAAAAAAAGATGGCTGCCTGTGAACCAGGATGAGGGTCTTCACCGGACACCGACCCTGCAGTGCCTTGATCTTGGACTACTAGCCTCCAAGACTGCGAGGGAGACATTTCTGTTCCTAAGCCGCCCCGTCGGCGCTCTGTTACAGCAGCCTGAAGGGGCTAAGACGGAGCGTATCTATTTCGTGGCAGCAGAGATGCCCGTGCGGAGGCGATTCTGGTGTAAGAAATTGCTACGTGCGGCTTGCTCTGCCGTGTCTCTGCGGATGTCCTGAGTGACGGTTTGCATCCCAGGCTTTCTCTCCCAGGTGTAACTAGCATGGTCAATGCCGGAGCGATGAGCGGCTCTGGAAACCTGATGGATTTCCTCGACGAGCCTTTCCCTGATGTGGGGACGTACGAGGACTTCCACACCATCGACTGGCTGCGGGAGAAGTCCCGGGACACCGACAGACACAGAAAGGTGGGTGGCCTTCACGAAGACATGTCGGAGGCGCTCCCTCCGGGGGCGGTCGCCGAGGTAGGGTTAGCTCACCTGTCACATGCTGGGCGAGAGTCCGAGGAAGAGAAGAGAAGGGCTAGCGAGGCAGGCGGAGACGTGGACAGGCAATCACGAGGCGGCCCGCTTGGGGCGGGAGGCCGTGTCCTACAGAGGTGCGGTGTGGAGGGCGATGAGGGGACCCCGGAAGCTGACAAATCAAGTACATCCCGTCCTCAACGACTTGAGGCTGGGTGAGCTCTGGGGCGCTGTTTCTAGACCCTGGTTTCCGCTCTGCAAGGCTGGAGGTCGTTCTGTCTGCAGATCGAGGGAGCTGCGTGTGTATGAAAGCACAGACCGCAGGGCCTGGCAGCTCGTGGGCCATCAGTCTCTATTTTCGTGGCCACCATAAGGCTGGGTGTAAGTGCTGTGGGATCATTCAGGCGGGACGGTTAGGGAAGGGTTTTTTAGAGATGGTGACATTTCTGTCGGGCCTTAGAGGTGGACTAGGAGTTTACTACGCGGAGAAAGGAGAAAAGATTCTAAAATCAGGAGGGGCCCTTTTTTAAGTCACAGAGGCCTGAGAGAACACGGCCCAGTAGACGGTTCAGAAGCTCTGTGGCTTGGGGGAGGGCCCCCCAGGAGGGGAGGACGTGGGCAGGGGACCGCGCCAGGAACGAGCAAGGAGGCATGAAGACGTGTTTGGGTTTCATCTTCACCGTCGCAGAGTAGAAGAAAGGCATACGGCAGAGGGCCAGACGGGAAGCTTGGAAGTCAGTTCAGGAGAAAGAGGAAGAAGGTCTGACCAAAGGCAGCGAAGCGCACATGAGAGAGGCTCAGGGTCAAGAGTTACTCAGGGGAGCCCCTGACCGGATTTGGGGGGGCCTTTATTGGGGATGGGCAGGGAGCAGAGTCCCGGATGAGGCTCCGGCCAGCGTTAGAGAGGGGGTGATGCTCTCGTTGGCAAGAAGGGAGGAGAGGGGAGCAACAGACGTGAGTTTTGTGTCAGCCACCATGAGTTTGAGCTGTTTTCCCAGCCTGCAGCTGGGGGGTGGGGGTTGGCGGGCAGCTGGAACTCTGAAGTTCAAGGGTGAGGTCAGGGCTGCGGTGCGGGGGGTGGGGGGTGGGGACCCGGCCTGTGAGTGGGGGCTGAAGCTGTAGAAGTGGCCGAGGTGGCCTGGGTGGGTGGAGGGAGAGGTAAGGAGGTGGTCAGCGTTCTGGGCCCTGCCGAGATTGAGCGGGTGCTGAGGGAGGTGGGGGGCGCCTGGACAGACACCTGGGAGAGGCAGAGAGAGGTGAGGGAGGGGCCCCAGCGAAGTGGTGGCGAGCAAGTGAGGTGAAGTCCAGAAAACTCTCCAGCCTCTGGGCTCTGGTGTGCAGACCGTGGGCGAGGGGACGGCCTGGAGCAGCGGTTGCTGGACTCTGGCCCTCGGGCCCGGGCCAGCCGGGCCCCTGCTCCGGTCAGGACAGTTTCCTTGGAATACGGCCGTGCCCACTTGCTGGCCCACTCCTCCCGGCTCCGTCTGGGCCGCCACAGCAGAGCTGAGTGCTCGTGACAGAGGCCGGCTGACCCGCAGAGCCCAACATCTTTCCAGAAAATGTTTTAAGGAGTTGTGAGAGGAACGGCGCCTCAGAGCAAGGGTGGGAGGGAGAGGGGCGTCCCCACAGTGTGCTCGGACACGTCCGCCCACCTGGCAAAGGTGACCCATACGTCCGCCCACCTGGCGAAGGTGACCCATGCTAGCCGATGCACAGTTCCAGCTGTTAACATCTGACCTTGAAGACAAAAGAAGGCTTCATGAGCAGACCATCTGGGGAGGGTGAAAGTGGTCATTCTGATTTAAAACTGTGACAGGGAATCGCTGTCTCCCTTCAGAGTGGCCTCTGAATCATCGGGGTTCAAATCACACTTAGGAAGTTTTGTAATCAAGTGAATTTGGGGGGGGGCGCTTCCAAGTCTTCGGCGGCTGTGATGGCATCTCTCCAACTTGGCCTGAACCCGAAAGCCCATTTTGTCACTGCGCCAGGTAGCAGGGAAGGGGGACCAAAGTGGCAATTTAGTTGCTTAATTACATTCATTTTCTCACTTGCCTTGTTTCCTGGAGGAAACTGTTTCAGGGAAGGAAGCGTGAATGGGAAAACGTATCCGGAGTCCGCTACCGTGTCTCTCTGTTTCTAGATAACCAGCAAAAGCAAGGAGTCCATATGGGAGTTCATCAAGAGTCTGCTGGACGCCTGGTCAGGCTGGGTGGTGATGCTGCTCATTGGCCTGCTGGCAGGTACATGGCGGGGGGTGGGGCGCGGGTACGTGGCGGGGGGGTGGGCCGTGGGGACCCCCCCCGCCCCGGGCCGGGCCTCCAGGGGCCGGGCCGCAGAGGCCCAACTGTCCCGGTTCGAGCTGGTGTTCTAGAAAGGGACCGATTCTCTTTTACCGTGTGCAAGGGATCTATTACTTGAAATACCTGGGAGCAGAACCCATGACCACACCTTTAACATTAAACGTATCCTCAATAAGGCAAGACTCCAGGGCATGGAGCCCAAATGCAGTCACTTTTGTACTTGGTGAGCCGGCTGGCCATGTCCACACAGGCCCTGGAGTGAGCTGTGCACACCCTGGGGAACTCAGAGCACGTTCGAGACATACCCAGGGTCGGAGGGAGGCCCACGGCAAATACCTCCGGCCCGTGCGTTGATCTGACCCTTGGGGATGCTGCGCCCTTAGTTTTTATAACCCCAGCACCAGGCTTGCGAGCAGTTGATGCTTCCAGAGCGAATGGAGGCGTAATTGGAGGGGAAACCTGCCCTTTTACTATCAAACGCACCAGCTCTCCATGGAAACTCTTTCCGGAGATGTACTTCTTTTAGGAGGCTCTGAAGGTTAATGTCTAAGAATAAAAAAAACCGAGCACGCTAAAAGCGAGTCCCTTAATAAAAATCACTTACCTGTGATAACATAATAGTGACAGTTACGGGATTGATCAGCGAGTGACTGTCATAAAGGCAGAATATAGTAGATGCTCTAAGAAAGACTGAATGCTAACAGGGCCCAGACACAAACTGTGATGACCGAGGAGTCCGATCTCTGGGCATTCTTTCATTTCGTCCGTACCCCGCTATGGGAGGGGCTCACTTGCCGGGAGGGTTCCCGCATTTCACCAGTTTTAGCGTTCCCTTCCCGGGGCAGTGTTGCCGGGGATTCGATTTCATGGCTATCCGGTGTCTTCGCCACCAATTTGTTTGCTTCCACGAACACCTTTGAAGGCGGGCAGGGTAGGCATTTGCTGTGAGTTTTGATGTCTTTATTTAGAAGAGATTTATGAAACTATGTACCGTATCATGATTCTTGGCTTCTAGGCAGGAAAAATAAATAGAGGAAATGAAGAAATCCGGAAAAGATGTTCTAGCATCTGCCAGAGCAGAGAGCAGAGCGTGGATTTACTGACTCCTGTAAGAGCCCGATTAGGCTCTGTTGAATAAATCTGATATTGCCCTCTTGGTTTCCCCGTCTGCCCAATTTCTGCCAGTCCTTTCTGGAAGACTCCCCTGGGGAATGAAAGCAAAAAATTTTGCTGCCTGGGCTTCAAGAGTCTCCCTGGAGATGGTGCCCTAGCATTGGGGAGAGCCCCCCTCCCTCATCCTAGCCCCCACCCATGATCCTAATGTGGGGCCAGGGTTGGTGCCCCCCACCCCGCTCTGGGCGCTCTGGGCACACCCTCCAGAAGAATACAGGAGGACAGTGAGAAGGCGGGGGGGACGCTGACAGTGCAGGTGGCTACAGAGTGCCGTGAAGGGAGAGCCAGCAAATCGTGTCCCCTTCGCTATGCTCCTCTCCAGCTGTCCTGACAGTGGGGAGGACTCAGGCCCCCTGGCTTGGCCAGCCCTCCCTCTGCAGCGGCATCCTGGACGGGGTGTTTGACTCTCACAATGGCGGGGCCGGCGGCTCCTCTGCGGGGCGCTTATCGGGAGTCCCCACTGGGTGTCGCTGTTGTTCCACCGAACGAAGCCAGCCGCGCAGCGCTGCCCCCTGGCGAAGATTAAGATCGAGGCCTAGAGAGGGAGCGGGACTTGGAGCCGGCGCTCAGGGAGTGCCTGCAGCGCCAGGAGACGTTTGAACAAAGACCTAAAGAAGGCGAGGGGGTTAGACCCAGTGATCCTCTGATCTTCTCTCCCTCTCTCGGCCCCGTGCCCCCCGCCCCAGTGCATGTGCGTGCGTGTGTGTCTGTGTGTGTGTGTGTGTGTACAAGCTTTATTAAGATAGTGTTCACATTCCACACCGTTCACCTCGTCGGAGTGTACAGTGTCACGGTTTCTGATGCGGTCAGAGTTGCAAAACCCTCACTGTAGCCCCTTTTAGAACATTCTCTCCGGCCCCCAAAGGACCTCCACAGCCCTGGCTAGCAAGGCCCGCAGCCCCCAGCCGCCTCTCAGCCCCAGGATGCCGCTGACCCTAACTTGTGGCCCCGCACATTGGCCCGGCCTGGCCATCTCAGGGCGGCGGGAGCCTCCCCCATGGGGTCCCGCGATCAGCCTCCGCACTCGGCGTCACATGCCGGGCCCCATCAGCTCCGCTCGTTTTTGCTGCCAAGTTCGAGTGCGCTGCGTGCCTGGAGTCCATCTGACCCTGCCGTTCCGCAGGATGGGGCTCGGGGCTGTTTCTGATCTTTGGCTCCTGCGAGTAGTGCCACCGTGAGCATTCCACGTGCGCGTGTCGCATAGATGTGTGTGTTCACGTCTCCTGGGCGCTTGCCCCGGAGTGGACTTGCTGAGTCAGATGGCAGCTGTGTGTTACCTGAGGGACTGTCACGCTGTTTCCCAGAGGGGCCACACCGTTGTCAGGGGCTGCAGTTTGCTCCCTAGCACTTAGCTGCCTTCTCACAGAGCCCCTGATTTCCTTCCGCTGTCCAGTGGCCCGCCTCCCTGTGATGTGCGGTGCCGCGGAGGCAGGGATCTGAGCCTGCCGTGTTCACTGCCATTTCCCAGGAGCGTGGGACAGGGACTAGCTCATAGGCACTCGGTGCTCAGTAACTACCCCTCGAGTAAATGGATCGATCTGGGTTTTCTGATTTTCGTTCATTCATTTACTGCCCCATGGAAATAAAGTTCTTGCCACGTACCTGATACATAAAACAGTGGACAAGGCAGGTGGCCCTTGCCTGCTTAGAGTGGACACACAGTCTGAACATCTGGCCTGACCCCTACCTTGGTGTGTAAACCACACTACACAACTCCCCCCCACACACACTTACGGCCTAGACACTGTACACACACACACACTCGTGTGATGAGGATATGAGTTATGATGGGGGAATGGCCGGGAACTATGCCTAGCCCAGACTTGGACTTCCTGGGAAAGGCTTCCTGGAAGAAATGATGTAAATATTGAATCTGGAAGATAAGTAGGAGCTTGCCGGGTCCGGGGCGGGGCAGTGCTGATTGAGGTGGCGTAGCGAGGCGAACCAGGGGCACTCTAGGAACATGCTGTGGGCAGGATGGGGGTGTTAGTGATGGAGAGAGTGAGGCGGGGAGGGCTTGAGGGGCCAGCTGTTCGAGTCTGGCACCTGCAAAGGATTCGGGTGATCTCCCAAGAACAGTGGACGCTTTCGATGTAATGGGGGAGCAGGGAAGGGCCAACCCTGATGCAGGTGTATGGGTGCAGGTGGGGAACTGATATTGTTAGAAGGATCCAGTAAAAGTTTGAAAAATTTAGTAGCCTGAAAGTATTCCCTGCCTCTGTAAAAGACTCTGGAAGTATGGGTTATTTAGAAGGAGATCCAAGGTAGCCTCCCATGGCCCACTGCACACTATAAGATATCTCCCTTTATATGCCTTTAAAGTAGTTACCTACTTACATAGATCCACAATCCCTTATCCATGATTTTAAAATCCAGAAAGTTCTAACAAGTGGGATTTTCCAAATTTGGTTCCCATTTGGTGGAAAAACCTTACTTAAATGATGAGGCTGTTATGGTCCTCATGCCTCCCTTGTGTCTGGATTGTCAGGTTTGCCTGAGAAATATTTAAAGTGTGTGATCCCAGCACCAGGGCCCAGAAGCCACTGAGGGGGTAGCCTCATTTATAGGGCCTGTGTACCCTGTTTCTAGGATTTGGAAGGAATGAATTTTGAAAACTGCTTGGCCCTAGTGGCTTGTGAGAACTTAAGCCCTGAATGTCTGTCGTTCCTGCCGGATTTCAGCCACCCAAGCACCACCCGTCCTCAGCCTCTGTTTCTTGTTGGGGCTGGGCATGGCCTTGGTCACACTGGGAGTGCTCAGGAGACCTCTCTCATGCCCCATCCGCAGCATGGTCCCCCCTTCCCTGGCACGGCCTGCCCTGCTGCCGGGCTCCCGCGTCGGCCCCCGGGCCCTGTGTTCTCCCGCCTCATCATAGGACGCTTCGTCTGAGTGGCTCTTGCTGCTTCTTCCAGGCACTTTGGCTGGAGTTATCGATCTCGCCGTGGACTGGATGACTGACTTGAAGGAGGGGGTCTGCCTGTCCGCCTTCTGGTACAGCCATGAGCAGTGCTGCTGGACTTCCAACGAGACCACTTTTGAGGACAGGGACAAGTGTCCCCTCTGGCAGAAATGGTCGGAGCTGCTGGTGAATCAGTCGGAGGTGGGTTTCTGGGCAGGGTCCTGGCTGGGAGCCCCTGCCGCTCCGCAGGCCCGTTGGAACAGCCCTGGGCCTTCTGTGGCTGCTCGTGCTTCCTTCCAGTGTCTGTTCTGATGACCGTCCTTGGCTCAGTCCCAGTGCGCCTTGGCTTCCTCTGGCTCTGATGCGCAAACTTGAGTCGGAAAAGCTTTCCCTACTGATTCACGTGCACCATATATGTATGTATTTGTAAAAGTCTTGTTTTTTCTTCCCGAGAGGGATGTGCTGACTGTGCTGAAGAAACAGGGCTGCTTTTTATACCTTCCGATATGAAAAGAAGTTACCTTTTTTTTTTTTTTTTTTTTTTTTTACAAAAAACAGTACCAGCTTTAGTGAGATACGATTCACATTCTACACGGTTTGCCCGTTTAAAATGTTAAGGGCCCTGGTTTTTAGAAGATTCAGAGTTGTGCTGCCGTCACCACAATACAATTCTGGAACACCTTCATCATCCCAAAAGAACCGTTGTACCCATTGGCAGCCACTCCCCATTCCTCCCAACCCACCAGCCCTAAGCAACTCCTGATCTCTTTGTCTCCAGCTGGAGTCCTACACTGTGCGGCGTAGAGTGCTAAAAATAACTCTAACTCAGTGTGCCCACTTCTTTCACTCAGCATCACGTTTTTCAGGTTCATGCTATAGGATAAATTGCTGTTCCGTTCCTTTTTGTGGCTGAATCCTATTTCACTGTATGGCTTGACCATACTTAGCCACTCCGTAGTTGACGAACGTGGACTGCTTCCCCTCTTGTGCCGTTAGGAATGATTTTGTTTTGAGCGTTTGTATACAGGTTTTTATATATGTTTTTCGTGACCTTGTTTTTCATCTCTCTTGGGGCTCGACTTAGTTGGTAAATTGCTGTGTCCTGTGGTAACTCGGTGTTAAACCTTTGGAGGAGTATTTTCAAGAGTGAGTTCCCCATTTTCCAACGCCACCAGCTGTGTGTGTGGGGCTTTCCGGCACTTGTGATCGTCTGGGTTCGATTCTAGCCGTCCTAGCAGGTGTGACGTGCCACCCCACTGTGCTTTAAGTACTCGTCTTCCAAAGCATTTTAAGAGCGCATTGCTGAGGATGTTTCTGGGCCTTCTCTGATAGGAGGGTCCAGGTAGCTACAGACTGGGCACTGGCCTTCAAGGCCCTTAGAGCTTCCCATCTATACAAAAGTCTTCATTCAGGAAAAGGGTTAACTTGTAACTGAATTCACGGGCCATTACAGTGACTGTGGGTCATGGACAGATCGGAAGCCCAGGTGGGGCAGGGCAGCTAGGTTGGCGAGATTCACATGAGGGGTAGTGCGAGGGTGTGTTTTTAGACGATGGGTGTGGTTTATCCCTTTTCTCCCCTCTACCCCATCCCCAACCACATGCATCCCCACCATGGACTTAGCCACAGCTGAAGATGGGCCATTTGGCTAAACCTCTTCCTCAGTAGAATTGAAAATTGATTCTTTCCAATCTCAGAAGGAGACAGGGATCTTGAAATCTCCCATGTTCTCAGTGCTCTCCATTTCTTCCCAAAATAAATTCTCTACTTGGGTTGATGGGAGTGGACAGGCAGAATTGGCTGGATACCATATTTTATTTCTTGTTCCTACTTACAATACGTTTTTTTGTTGGGGGGAATATAGCTCTTCATCTTTTCAGCCGTTTCTAAGATTTATACTTTGATTCAAAGAAGAGCTGTTAGTAAGAATGAGAAGTTATTTTTACTCTCAAAAAAGTACGGTTTTAAGTGGCTGAAACGTATTCCTCAGTCTGAGCGCTCTTGCACAGGGTGTGAATAAAAGTGATTGTCAAGGCCAGAGCAGTCTCCTGGAATGTGGTTCGGCATTTCCTAGGCGCACGTATGGCCTTCTCGATGGCCTGACTTGTCGGTGACCTCGCTTTCCCTCGCCCCTCACTGGGCTAACCCAGATGGTGGCATGAAGCTGAGGCCACCGGAAATGTCCCCGTCCCGCAGACCAGGTCCTCAGGGTCGAAGACCCCAGACTGCGTGTTCTTCATTCATCAGATAATTTGGAATAAGTGGTTCAGTGCATGAACCTGCAGGAGAAGCTCATGTTTTGCCCTCGAAGTGCCGGCCAGCTTGCCCAAACACATTTTGCGCCCCCCCCCCACCCTCTGTGTCTGACTCGGCAGCCCTGGGATAGGGCCTCGAGTGTCTGCATTTCGCCCACGGGGCCTGGACCACAGCGGGATACGGGGCTGCCACTGGCCTACGGGAGGGCCGAGAGAGGCCAGTGCACCGCGGATGGGACCAGACGAACCTTCCAGGGGCTCTGCGGCAGAATTTCCGGCGTCGCACTGTTCATGATCTGCCGGCGTCGCACTGTTCATGACCTTCAGCGTGACCGATGAGGCCAGCTGCAGGCCCTCTGCCGCACACTCGCAGGCGGAGCCTCCCCAGGGGGAAGGCAGGTGCAAGCAGCTCCCAGAGGCCCCCGGGGCTGGGTCGGTGTGTACCTGCCAGCGCGGTGGCAGCCTCTCTGAAAACCGACACCGGCCTCTCTGGGGACATGGGGCCAGCTGAGCAGCTGTCCCCGGCCAAGGCCCTGCTGTCCCTGAGGAGAGGGTGGGCGGGGGTGGTGCTCTGCCTTTGCTCACGTGTCCTTTCTCGTTTTGTGCGTGTTGTCCAGGGCGCCAGTGCTTACATTCTGAATTACCTCATGTACATCCTGTGGGCATTGCTGTTTGCCTTTTTGGCCGTCTCCCTGGTGCGCGTGTTTGCGCCATACGCCTGTGGCTCCGGTATACCAGAGGTGAGTGGTGGCCTAGTTTCTTCTGTGCCGGTAATAAGAAAAGCAAATGCTTAGGTGCCCAGCATGGTCCCGAGCATTTGCTATGTGTTAACTCGTTGAGTCCTTACAATGAGCCTGTGAGGTGGGTTCTGCTATTTTTCACTTGATAGTTGAGGAAACTGAAGCACAGAGAGGTTAAGCAGCTTGCCTGGGGCTGCACAGCTGGTTTGCTACAAGTTGAACCCAGCCGTCTGGCACCAGAATTTATGCTCTGTGTCAGGACTTAATGCTCTTTCTCTTCTCAGATGATTAAATTCTTATCTTTGCAAGCCAGGCATAACTCTCAAAGCCTGTGCAATCAGTTCATTGACCCCATACCTAAATGTGGCCCTTCAGGAACTTGTCAGTGCACCTGTGACATAATGGGGAGAAGGCAGTAACGGGGGTTTGTCGCTCAGAATGTTGACTGATGAGTCAACCCTCTTACGAGCGAACTCCCTTGCCACTTTTCCTCTTCCTGGTGACAGGGTAGTAGCAATCTTTAAAAAACTTACTTCCACAATCAGGACATGCTCTGTGAACGCACCCCGGAGTTCAGAGTTCTTACGTTGTCTAGCACTTCCATGTAACGTGAGTGTGAGGGAAGTGACCTCATCGACCAAGAGGAACGCTTGTGATCAAACTTCAGACCCAGGAGGATCTACCAGCTAGAATGATGGTAATTGAGTGAGTTCCCCCAAGAGCCCAGACAGTGAACATTTTAGCCAGAAATAAGTTTAAAAGTTCTTTTTAAAAATTATTTATTTATTTATTTATCTAAGAGAGAGAGAGAGAGATCACAATGGTAAAAATGCAGATTGAGAGAACACTGATTTTTGTGTAACAAATGCTCTAGTTTAAGCTCTATGAAGCACCTGAAAAGTGTCCTTGGACTGGGGAGTTAGAAGTAGGCAAGGGTGTCCTTCCTGCCGTCGCTGTCAGCTTTGTTGGTAGAACCACTGTGGACTCTAAGAAATCACGTTCTCTTAAAACTGACTTTGAACCGATGTTGCAGTTCATTACAAAAAGCAAGCGCTCTCGCAGATACTTACTTGCCAGGAAGGTTTTTACCTTGAACATCTGCGGGTTGGAAAACCACCCCAGTACATGCCACGAAAGCTCTGCCTGATTCAGTCTCTGTTGGTTCATACGAATCAGGTGATTAGGCTTTGGCATTTACTGGCAATGAATTTGCTTTCTTTAGTCCCTAATGTGATCATGACAATTTCATAAAATCATTATAGCAAATTACCAAATACCTGTTACATTGTTCATTTCACCGCGTGTCACGGCTGGCAGAGGCTCAGGTAATTTAGATGCTTGTGATCTTCTAAATGGTATTACACTCTCAACTGTACCCTAGGGTCCAAATCTACATTAACTAACTGACAAAAAATTATAGATAATTTTATCCGAGGCAACACAAAAGGGCAGGACTGTGGCAGGCATAATAAAACATCCCTTAAATAAAGAGATCTGAGATCCCCCGAGCACTGGCTCAAATAAGCCCGCTACCCCTAGTTAAAGACCTGCCAGTCTGCCATTAGTTAGGGGCTAGTTCAGGAAACACCGTCCGACTGTGTAGCTAGAAGACCTCACTGGGGCTTCATAGGAAGGAGCTCGTTGCGTTCTTTGGAAACGTGTGCTTGCACAATCCCTCGCTTGGTATTTCTCCGTGAATTAAGAAACAGATCTCTATCAATAATGCCGGAGATGAAGGTACTCCACTCAGGAGCCTGACGCGAGGCTCGATCCTGTGACCCCGAGATCAGGACCTGAGCTGAAAGAATCAGACACTTAGCTGACTGAGCTGGCCAGGCGCCCCCCGCCTTTAGAAATTCTTAAGGTTCGCTATGCATCAAATGGTTTCAAGTTACTATTCATATGGTATGTTATCATAAATTCTGTTAATATAAAATTACAGTCAAGTCCAGAACTAAAGTAGCTTCTTTTCTGTATGATCAAACAAGTCTAGCGCTGGTGAATCAGTTCCTTTCCTCGCTGCGGCATCCAAGCGGCTCACTCACTCCCGTTCTCCATCCTCTTGCAGATAAAGACCATTTTGAGCGGCTTCATCATCAGGGGCTACCTGGGGAAGTGGACCCTGCTCATCAAGACCGTCACCCTGGTGCTGGTGGTGTCCTCTGGCCTGAGCCTGGGGAAGGAAGGGCCGCTGGTGCACGTGGCTTGCTGCTGTGGCAACTTCTTCAGCAGCCTTTTCTCCAAGTACAGCAAGAACGAGGGCAAGAGGCGCGAGGTGAGCAGGCTGCACTCCCGTCCGCGGTGATGGCCTCTTCTGGAAGCCCCCTCCCGGCTCACCTGCTCACGTGGGTCTGCACAGCAGGGCTGGGGGCTCACACAGAGCTCTTTGTCCCGCAGGTGCTCTCGGCCGCTGCCGCTGCCGGAGTCTCCGTGGCCTTCGGGGCTCCGATCGGGGGTGTGCTTTTCAGTCTTGAGGAGGTGAGAAGGGGCAGTGGGTGGGGGGGCGGATCTGCCAGTTTGGGGGGCTGAGGATGGCTACCACAGAGGTAGTGACAAGATTCCTGCCGCTCATTAAGAAGCCGCGATTTTTACTGTTAAATATGTTTTCAAGTATTATTTTAAAAATCGCCAATGTAATTATTATTATTATTATTTTTTTTTTTTTTTGGAAGTTTGCAGTCTCTTTCTCCTAACCAACTTAATGAGGCATTTCTGTTTTTGACAACCCAAACGGATCTATTCCAGGGATCAGCAAATGTTCTCTGCAAAGGGCCAGAGAGTAAATATTCTGGGCTCTGTCGGTTTTCCGGTCTCGGGTCGACTACTCGGCTTTGTGGTTGCAGTGGAAAAGCGTCCACACACAACACTCACACGAGCGGGCATGGCTGCATTTCTTTTTTTAAATTTTTTTTTTAAAGATTTTTATTTATTTATCTGACAGAGAGCAAACATGGGCGGGGGGGTGGCGGAGCGAAAGGGAGAAGCAGACTCCCCACTGAGCAAGGAGCCTGACTCAGGACTCAGTCCCAGGACCCCGGGACCATGACCTGAGCCGAAGGCAGGCACTTAACGACTGAGCCACCCAGGCACCCCTCTGGCTGCATTTCAATAAAACTTTCTTTGTGGCTGCTGGAGTGTGCATCTTATATAATTTTCACATGTCACAAAATATTGCTTTTGACCATTTCAAAGCTCACAAAATATTTCTTTTTGACCCCCAGCATTTAATAATGTTAAAAAAAAAAATTCTTAAGTCATGTGACATACAAATACATTCAGCAGGCTAGGGTTTTCCTACCCTGACCGATTCCATTTTATTCTGTAGAATCAAATCCAGAGGTTTATTTGCTTTTGGGAGGGTCTTTGTGACATAAATAGAATTAGAACGAACTATTCCCATTTCTTTTACAAGAGCTCAAACACATCTGGAGTAGTATCTGCTCCACTTTAAGACACAGAGTCCTTTAAATGTCTTCGTTGGTGCGTCCTGGTGGTAATGAACCCTAGCCCGAGGAAGTCGGTACCGCCCGTCTTTGGTCTGAGTGCAACCGTCCCACTAAGCGCCATGGCGGGGGGGCTGCCGATCACGGGCTGGGGGCTCAGGGCAGCTCTTCCTTCAGCCAGCCTCATGTCCTCCTTGTTCGCCCCAGGTCAGTTACTACTTCCCCCTGAAGACCTTGTGGAGGTCCTTTTTCGCGGCCCTGGTGGCAGCCTTCACGCTGCGATCCATCAATCCTTTCGGGAACAGCCGCCTTGTGCTCTTCTACGTGGAATATCACACGCCCTGGTACATGGCTGAGCTCTTCCCCTTCATCCTGCTCGGGGTCTTCGGCGGCCTGTGGGGGACCCTCTTTATCCGCTGCAACATCGCCTGGTGTCGGAGACGCAAAACCACCAGGCTGGGGAAGTACCCGGTGCTGGAGGTCATTGTGGTGACCGCCATCACCGCCATCATCGCCTACCCCAACCCCTACACGCGCCGGAGCACAAGCGAGCTCATTTCCGAGCTGTTCAATGACTGTGGGGCCCTCGAGTCTTCCCAGCTCTGTGACTACATCAACGACCCCAACATGACCCGGCCTGTGGATGACATCCCGGACCGGCCGGCCGGCGTCGGGGTCTACACGGCCATGTGGCAGCTGGCCCTGGCGCTGGTCTTCAAGATCGTCATCACCATATTTACCTTTGGTATGAAGGTCAGTGAAGGGGACGGAGGGGCAGGGCAGGGGTGGGGGGACAGGCACCCTCCTCTTCAGGAGAAAAGGGAGAGGGGGAGGGAAACTGACCTTTACCAACTCTTTTCTCACACTGGGCACTTGACATTCTTTTTAATCACGAAGATGCAATGCTTTTGATAAACAGCGCGCCTGGGAACCAGACTGTAATCACTGTACAAGTGAGCAAGTGAGGGCTCAGAGTCTGTCATTCATGTGTCATGAGCACCCAGGAGCCGAAGCAGAACATTTCGAACTCCGAGGAACCCCTGTAGTGTTCTGCTACTCTTGCTTTCTGTGCGGGACTTTCATGATTTGTTTCATTTTAAAAAGGCTAAGCAGCTGTGTACTCGAGTGGGTAATGGTCAAACAGAAATCTGAATTTTTGCCTTAGGGGCGAAGACGGGTGGACTTTATTAAACAGCCAGCTGTCTCCCCTTCGCTGTCTTCCAGCAAAGGGGTTGTTTGTGTGTCCAGGAGAGATGCCAGCAGCCTCTTGTGCCCACCGAGAGGGGTCTGCTTTGCAGTTATAGGGAGTTAAATGACTAGGAATTGGGGGGCCACTCAGAGCACCATCCCAAAGTCTAGAAATCACCCTCGAGGATCCAGACTTGCCTGGAATTTGGTTACAAATCCACTTGCAGCCTCAGATCGATGACTGTCCTGGGCCACTGCCAGGCGGGATCGGCGATCCCGTGCAGTCTCCATGAACACGGAGGGTCAGACACGCGCTCTGGCCCACGTCCGATCCCCGGAGAAGTGAAAATGCGTTTCCACGCAGCAAAATGTAAAGCGCGCCGCCCCCAAGATCTTGCCGTTTACACAGTCCGGTTCTTTGCTGCCTTTCACCGGCTTGAACATACTCAGAATACTTCTGGGAAAGTACTTCATTAGGAAGGGGGGACGGCCCCCGTCTCTCTGACAGGTGTGGCACCACTGTGTCCTCATGGGGACCGTGAGCCCGTGGAAAGCTTCCGAAGGTGCTGGGCAGCCGCACCGGGCTGCTTGGTGTGACCCGTGAACAGTCGCACGCCTCCCTTTTCCATTCCCCTGCTGCGGCTTCACGTTTAATGGTAAAAGCTCGTGTGAATGACACACAGGGGAGAGAGGAGGGTGAGTATTTGCGGGGGGTCATCATCCTTGAATCCCCAGCAGGAGAAGTAGGCCAGGTTTTGAAGGAGAGGTAGCAGAAGTGTAAAGTCGCGTTCTGTCTGAGTCACAGTAGCTAGGACTGACCAAATGGGTTAAGCCACTTGTCCTGTTTGGTCCACACTGCTGACCCTCTGTTCGGAAGCGTTGCGCCCCTCTGAAGACCAGCAGGGCGCAAGCCCGTGGAGGGGGGGATTGATCACCGGGAGCGGGGAAGCGGGGCTGCGGCCTCCTTCCCTCATACTTCCCTTCCCTGTGTGCCCCCCGGAGATCCCCTCAGGCCTCTTCATCCCCAGCATGGCGGTGGGAGCCATGGCCGGCAGGATGGTGGGAATCGGCGTGGAGCAGCTGGCTTACCATCACCACGACTGGATCGTCTTCAGGAACTGGTGCAGGCCCGGAGCGGACTGTGTCACCCCCGGACTTTATGCCATGGTGGGAGCAGCGGCCTGCCTAGGTACAGCCCCGGCTGGGGCGCAAGGGAAGGGGGGCCAGGCCAAGCGCCGCCACCAGCCGCTCTGGGTTAGGGCACCGGGGAGAGGGAGGACATGGCCTCGAGTGTTGGCTTTCCCAGGACAGGCTGTGTTGTGTTGCTGTCACATGTAAGGCCCTAAATCTCAGTGGCTTATCACACCGGGGCTTGTAGCTTGCTCGCGATACGCAGTGGGTTCTCATTATTTGCGGAGCCCACGTTTGGGAATTGGCCTCCTTGCTAAAACCTGTGACCCGTAAGTCAACACTTGGGGTGCGTTTGCTGTGTCATCCTCAGACACACGCAGGAGCAGCAGAAAGTGCGAGGTGTCTAGTGTGTGTGCTCCCAGCTCCGGGTGAACGAGGTGGGGAGGCCTGCCCTCTTGTCACAGCTCGGTTACTCTACACACGTGGCCTTTTTGTGGTCTATCTACTGCCATGTGTTTTGCATTTTGCGAATGATTTTGTTGTTTTAAATGGCCCCCAGCCATAGTGCTAAATACAGTCTGTCTGGGCATCATACGTACAAGAAGGCTGCGATGTGTCTTATGGAGAAAATAGGAGGGTCACAGAAGTCTTCTCACACAGGAGTTTCAGTCTGCGGGCTGTGCGTTCAGTGTTCGTGAATCATCTATGTGTGTTAAAAAAGGTTTCTTTCAATAGAAATACACAGGAAGTAAGGTTCTGTATTGGTTGGTCGACCAAAATGGTGTGAGCAGAAGCTTATAGAAACCCAACCTTGTGTTTTCCCCAGAGCACTGATTCAGCATTTGCTCCTTCCGTATTTGTGGCAACTTTGTAGATCATGGCTACCATGAATAATGAGACTCGACCCTGTGTGTGCGTGTGCACACGTGCGTGTGTTCGTGTAGTGGGAGTGGTTGGAAGCTTCTCTCCACTCAGTCATTCAGGGCCTGGGTGAGGACGTGGTCTCCACCATGTTGCGGCCACGCCTTCTAGAATACTGGTTTTCAACCTGGGGCAGTTGTGCCTCTCGGGAACACTGGGTGACAGAGGGGACATTTTTGGTGGTCACACCTATGGGGCGGTGCAACCGGCATCTAGTGGCTGGTGGCCGGGGATACCACCGTAGAACACAGAACACCCACCTGAGTTGTCCTAGTGCCGAGGTCGAGAAACCCCAGTTCAAGGTCACTGGAAGACTCGTAGGAGTTGGAATGGATACCAGGGGACCCACAGTTGGGTCCCTCTCCTGTCCATAGCCACTAAGAATCTCTGCGGTTTCCCAGCTTACGGGGTTCTGGAACAGAACCACATTCACTGTGTCAGAGCCCTGCCCAGCCCACTCACCCGAAAGCCAGGCTCGTGGTCTTGGGTGAAGAGACAGCCCAGTTGTCTTCTCACCAAAGAGCCCCCCAGGCAGCTGTGACTACGGCCCCCTGAGGTTGTGCTGCGTTCACCAGAGCTTGGCCGGCGTTCCAGAGGTCTGTGCTGGGCGACATGCTGGACTGTGTCTTTGGAACAGGTGTCTGGAGGCTTTAGAGGCAGCTTGTCCGTTTCCACAGTTCATGCCCTCCTGAGGGTCTGGAGTTGAGTTTCAGAATTGTATCTTGTATTTGGCTGCAGGTGGAGTTACCCGGATGACGGTGTCATTGGTGGTCATCATGTTCGAATTAACGGGTGGTCTAGAGTACATTGTGCCCTTGATGGCGGCAGCCGTGACCAGCAAATGGGTGGCCGATGCCTTTGGGAAAGAAGGCATCTATGAGGCTCATATCCACTTGAACGGGTACCCATTTCTGGACGTGAAGGACGAGTTCACCCACCGCACGCTGGCTACCGACGTCATGCGGCCGCGGCGGGGCGAGCCGCCTCTGTCCGTGCTCACCCAGGACGGCATGACCGTGGAGGATGTGGAGACGCTCATCAAGGAGACCGACTACAACGGCTTCCCCGTGGTGGTCTCCAGGGACTCCGAGCGCCTCATTGGATTTGCGCAGAGGCGGGAGCTGATCCTCGCAATAAGTGAGTAGAGGGAGGGAAGCTCAGGCCTAGGGATGCGTGCACTGAAAGGGAGGTGGGAGGTAGGATTCCCGAGAGGCCTGGGTGTGAGCCACTCAGAGACCTAGGAAGAAGGACAGCGAGCCTTGGAGACCCCCTTCAGGCTGGAGTCCTGCTGGCGCACGTGAGGTGGCAGGGCAGGGACCAGCAGAGCCCCCACCCTGTGTGCGGGCCGGGTCGGGGCCATCCTGTGCAGCCCGCCTGCTGCCGTGATCTCCCCAGCCCAGCGTCTCATGGCGGAATGGGGCCCTCGACATGGCTTGTGTGGTTGCTTGATGACTTTCCCGCGTATCCCATCTCCCAGGGCGTACAACAAGTTCACCGGTGGGACTAGCTGGGGTAGGACTGCCTGTGCCCTCACCAGACGACCCTTTGCTTATCCCTGCCCTCGGTTAAGGATTTCTGAGGCTCCCTTTCAATTTCTAAAATCTTTTTGTGATGTGGAATAGCCTTTCCAGTATCTTTGAAATACCTTCATCAAAGGCTCTATAAAAATCAGTTTGGGTAAGCCATATCCTCTCGCCTTAGCTTGTTGCTCGAACGGATTCCCCTCCCCTAAGGCAATAACTGGGTTTATATTTTGGACCCGACGGCACACTGGTGCGTCTGGGCTCAGCCTGTGCTCACGTCCTGTGGGCATAAATATTGCCTTCGAAATAACGAGGTTGGTTTTAAGCTGTATGAGCAGGGTTGGGTTTGTTTTTAAAATAATGTAATCAGCAGCCTTGAGAAATTTATTCAGTCCCTAAGATCTTTTAAGCAAAAGCTGAAATTTAAAGACTAAAGTGATGTCGCCGGACCCATTCCCTGTTGTGCAGCCCCGGGCGCACCTGCTACGAGACAGCTCACTAATTTCGCTGAAACCCATTACTGTAATCAAGTGGGAAGCGGTAATTGTCATCAGCCGGTTAGTGCAGAAATCTAAGCTTGCAGACGGAGGCGGGCTCTTAGAAGCGATGTTTGGAATGTCTAAAGAGGCAACACGCCGTGTAAATAGTACCTGTGCTTTCAGCCAGACCGATAATAGTGTAGAAGCTGCTGTTTATGTGGTTTGTGGAAAGGCAAGGAGTGTTTCACTCTAAGCAATCAGAAAAGCTGTTTTCTCGATCTATGGAAATAGAAGAGTCCCTGTATCCTGCTGGAGAAATGTGTGACCTGTATTTGCGGAATTACGTGGCCTTTTGTGAATATAAAATATGACTTTAGCATTTAGCTAGTGACTATCTCATGCTGGTTTCGTTTTCAGGGGAATTAGGAGCAAAGATTATAGTTCAGTAGAGCCAAGATGGTTTGAATAAGAATGGTAGATGGGGCAAATAAGGACTTTTCTTACACATCATGTTAAAATTGTAGCAACTGGGGCACCTGGGTGACTCAATTGGTTAAGCATCTGCTTTTGGCTCTGGTCGTGATCTCAGGGTCCTGGGATCGAGTCCCACATCAGGACTTCCGCTCAGCGGGGAGTCTGCTTCTCCTTCTGCCCCTTCCCCCTGCTCGTGTCCTCTCACTCTCTTTCTCAAAAAATAAAATCTTAAAAAAAATTGCAGCAGCCGCTCCCATGAAGCTGAAAATGTTATTTTCCAGCCATCTCTGGAATGCCAAACTGCAGCCAATGTCCTCATCAGGGAGCGGTTAGCCCCACGTAGGACATGTGGCGCCCTTCCCCATCACGTTCGGACACATGGGGCCGCGTGTGACCCATGTGCAAATTCCCCGTAAATGAGACCCTGCCTCTCAGTGCTGTTTGCAAATACAAGGCTCTTTCTGTGCTTAGCAGGGCTCAGACTCTTCCAGTCTTGAATTCTGCAATTAGGTGAGGATGGGTTCCGAGAGGGCTCAGCGGGAAGCCGCAAAGATGATTAAAGGGACGGAAAGTTAGAGTCACAGGCAAGAGTTAAGGGGAACCCTCATTTTTTTCGTCTGGTGGGTGATTTAATGATGATTCTGCAGCATGTGGAAGATGCTTGCTTGCAGAAAGGGGTCTGTGACCAGAACTGAACCTCTTGTCAGAGCTGTTGGAAGGGCTGTTGAGGGATAAAGCGGTTTCTTCCTGGGAGGGCTGTTCCTGACCCGCACAAGCCATGGAGAACAGTGCTGTCATCTGCTGCCTTCTGCTGGGGCTTGAACACATGTACAGAGGGACTTCTCCGGGCTGCTGTCTGCTGTAGCATATCGTAGAATCATCTAGTTGTTCTTCGAAATAGTTTTTATTTTATTTTTATCACATTTTTTTTGGTGCCAACTATTGCTATATAGTTTCAGTTTTTCTCTGCAGCCTTTTTAGTTAATGGCGTCTGTTACATGGAAGCATTTTTGATGGACAGGATGAGAGTGTTTTCCCAAGTCGGGCTTCTCAGCCTTCACGCTATTGACACTTGGGGCCGGATCGTTCTTTCCTGTTGGATGCTGAGCAGTATTCTTGGTCTCTGGCTGCTAGCTGCTGGTAGCACCCCCGTCTCCTAGTGATGACAACCAAATATAGCTCCAGAAAGTTCCAAATGTCCCCTGAGGGTCAGGGCAACCCTGCTCCCAGTTGAGAACCATTGCTCTAAAAGCCACAGGACTAGCTACTGCATATGTGATTATTTCCAGCCTTCAAATTCCTCGGTGTATCAGAGTTTGTGAAATTTAGTTTACCGGCACTCTGTGCCTGGTGTTGTCATCATATTGTCCACTAGAAAGTGGAAAATGTACCTCGTTCTTCAGGAGCTGTGGCCCCTGATACTAGCTCGGGTAGAATAGATAACAAAGCTCTTGTATTAAGAATAGCTTAATTGATCTTTAAAGCAATTAAAAATGAAGTTTATGACATTCTTATGTATTTGCTTGTTTTAAAGATTTTATTTTTTCATTTGAGAGAGACAGAGCGAGCACAAGCAGGGGGAAAACCAGAGGGAGAGGGAGAAGCAGACACCTTGCTGAGCTCTGAGCTTGACGTGGGGCTCGATCCCAGGACCTGGAGATCACGACCTGAGCTGACAGCAGACGCTTAACTGACTGAACCACTCAGCCGTCCCTATTTTTAAAGAATTAATACATATTCACAGAATATTGGGGAAATCAGAAGCAAAAGGGAAAATAAAAAGAAGCACCCACTTTCTCAACAGCATAGAAGGCCATGGTTAACGTTCTGGTGCATTTCCTTCTTAGCTCATGGGCCTGCTACATACGTAAACATTGGGCCTTTTGGGGGGGGGGGTTCTTTTTTGACTCTGGCTTCCGTGAGTCCCTAGGGCCTGGGAATCTACGCTCTTGTAGCCCCGGATCATCCCCAGGGTGGGGAGTTGTTTTAAGCTTTCCAGCACGATCTATGTATGTCTTGTGCAGCCTCCGTGTGCGGGCATTGTTCTGGTCGCTGGGAGGGCGGGGAGCAGGAGCCAGTGACCGCCCTCTGTGAGCATGCGTGCTGGCCTCTGTTGCGGGCCTCGTGGTGACAGATGGAGGTTTCTTGCCCCAGTTGGGGCTACATGGTTGGCCCTAGCAGAGGGCTGCAGAAAGCTTTCTCGCTGGTCCTTCCATTCATCAGTTTTTGGCCTGTATGTAGCCCGTTGGAAGCGTTCAGCTAGGTCTTGGTAGGACAGTTCCAGAGCGGCCTAGCAGAGCCCTTCCAGAGTAGCAAGGAACACGGCCTGCATCTCTGGCTTCGAGCCCAGCTGGTGCCATCGATTCTTTTCGGCAGCGAACAGCTCGTGGGCTTTCCTTCCCGGGGTCTTCCCTGTGAAACGGGCTGTCCCACACGGCCGGAGGGACTGAGCACGCGGACATTTAGTAGAACCACTCGCTCATTCGTTCCCCTGTTGACTGATTCATGCACGCGTTTGGCAAGCATCTATTGTGTGCCTCCTGTATACCAGGCCTTGTCCAGGCCCTGGGAACGCACTGGCGAGCCGGGAACTGGGCATTGCCGAGCTAGCTGCTGATAGGATCGGGGCTTCTAACCCGATCAGGACACTTGGAGGACACGGAAGGTGGTTCTCTATTTCGACAGGTGGACTGATGGTCACTCAGTTGTGTTTGGTCTTATGAGGGGCTCAGCAAATCCTCGTTTCAGTTCTTGACTGAGGTCTGTGGCTTGATCCAATCCCAGTGAAGACCGATCCTTGATCCAGTCGCCCCGATGGTTGAAACGGCTGGGTTCCTGTCACGTGGGACTGCGAGAGCATTCTCGGGCTGCGACAATGAGCCGTGTGTTGCTAGTCACCAACGCACCTCAGGGCTCTGGGCCAGAACTGTCTTGATTGAGAAGAGAGATGGGCAGCGCGTACCATGCAGTGTCCACACTTGAAAAACACGTCGTGCCTCTGTGTCCTCTGGTATTTGTGGTCGAATCCCAGCCCATTTGCTGTAACCGCATTTCCCCTGACCCACATAATGCGCCGGCATTTGCCCAGCGGGCCCACGGTATCTCTTTTAAACAGAGACCCTTTTTCAAACTCAGCTTGACCCCGAATGCTGCCAGTTTTCCATTAGAATACTCAGGCAGTTCGAATTTTGTTTTTCAAAGAACAATGTAGGTGAATAGTAGTCTGTGAGAAGGCCAGAGATGTATTCTAGAAACCAGGATCCATTTGAAGACAAGCCTTACTTGTACATTTTTCCTAACCTTTTCCCATGAACCAAAAGAAAGATTAAAATTCCAACAGAAGGAAAATTGCCTTGGAGAAATATCTTGAGACCGATGGATTTATTTCACGTGTGACTTAAAATAGCCTGGGTTTCTAGTACTGCATAAAGCTGTATTTCTAATGAGTTCCTGTTACCCTACTTTTCTTCGGCTTGCGTTTGCATGTCCTTGCCTACAGATAGAAAGAGCCTCATTGTTACCATAACAGTTTTACTATCTTTCTTTGAGGAATCCCCAAAATGATCCATTTTTAAGAGAGGCCATCCAGGAGGTGGGGGCATGGTGGCTTTTCTGGAGTTATTTCTTTGGTCCCAAGGGCCATATTTGGAATTAAGCTGCAGTCTACAGCCATACCACCCTGAACGCGCCCGATCTCGTCTGGAATTAAGCTGCATTTCTGGGCTGTGAGCCTGGGATGGCCCTATTGGTTTTTGTTCCTTTCAGGATTCATAATGCCATTTGGGCCAGTTAAAAATTAGTTTGTAAAAAAAAAAAAAAAAAGAAAAGAAAAAAAGAAAACTTACTAAGGTCGTTGGGCAGCAAAGTGCGGTTTCTTGTCATGTCCGACTTGAGCCCATGATGAGGGAGTGTTAGGAAAGCAAGGGTGGAGGGCCCTGGGCCTTCTGGGTGTCCCCCAGCCCAGGAGGAGGTAGTACATCCTCCCAAAGAAGTCGCCTTGCTCAGGCCCACGCGTCAAGACTTTGGCGACGATCGGGTCACAGCAGAGGGACCCTCACATGGCGTTAGCTTCAGAGAGATGCCAATTTTCCAGACGTTTGGCTGAAGCCCTTCATTAAGAATGTGGCATTTGCCCCCCGAACCCCTCTCTGTGGGATTGTGGGACGCGGACAGAGGGAAGGCCGCTGCTCCTGAGGCGGGGGCTGGAGGCAGTTGCGAAACAGGGGCCTCTGCGTAGCTTATTGTTCCCGCTCACCCATTCCAGAGAACGCCAGACAGAGGCAGGAGGGCATCGTGAGCAACTCCATCATGTACTTCACGGAGGAGCCCCCCGAGCTGCCGGCCAACAGCCCGCACCCCCTGAAGCTGCGGCGCGTCCTCAACCTCAGCCCGTTCACGGTCACGGACCACACCCCCATGGAGACGGTGGTGGACATCTTCCGGAAGCTGGGGCTCCGGCAGTGCCTGGTGACGCGGAGTGGGTGAGTGTTCCGGCCGGACTCCGAGGAGACCAAGATGAACGAGTCATGGTCTCGTCCCCGGGGGGCCTCGAGGGGCAGCCGGTGCGAGGGGAAGGTGGGAGAAACCTGCCGGCGCGGCTGCTGGCCGGCCCCAGGCTGAGGGTTGAGTCAAAAAGGGGAGGAGCCGAAGGAGAAGGATTTGGGCAGCTTTTCTGCTCCCCCCTGCCCTGGGTGGCACTTGGCTCGGGGAGAAGGGACAGCTTGTTGTGCTGTCACGGGGTCTGGCATGCCTCCATGTGCTGGTGCCACGCAGAAGCGGGCAGTGAAAGGCACAGGCTCGTGAGAAAACGAGGGCGTGCGGGCACGCGGGGCGGACGTCACGGGGCCCGGAGCACGGCCTCTGCACGGTGCCTGGTTAGGAGCTACGGAACCGCTACGAGACGCGGATCACTGTATCTTAAGACGCGCCGAGGGTTTTTGCAGAAGCGGGTGTCGTAAGGGCGGTGGCTTGCGGGCTGTGTCCGGTGGAGCCCACATCGGCCCTGGACTGGGGGCGCTGGCGGCCGGTGCCGTCTAAGGTCACACAGAACTTGACTCCCCCAAAACCCGACTGCGGGTAGCCTACTGTTGACCAGAGCCTTACCGATAACGTGAGCAGTGCATTAACACGTATTTCGTCTGAACATGTATTACACGCTGTAGTCTGGAAGCCAGAGGAAATGGGACTAAGAAAATCATGAGGAAGAGACAGTTCATTTACAGTACCGTCCTGCATGTTTCGAAAAAAATTTGCATGTAGGTGGACCCATGCGGTTCAAACCCTTATTGGTCAAGGGTGGCCTGTATTCCCGTGCCCCTGGGTTCAGCCGGGGCAGCTCTCGGCAATCACCTGGAATTTCTCGTGGATGACGTGACCCATAAGCAGATGTGAAGTTCACATCATGCTCGGATCGTTCCCTGATACAGCAGTCGGTTCAAGACAACCTCTTGTTTTCAGAACAGCTGTCCCCGAGTTGCTGGGAGATCTGGTGGCCCCATGGCATTGTCTCTGCGGTGACAGAACTACATTTGCTTTGTGTTACCACGAGCCAGGAAATTAGCATTGCACAGACTGAAGGCTCATGGTGCTGCAAGAGGTGCCGTGCCCCGGGGCCATTCTTTGGGCTCAGAGGTACAGCCCAAATCCCACGGCTTCACAGGCCTGGGTAGAGGAATAGACTGGCCCAGTCAGGGTAGCCTGGAACCTTGGGTTGTCCGCCCAGCGTGTTCTCTGTAGGCTGACGGGGCTGCAGGGACGCTGATACCCTGTGTCGAGGCCTTAACTCTCTAACGTCAGTTACACTGCGGAGCCTACCGTCCGGCTTCACCGAGCACTTCTCACCCAGGGTGATGTTGCCCCCCAAGATGGTGGGTATCCTTGCTAGAGAGAGGGGATGCTCCTCGCCCTTCGAGGGTAGAGATCGGGGATGTTATTCGGAAGCCTGCTGTGCACGGGGTGGCCCGCATTGCATCAGAGACTCACTGGCCCGGAAGGTCACTTGCTCTGAAGCTCAGTGACTGTGGAGTAGGTGCCCATGAACATCCAAGTGAGCCCACCTTACTCCCTTGCTTCCTTCCTGCCCTCCTGGCTGTGCGGGGGGCCGAATGTGTGCACTGACCCAGAGAACCCCGAGCCTGCGCGCCAGGTGTCCTCAGCTCCAGCCATAGCGGGGGGCGGGGGTGTTGCACATGGTAGGGACTGTCGGTAAGCGACGAATACAAGTTTGGGACTGGAGATCGCTTCTGCTGGTGATTTTTATTTTTATTAGCTAATTAATTAATTTGTAAAAAAGGTTTTATTTATTTATTTGAGAGAGAATGAGAGAGAGCATGAGAGGGGAGAAGGTCAGAGGGAGAAGCTGACTCCCCAAGAAGCTGGGAGCCCGATGCGGGACTCCAGGAGCATGACCTGAGCCGAAGGCAGTCACTTAACCAACTGGGCCAGCCAGGCGCCCTATTTATTAATTTTTTCGCTGGTGATGTTTAAAGGTATTCATTGGGTCACGGGATCCCCCAGAGTATTAAAGCTCCAGGCTAAACGTGGAGTGCCGGGGCCAGTGCAGCCACTGATCCCTCAGCTGGGGGTGGGGCCTGTGAATGTGTGTTTCTAGCAAACACCCAGGAGCTGCCGCTTGCTTGTCCCGGACTCCACTTTGCAGAATGCCGAAGCCTATTTACATACTTGAATTTCCAGCGCCCGGCGTAACTACCACTGTGATCACCCGCGGCGTCTCAAGTGCGTCGCCATTTCTCTTTTCCTTTAAGAAAATAATCATCCAATGTCAGTTATCATTGGAATTTCCAGTTCTGGCAGGAAATTCTGCCCTTACCGCCTGCTCACACCTCACGCAGCCCCATGAGGTTTTCCTGTGAAGATCTGGGTGCCGAAATTGGCTCCGAATGTTCTGCGAGAAAACAAAATCATACTCTCTCTCGCTCTGCATATTTTAAACAAACACAGATGCTGATGCGTTACTGCTGGCAAGGGAGCCCAGTCTGCGGGGCTTTCATCTCCTCGGGCTCACGGCCAGGGCCGCCGTGGCCTGAGCCAGCTTGCGTGTTTGATGTACTCCGTCACCATGTGCCTTCCCTGCTCGCGGCGAGAGCCCCGGCTTGTTCTGTGGACCTGCCTCGGCGGCAGGATTTCTTGGGGCCTGGGCCCCAAGGTCATGGCGAAACCACGCCAGGAACCACAGAAGGCTTTGTCCCCAGGAGGCTTGAGTCTCCGGAGCCTCCAGTGGCTAAGGCCGTATTGCATTTCGGTGGGATTCTCCCCACAGAGGCTCTCGAAGGCCAAAGCGGGCGCAGGGGAGGGGGGAGGTCGAATCAGCTTTCCCCAGGCCTGCTAGTTGGGCCCCCAGGACTTGGACGGGGTGGCCTTCTCAGAAGAGCCCAGCTGTTCTAACTGGATATGTTCATGGCCACGGACTGGCCATTTGTCATTCCCTCTATTCACTTGAACTGCAATCCAAAGGGGCCAGAAGGTCAGACACTCGATTTACAGTAAGTGCCGTCCCACCACTACGATCTCTGCCGGCTTGGACGTTGTCCCCTCCCGGGTGGGTGTTCAGCCTTCCTCTTTTGCAGTAATTGTTGTAGGCCAAGGCACAGTTTATGCCCAAACCCGAGACCGCTCTGAGTTCCTGTTTCCCCAGAAGCATTGTGAGCAGCTCGACGTTCCGTGTTTCCAGTTACAGAGTTTGAAGAGGAGGTCGTCCACGCTGCCCCGGGGGGATGAAGGGCAACCAGACCAGGCTTCATAGATCCAGGAGGGGTGGTATGTGTCTGTGTGTGAGTGTGTTTGTGTGAGTGTGTGTGTGTGTGTGTGTGTGTGTGTGTGAGAGAGAGAGAGATAGCAGAGTCCTCGTCCCTTTGCCAACACTAACAAGCCCTAGTTTTTCAAAGTCACATTCGCTTCAGCACCATCTTATAGGGTGTCTCTCTGAGACCTGGTGAAGGCTCAAAAGTGTCCAAAAAATAATAAAGCCGAGAGCTCGTCATCTGCTAGGAGACATGGACATAACCCAGTTTGGGTGGCTTGACCCCGGTATTCTAGAGGGCAGGGCCCTGAGCCAGGCTTTCAAGGAGAAAATGGCAAAGGACAAAAGAGCGGTGTCAATCGGGAGGCTGTTGGCTAGTTGGCGATCGCCAGCAGGAGACCCCCCCGCCTTTCCCCCCACCTACCCCTTTCCCTCCCACTGCCCCCCCAAGCACCGCAGAGACCCGCCCCTTAGCTGCCCCGCCCCCCCCACGCACCCTGCTGCTCACCCCACCTCCCATTTCTCCTCTGACCCCAGCTCCTAGTGGTGTATTACAGGCCCATGTTGGTCGCCTTTGTACTGTCCCTTTTTTTTTTTTTTTTTAATTTTAAATGCGATGGAAGAACTGTCGTGGACTGAATTGTATCCCCCCAGATTCATATGTTGAAGCCCCCCAGTCCACCCGTGACTGGATTTGGAGATGGGGTCTTCAATGTGGTAATTAGAGTTAAATGAGGTCCTCAGGTTGGGGCCCTAATCTGATAAGACCGGTGTCCTTACAGGGACAGGAAGAGGCAGCAGGATGTGTGGGCCCGGCGAGAAGCCAAGTGAGGGCTGCGAGCCAAGGAGAGAGGCCTCTGGAGAAACCGAACCCCCCAGCACCTTGATCTGGGCTTTCTGGTGTCCAGGATTGTGAGCGCAGTCACCACCCAGCCCGTGGGGCTTCGTTGCGGCCGCCTGAGCTGAGTCAGGACCCCGACTCTGTGTGGCCACTTTAGTAGAACAGCGTCTTGTTTGATGGGACATCGACAACCTTACTGTATTCTGATACCCTCTAGAAAAGTCCTTAAAGTAACATATGAACACAGTTGAAGCCAAGTAGCTCTGAGCAGCTAGAACAGAGAGTGATGCCCGGTTCTACCCTTCCGCGCTGGCACCCCTCTCCTTTCAGGGGACTACTTTTCTCCCACAAGGGTTTGTTTTCTTTAATTAATAGAATATTTTTAGAGCAGTTTTGAGTTTATAGAAGAATTGAGCATGAAGTACAAGGTTCCCATATACCCTTTCCTGTCCCCTCAATTTCCCTTACTAGTATGTTGCATATGTTACATTTGTTGCCTTTGAGGAACTGATACTGGTACATTAACTCCCGTCGGTTGCTTACCTTAGGGTTCGCCCTTGGTGTGGTACATTCTGTGGGTTTTGATAAATGGAGAATGACCTGTATGCACAGAGTGGTTTCTCTGCCCTAAAAATCCTCTGGGCTCCGCCTCTTCGTCCCTCCTTCCCTCCCCCCAAACCAGGCAACTACTGATCTCTTTACTGTCTCCATAGTTTTGCCTTTTCCAGAGTGTTCTAAGAGTTGGATGTGGCCTTTTCAGACTGGCTTCTTTGGCTTAGTGACCTGCATGTAAATTTCCTGCATGGCTTTTCATCACTTGACCGCACATTTCTTTATTAGCGCTGAATAATGTTCCATCACCCGGAGGGCCACAGTTTAGGAATTCCTAAAGGAATTAAGGACATCTTGCGTGCCGCCAAGGTTTGGCAGCTCTGAGTGGAGCATACATCTTCTAAGAGTTAAGGAAGTTACTTTATGTCACCACTAAAGTGTAATTATAGAGTATTAACAGTGACTCAGTATATCATTCAATATCCGATTCATATCAAATTTCAACCCAGAATTCTTTGAAGGTCCACACATTGCATTTGCTTGTTTTGCCCCTTTAGCCTTTCATCTAGGACACTTTCCTGCCTTTTTTGGTGTGTTATTTATGACACAGTTTTTGTTTTTGTTTTTGTTTGCGAAGAGTCCGGAATCAGTAGTCTCACATTGGGAATCTGTTTGATAGCTTCCCGGTGGTTTGATTTGGCTAAGTCGTTTCTGGTGATGTGCCAACATAAATGATGTCACAACGTCAGCTTTTCCAGCTTTGTTGGTGATAAGCTCTGCCACTTAGATGAGGTGGTGGGGACCAGAGCCCTCCGCTGAGAAGGGACATTTTTCTCTCTATATGTAATCTGTGGAGGGATCCTGTGAGACCAGGCAAGTTTTTTGCTTTCCAGTAACCATTCGCCCAGCGGTTTTGGAACCCATGCATGATTACTGTCTAAACTAATTATTACAAAAGGCGTTGCAAAATGTCCATTTGCTGATTCTGTCTTGCTTTGTACGTTTCCTTCCATTTCTTGGACCCTCACAGCAGAGTCATGATGCTTGCAGGATTTTGACATCCATGCTTTTCAAGTCCCCCTTTGCTATCTTCCCCTCTCCTGCAGACGTTCCTGTGAGGGAGAGGGGAACAGGCAGTACCTGCTGTCTCCCCTGGGTCAGAGGTACGCAGCTAACACCGGAAAACAATCGCTTTTTCAGGGTTGGTTAAGGGCTGTGTGGTCAGGGACAATTCTGGCCTGACAGTTTCACTACCCAGCA
The DNA here is from genome assembly GCF_902655055.1 of Lutra lutra. Lineage (NCBI taxonomy): Eukaryota > Metazoa > Chordata > Mammalia > Carnivora > Mustelidae > Lutra > Lutra lutra. Next base: position 92,728,078 of record NC_062296.1, on the reverse strand, counting down.
TGCATTTCACCAGCGGCAGCTGAGTCCAGTGCAGCCCCGGATGCTAGTGTTCCCTCTTCATAGTCCCTTCTGTTGCATGGGAGATGAATTTGACCAATTTGGCCTTAATTAAATAAATCACAGAGTATATTGCATTTGTGTTTTCTGATTTGGGGGTATCTCATTATTTTACATCGATACAGAGTAGAAATCTTTCATTTTATTAACTACACATTATTCCAGGGTCAGCCTGACCCTGTTTAGTTCTCCTTCTGTTTTTCTTGGGTGTGCGGGCTACCTGGCAGACCGATTTGGCCAGTGGAACTTTCTTTCTCTAAAGAAACTGTGCACATCCCCTTCCTTCAAACCTTTTACTTTGCCGAGGGGGCATGGTTTGTCCCAGCAAGTAGTCATTTAAGTAGTTAATAAAATCAAGATTGAGGGGGCGCCTGGGTGGCTCAGTGGGTTAAGCCGCTGCCTTTGGCTCGGGTCATGATCTCAGGGTCCTGGGATCGAGTCCTGCATCGGGCTCTCTGCTCAGCAGGGAGCCTGATTCCCTCTCTCTCTCTGCCTGCCTCTCTGTCTACTTGTGATCTCTCTCTGTCAAATAAATAAATAAAAAAATCTAAAAAAAAATCAAGATTGAGTAAGGGCTGTGGGGTGTGGTTGCGCAGGTGTGTCCTGTGCAGTCTGGGGCATGTGTTACATTGTCGTGTTTGCAAACGGCACTCCTTGGGGTTGTGCAGTGTGTAGTCTAGGGCCCTTACGCAAGGAGCCCTGTTAAGAGGCCTTGTTTTTGTAAGTTGAAAACAATGGAATTTTGGAAGAGGGGTCATTTCCGTTTATGGCGAGAAATATGAATGTTAAACTTTACCCGTCCACTATGTTAGACTTAAAATAGGATCACTTGGATCCTTCTACTTGGAATTTCTGTGGCCCAGTTTTGACAAAGGCTTTCACAATTGATTTTTTCAATTGATTATAGTCCTGAAATTTAGGCGAGCATATTAGTCACTGTAGGTTTCTTGCTGTAATTAACAAGCTTGCCATCTCAGTGGCCTAACACGGTAGTGATTCATTCCCCCCCACGTCACGTCCAATGTGGGTTTCAGCAGGTATGGGCTCTCTACCATAGAGTCATCCAAGGACCCAGGTCTTTGAATCTGGTGGCTGCTAAGTCAGTCCTCTGTGATCTCAGAGTCCTTCATTGGCTCCCCTGCCTGTGGCCACCAGTTGAGGAGAGGTGACCTGGGAAGGGCATCTCTCCTCTCCACCTCCATGCCATTGGTCAGCGCTCACTAACTTGTCCCCACCCGACTGCAGGGAAAGCTGGGAAACGTCTCTCTGTGCATCCAGGTGGAGAAGGCCCTGGGGTTTAGGGCAGGCAGGAGTCAATCTTACAAAGCTGACCTCTTTTCTCTATTTTGTTTCTTCTCCAGGAGACTTCTTGGCATCATCACGAAAAAGGATGTCTTGAGACATATGGCCCAGATGGCAAACCAGGACCCTGAATCCATCATGTTTAATTAGAAACAAGGTGGCATTTATTTTGAGAAAAACACAACCGTGTCATTTTAAAAGAAATAAACAAATGATATGTTATTATCCTAACGAACGATTGTGCGCTGGGGGCAATGGAAACAAAAGCTTTGTTGGAAAGGAAGAAGGATGAAATCTTTTTAAAAAAAAAAAAAGAGACATCAATGAGTAGGCATTTCATAGCTTTAACCCCTTAGGAGTTTCCAGCTGTGTTTCTTAATGAGTTTATTAACCGCCGTCGGGGCATGGGGGTGGGTGTAAACAATTGGCTCGTACAAGGACATGGAACACAAATGCTGAGTCCAGAAATGTTTGCCCCTCGTTTTAAGGCTGATGTTTGTGAAGCTTTGAGTCCAAAAGGCAAAGGAGTAGTGGCCTGCCAGCCTCTGTTATTTCTTGGTTCCTGAAGTGTTGCTGCTATTTTGTTGAATCGGACTAGAGATATCTGCACTCGCTTTGTTGGAAAAGACAAAAGAAATTAAATCGGCACACAGTGAAAGCTGAAAGTTTGCCAGTGGGTTCACTCCCGACCATCCCATTTCTTGCTCCCGTTCTCGGCCCACTGTTTCGCTTCTCCCATCACTTTCCCAACCAACATCCAGGGTCTCCTGCGACGATGAGTATGAAGAAATCCTTTCTCTGTGCAAGGCCAACACCTTGGGACTGCATGGTGAACTCCTGGCGTGTTTAGTGCTGCCCGTATTTCCTCCCACACAAAGGGGTTCATCCTGATTTTGAGGGTGTACACACCTGCTCGTCATGTTGCAAATGTGTTGCATGTGCATTCCTAAATATTGAGCCATCCAGCACTTTCCATGGGCCATATCCTATGTGCTGCCAGCTTGTCGTAAGTGTGCTTTAATTTCCAAACAGCGTACGTGAGGGTCAAAACAGGCTGCCCCGTGTTACCACTTATTTTTCCTTTCAGATCCTATTAAATACGGCTGCAGAGAGGGTGAGGCATATAAAGTCTCAGTAGGAACTCCTCCAAATGGATTGCAAAAGAGATACTAAATTGATTCTAAATCTGTTCCATTATCTTCTCTGTAGGATGCCAAACGTCTGGCGTTAGTGTCTGAGTGTGCACTTTCCTGCTTGTACGCGGAACACAGAAGGGCAGAGTTAAACCATCGACAGCCAGTTTGAGCACTGGGCTTCTATGTATTGAACTTAATGGTGCACTTGTCTCTTTAGTCAGGACTTCAGTCTTTTCTGGGAGAAGGCCTGGAGCTGTAATTTAAGTCCACGGTGTTCTCTGTGTGAGCCTGGCCGCTCCCACTTGCCCTCTCCCGTCCATCTTGGCTCTTCCCAGCTCCCTGAGCCACCCTCACCCTGTGTGTCGTTACTGGATACTGACGGGGCAGGTGTGCGTTTGGCAGCTAGTAAGAGAAAATCCAACGGACAGTGGAGAGTTGAATGAGAAACCTGGGGGTCATGCACTGTCGACTCTCTCTGTATTATCATCAAGGATTCATGTCCTTTGGTATTGTTTTCTGCTGTCCTTTGTCCCCTGGCGTCCTTTGTCCCCTGGCTTGCCGCCTCTGAGCCACAAGGTGGTTACTGAGCTGCCGGGTAAGATGTCTGCTTCCTAGACAGGAAGAGGGAGGAGGAGGCCTGAAACAAGGGGCAGCGCCCGTATTAGGAAAGCAAAATTCCCAGAGAGGCTCAGCTTACATCCATTGGCTAGAATTCTGTCACATGACTCCCCCCAGCTGCATGTGAGTGTGGGAAGGAAAGTTTGTAGCTAGACATATTATTCCCTGAATGAAATTTTGATTCTCTTAATAAGGAAGGGGATGGGTCCTGTGGAGGGAATGCTGTCCACTGGATCGGGCGCCATCATCGTGTCCAGGTTGCCGTCCTGCCTGTCCTCCTTACCCTTTTCCTTTCCTTTCTTTCTTTTTCTTTTTTTTTTTTTTTAAAGATTTTATTTATTTATTTGACAGACGGAGATCCCAAGTAGGCAGAGAGGCAGGCAGAGAGAGAGGAGGAAGCAGGCTCCCCGCTGAGCAGAGAGCCCGATGCGGGACTCGATCCCAGGACCCTGAGATCATGACCTGAACCGAAGGCAGAGGCTTTAACCCACTGAGCCACCCAGGCGCCCCTCCTTACCCTTTTCCTTGCCGAACACTCTAGACACTCTTTTCTCACCTTATAGTTTCCCACCCCTTCTGTCAGATTTGACATAGAACTATCAGTTAGAAGCCATCATTTCTTAGCCCTAATGAAAACTTAGAAACTTCTAGTTGGTGTAAGTAAATGTACTGTTGGGTTCTCTGTTCTCTGGGTTATTAAAAAAGTTAAGTCCAACCATGCTGGCAAACTGGAAGATTTGTTTCTGTGATTGGCTGGTCTCCTCCAAACTAATACCAAATAGCCCCTTCAGTGTGGAAACACCAGTCAGTAGTAAAGTCAATCTTCGTGTCTCTTTCGCAGCCCGTGAGTATCGAGTAACAGATCCTAGTATTAGTGTTGTTGCTGGGGTTTCCATGCAACATACGCAAGTGAAGCTGGGTTCTTCTGGACTTTAAATCCTAAAAGGTCTTAAAGATGGCTTCGTGTTGTTCCCTCTTACTCCCACGTGGTCTCCCAAAGAGTATCTATTAGTCATAGCCCGGATTTAGATAATCCAGTACGCCCTTTTAGCTGAAATAAAGCACTTCAGAAGGGAACACGAAACAGCGAACAGATAGCCAAAGGTCAGTGAAACCACAGAATTTCCTCCTCCTCCAGCCGAGGCCATGGAGGGATGAAGGGATAGTTTATTCCTGACCAAGGTCACCGAGGGATGTTATGCTGTGTCCTTCTCCCCAGTGCTTATTGGAGCGAGGTCCACAGTTCATGGGAAACCATTGGGGGTGCTACTTGACTCAGATAACCTTGTTTTCCTTCATAAGCCAAACCTCTCATTTGTGGTGGGGTTCGGGCTCTTGGCTCCAGAAGGCCAGGGTCAGACAGGTCGGTAAAGGTCAAGAATGGGGGAGTTGGCAGGGCGGCTCCCTTTGCTTTCTTCCTCTGGAGCCCTAACTCCCCTGTGGGGTCCACTTGCCCCCCCCCCCCGCCTGGCCTGAGGTCTCAGACAAACTCGATGGGGGACTAGCTCCCGAGCTCTTAGTCACTCTTTCTTGTAAAAGTTCACGGGTAGGGATTTTGAAGCTATTTGCTGTATCCAGATGTAGAACTTCCCCACTTTACCTAGTGACCTGACAAGCAAGAGGAGTACAACTGGGATGTGGAGGGAAAATAAACATTACTTAGAATAATGTGGTTTTATCTTTTTCCAGAACCAAAGCCTTTAGACTTTTGGAGAACTTTCTGGATTCTTTCTGAATCAGTGTTTTTATGTAAATAAGCATGAACGCAGAGTGGAAAAAGTTCTCCGATGAGACACATCAACTTATTTCTTGTTTCTCTGCTATGAAGGAAATGTGTTGCAGAAGGACAGACATCGAATAAAGGGTAGCCCGAAAGGGACTTGCGAATTTCTTGCGTTTTTCAGCGCATCCCCTGGGACCGCAGATGTGCTCAGGGCATTGGTGGAAAGGGAAATGAGTTAGAAGCAAATTGCTACCCAGTGTTTGCTGTTACAACCGGGCGATTCCCAGTTTCTCTATTTAGTCCTTCCCAAAAGACCTTAGAAAGGAGAAGACATCTCAGGAGATCTGTTTTTGGCCCGAAGACGTCACAGAAACTGAAAAATTTGTTTCGCTTAGGTGAGAAATGGTTACTTGATACCATCAACACGTGCAAACCTGCTCAGTACTCTGCATCAGGTGCCGAGCTGGCAACGAGGACCGGAGGAGGGGTGCTATCGAGTTACATACCTGTAATAGTCTGCTTTATTCTGATTTCACGTGGGCAGCATTTTCTCGCCACCCCCCGCCCCGCCGCCCCACTCTGAGCCTTTGAAATGAGTTACATGGCGGGAGAGCACGTGTACCTAACTTTGCAACATTAACCAGACTCCCATCTTCATGGGTGCAGTAATAACTATTTATTTGCCATCCTAGGTGTGCTGGGAATGAGCCTATGTGCGACTTTTATGACATCTGTTCGCATTCAGTGTGGGAACGACCACATAGCAACGTGGTGGTTTTTTTTTTTTTAATTGTAACCCTCTGTGTAAACGTTGGCACCTTATTAAAAAATTAAATGTTTGAACTTTGCCTTTAAAAATAAAACAAGCCCCGTCCTCGAGAAGCATGTTGTAAATGGAAGAGATACTGATTTCACAGCACGTTTCTGCCCAGTGGAACCTCTGGAAACCTGATTCCGGGGACGGCTGAAGTTAAAGCCCGATTCATTAAGATTTTCCTGTAGGACGGTGACGTCCGTGTGATCAGCTTTAAAATCCCTTGGTCTTCGCCCGGAGGCTAACGGCCAAGTAACAGTTCAGACTGGAGCTATCACATGTCCAAGGATGGGACGAGACCGCTGTCCCCAGGCCATCTGTGTCTCCACCCTGTGCACAGGGGCTGGCAGGACAGCTTGGACCGTGGTCTAACATAAATTCTGTTGCCCTTTCAAATTTTTATTTATTACTTTGGGAATCACAAGAACTTAAACTATGTCTTCACCCACCAGTTGCCTTTTTTTTCAATTTTCAACTTGACAAAAATATGAAGGAAAAAACAATGCCCACATCCCTTTGATGACGTAGAAGAGACAGGGAGAGGGATCCTTTCTAATTCCGGAGGGGGCTGGGGAGCCAGGCTGGGGACAGCTTAGGGAAGATCATCCTCCTCAGGGGGGCCCAGCAGATGCAAATGTCCTGAGGTGGGAACAGGCCTAACTTCCTGGGGCCCCACAGGGTGGGGGTGGTGGTGAGTGGCTGCAGGCTGGGTGGTGCTTGTGGAGAGAGTGTGGGGCATGTGAACTTGGTTTTGTTTTTCCCTCGGTGGGAGGCTAACACAAGCAGATACTTCCAAGTCTCACAGGGCCAGGTACAGACAAGGAGTTTTGAGGAAGGATGTGTTTTGACTTGCACTGTTCATGAACCTTCCTGGCTGTGGTACAGTGGGACCGGAAGCTGGCAATCCGGCTAGGAGGCTATTTCAAATACTTGAGTTATGATGGAGGCTTGTCCCAGAGAAGCCTTAAATTCTGGAAACATTTCTGAGGTAGAGCCAACAGATTTGCCGGTGGAGTGGGTATAAAATCGTACAACCAAGTTGCCATTTACTGCCATGGGCGAGACTAGGCGAAGAGCTCCATTGTCGAAGTGCTACACTGGAGATCTCGGTGGGACATTGGAGCCCAGGGTTCAGGGGAATCGTTGAGGTTAGAGACGTAAGTCAAGCCTCTGATGCTTATCAGGGGTAATAGAGCCAGGCCTGGAAACTTCCATGGCCTAAAGATACGCTAAGAGCCAACAACCAACATTCTGACAGAATTTCAACATTGCATTTTCAGGGAGTCATGCTGATTTAGTGCACGGCTGAGCTTGAGTTCCAGCTCCGCTGCCTTTTCACTGTGTGACATCGTCAAAAGGTTGAACCTCTCTGAGCCTAGATTATCCCATCTTTGTCAAGTCAGCTGTCGCTCCTGACTGGCAGCGCAGCTGTGAGAATTCCACAAGAGACACCGTACAGAAGGCTCTCGGCACTGACCACTTCACGTTATGAAGCCCCCCCGGGGAGCTTTAGTTGGAAATTAATTTTCTGTTGTTTTCAGTTGAATTATAAGACCCCTAACATGAGAAACACAGATCGGGCTAACCACCTGCCTTCTTTCCGGCTCTACCTGCAGGCATTTCCAAAAACGTGAAACAAACAAAAACTCAGATCTCTTAAGGAATGTCACAAAAAATTTGACTCCAAATGAATGGTAAATTTTTATTTATTTATTTTTAAAGATTTTATTTATTTATTTGACAGAGAGAGAGAGAGATCACAAGTAGGCAGAGAGGCAGGCAGAGGGAGAGGAGGAAGCAGGTTCCCTGCCGAGCAGAGAGCCCCATGCGGGACTCAATCCCAGGACCTTGAGATCATGACCTGAACCGAAGGCAGGTGCTTAACCCACTGAGCCACCCAGGCGCCCCTGAATGGTAAGTTTTTAGAAAAGAAATCACTTGGTAAGAAATTCCATTTCTCTATAGCTTTGTATGGGCTCAGAGAGCGGGAAGGCAGAAATACGCATGGGCACCAACCTGTTGATTAGCTTAAAATTTGGAGTAAGAGTTCATGAAACACTAGACTACGCGCAACTTGCTTATTTTCAGACAACATAAAACCCAGTACCACTGCGCCTCCAGACGGAAAAATCTCTCCAGAGTGGTGTTAATGTAGAACTAAGTCTCATTAGTAAAACTCATGAAAGACCAGCCTTCTGTGGGCCTTAGCTATTTCCCCTCAACACGCGTAGTTAAAAACCAGAGGGGGAGAACGAACAAACAGGATTTGTCCAAAAGGTGTCAACCCATCAGTTTTAATTCTGGGAGCTTAGCTAGAGCTGACCAGAACAGCCTTGCCAATAAACATCTGGGTCAGGCAGGCTTCTTCGTGGGCTTTCATGAATTGAGACGGGACCAGAAACTTCCACGGCCTCCCGGGGCCACGCACTCTGCCCGAGCGCAGGGGAGCCCAGCACACCCGTCGTTAAAGCCCGTCCCCAGTTCATTGGCAGTTAACTGGCTAGAAGGAAGTCACCATATGTGAAAGCAGATAGGGAACATCTATTTTTGGCAGTTCCTCCACATTGCATTTCATTAAAGAAACGGTCTTTTCTTTCCGAATGAGCAATGAGCAAAGAGCACCTTGTGGGGATTTCCAAACCCCTTCAGTCAGGGTTTGGCTCACAGAGCGGAGGGAGCAATTTCCATGTGATTCCAGCATTTGTTATGGAACACGTATCCCGAAGATTAAACAGCCGCCCTCAATCCAAACAGATTCTGTCAGAGAAATTGGAAACACGTACATAAATTCTCGTCCCGCAGGCTGTGTGTGACAGGTTGGGTCCAGAGGATGCTTGCTGGTGGAACATTCCTTCCTTCTGCGGGACTCCGTGTTCATTTCACACTCACTCGGGGCCTCCACCTGTTTCCAGCCGAGACTAACCCAAGCGGAAATTGGAGCTAGCTTCCTTTGGATGGGCCGGTTTCCTTTTCTGACATTTCTCAAGCTTCAGTCCGTCCGCAGAAGGATGAGCCTTTCCGGCGATGGCTGTGGACCACTCGCATTCTCCGGGGAGTTTTCAAGCCGTCAGCTGCTCGGCTCAGGAGTTCCCCAGAGAACTGGGGAGGACCAGGAGCTCTGCACACACTGGGGAGGCACTTCCCAAAGCGCTTCCAGGATCCTGGGCTTGCGCACCATGCTGCTAAGTGCCGGGAGGGGGGCGAGAGTGGATTCTGTGGCTAACTGGAAAGTTCCATCTCCTGGGACTGGGGTCGTGAAGACCAGTCTTTGGGGAGCACTGCTCTGGGGGCGGGAGCCTGAGGGTCCAGGAAGTCTCCTTTTTAGTTTCTTTGCCGAGCTGAGCGACCTGGGAGACGTCAGTCACCTTTTATGGACGCCCGGCACATCTGTGCAGCTGGGACCTTTCCTTCTGCTTGATAACCAGAATGATAGAGGCTAGCCTCTTCTGTGTCACCAGAACTGGTTAGAAATGCAGCATTTCAAGCCCTGCTCAGGGTCTGCTGAGCCAGAGTCTGCATTTTCCAGGGGGATTTTGGGTGCAGAGTAAAGTTTGAGCCCTACCTTAGGTGCCAGGTCCCAACGAGAGCTCCTGAGTTGACTTCCAGCTCTAAGACCCAGACTCCTCCATGGGGACTTCCAGGGAGCTTCGGCTGTGGTGACGGGGACACCAAAGGAGCCTGTCCAGAGAAACGAGGAGGAGGGCAACTTGGCATAAGGTCCCCATGTCCAACTTCTCAGCCCCCAAACCATCCCACTTGCCACCTGGCTGCCTCGTGATGCTCTGTCTCCAGTGGCTGTCGAGTGTGTGCAAGGGTGCAAGGGTGGGGGGACAGTCCCCTCCCACTCGAATTGTGTAGAAGGGAACCCTGGGATTTAGAAAACGTGGACAAAGGGGCCCTGCTTTGGGGTAGTTTTTGTTGTTAGATTTTATTTATTCGACAGAGAGCGAACACAAGTAGGGGGAGCAGCAGGCAGGGGGAGAGGGAGAAGCAGGATCCCAGCCAAGAGGGGAGCCTAATGCGGGGCTCGATCCCAGGACCCTGGGATCATGACCTGAGCCGAAGACAGATGCTCAATGACTGGAGCCACCCAGGTGCCCTGGGGTAGTTGCGGTGAGCTTTTCATAAAGCTCAGTGCAAATCTCTACTGTTAGGCAAAGACAGGGTGGGCACGCTTTCATGTCTCTGGGAGCCCGGGAAAGAGTGTCCCCCACCCTGAAGCAGAAAGCAGCAACATGAGGGAGGGGAACATTTTCCTCTTCCTTTCTGAGAACCTAACAGCACGCCGGGGAAGACCGAAGTCATCTTACTTGCGCATACACCTGGCGCCAACTTGGCCCGCATGCACGAGCACAAATAGAATATGGCTCTTTGCTTCGTTTCATTCAACAGATTCCCCGCTGCTTTCATGAATCGACTTTGAACATTTTGGTGTCTTCCTTGGAAGTTTAGAGCGGCGGTTGGCAAGCTACAGCACAGGGGGCGAAGTCCAGCCCACCACCTGTGTCTATAAAGTTTTATTGGCACACAGCCACGACCATTCATTTACCAATCGTCGTTGGCTGCTTTCAAGCAGTTTTTGCCATTCGGCCTTTTACAGGAAAGTTTGCCAACTCCTGGCTCAGAGTAACTTAGAGTCACCAGACCACTGGAGAGCGACCAACAGTCATTCAACTTACTTACGCTGGCTGGAAAATACAAAGAGGCGGGTATTGTGGAGGGCACGTATCGCATGGAGCACTGGGTGTGGTGCATGAACAATGAATTCTGGAACACTGAAAAGAAATAAAAAAATAGATAAAAATTTAAAAAAAGCAAGGAGAGGTGTGTGTTGGTGGAATGAGATGAGCACCTTCTAATGCTTTTTAGCCTCCAAGTTTCTCCAACAGTTTACCTTGTGCCAGGAACAACCTGTCCTGATGAGAGTCTAACAGGTGAGCTCTGTTAAAATTTACACCTGTTTTTTGCCAGGGAAAGTACTTTGCTTCGCAACTTGTCATTTACAAAGGGATTTTAATATTTATTTATGGTTTTTCTTCTCAATGGTCCTGCGAGGTAAAAACTATTCTACCCATTGTTCAGACGGCAAAGCTGAGGCTCAGAGAGGGTAAAGCACAGGAGAGACACCTGTGGAGCTTTGACAGCACGCCGTGCCCCAGTCTCGTGCCCTGAGATTCTGAGTCAAGGCATCCTGGGTGGGCTCTGGCATCACCTTTAGAAAAGATTGCTGGGTGACTCCCAGGTATAGTCAAGATTGAGAGCCCCTGGGCTCCAGGGACTTGCCCAGGTTCCTATAGCGAGTTGGTGGTCCGACTCAAGCTCAGACTCTTGTTGGCTCTTCTTGCGACTGTAAGACCAGGAACCTTTTCTGAAAACATGACAGGTCACCTTAGCTCAGATTAGTCTCTGAGTCAAACTGGCCTAACCAACCAGTCCCTTGCCCAGTGACGTCAGAGTCAGAGATTGGAATAAATCCTCTGTCCCACCCTGAGCTAGTGATTGAGAAAGCTGGGGCCGGAGCCCAACCACCTGTGCTTAAATAAACCCTCCAGCTGATTCAGGCGCAGCTCACGTGGGAGGACCATGGGTCTAAGGTAACGGGAAAGTGCTGATGGAGAGAAGCCGCTGAAACCAGAGCACGCCCCGCACCGCGCGCGCACCTGGCCCAGGCACCGCCTCCGGGGAGAGAGGCCTGGGTGCAGAGAGCCAGAGCGAGCACGAGGAGGGACGGGGGAAAGGTAAGACTGCGTGGGGGCTTTGGCAGTATCCAGGCACTGGGGCAGCAGAAAGGAAAACGTCTCCCCATCCTCCCGCGGGGAGCCTCTGCTGACCTCCTCTTCCCGTGGGTGCCCCTGGGAGCGAGAGGGGGGTAGGGTTTGTGGTTGCTCTTTTATTTTTTGAGGTTTGGGTTTTTCTGAATCAAGCACTTCGTAGAGATGAGTGTTCTTGTGTGATTAAACGAAGCCCCTTCTGCTCCGAGCTAAAGGCACACCGTTTGCTTCGATTTCAGCCAGGTGCTCCTTTTCCTTCGTGGAATGGGGGGGGGGGGGGCTGCAGCTGGGACTTCAATGGCCCCAGAAGCCATACTGTAACGTGAGCTCCCAATTGTCCCCAGAGAAAGGCATTTCAGTGAAAGGGAAGGGACACTTCCCTCCGTGGGGCATGAGTTGGGGGGGTCGGCGAGAAGAATCCAGCCTCATCTTCAGTCGCCCTCGGAGCCTCCCCCTCCGAAGGCTTGCCATGCCTGATGCGAAAACTGCACCGAGACATCCATAATTCCAGGCAGTGCACTGGCTGCCCAGAGCCAGGGGACAGACGCGCCTGCCCCGGGAAAGAGTGTTTGTTTCAACCGATCGTTCACAGCCCCAGCTGCCAACAGGAGAGGAAAAGCAGAGAGGGGGACTCCCGCAGACTGACATGGGAAAGTATAAACAATGCTTACAGGCTCCGGCAGGGCTGTTGGTGGGTGAAATCCCATCATCTGATTTGGGTTTTGGTTTTGCAATTACTGGACCTAGAGGATGTAACTGCCAACCACGTGCTGTTTCCAAGACGGGTGGGACTGTGTGAGCTCACGACGGCTTCACATCTGCACTTTGACCTTGAAGTTGGACTCTGAGCGTTAACAAGGGCAGGCCTTGCTTGCCATGGTAGCTTACTTGTCAATTCCAGAGCACAGTCCCTGGAAGCTGATGGGGTCACTTGTGATTCTGTTTCATTTCTTTGAGCCAGAGCTAACATGGACTATTGCACTGTGAAGTGGGAAGTCTGAAGGTGAAAAACTGGGATTTGCTTTCTTGGTCAAATCTGTGAGCTTCTGGGAGCCGCGTTTCCGTTATCATTCTTCAGCATCCGTCCTAGTAGCTTGCGTATTGGTGATGATCACATATTTTCAAAGAGTGGACAAGGGCCGAAAACCTGCTCTTTGGTCGTGACCTTTTGGAATAAATCAAGAAAATAATCCTGGCAGAGTTTTCTGGAGACATAGAGGGTTTCCCCAAAAGAGACCCATCTACCGTTGTATAAAATGTCACATAAAACAGTCAGTGTCAAAAGAAAATGGTAATCGGCTTGGTGTTTCATGGCCTGGCAAGGGCGGCTCAGTTGAGAGATCCTGAACTTCCAAAGACTGAAAAGGAAAGCGGAGCCTGCAGACTCTACGTGTCCTGGTGTATCTTTGATCAAACTGAGCCAGAAAGAAGTGTGGCAGGCTCAAAATGCCGCAGAGACTAGCGGCTCGGCAAATCCATGCTCATGACTTTACTGAACATGTCACATCAAAAGGAGAAATGCCCCACTGACTGGAAAGTTCTTTTGCTGTTCAATGTTGAGAGAGAATAGAAATGAGATTAAATTTCAGGATTTCTGGATTTGGTTAATAGATGCTCTTTTAGATAGAAGAACCTTAAGTGATTCTGTTCATTTAGTAGAAAAATATCCAAAAGGTGCGTCTGATAACCACATCTGAAGGGGAACAAAAATAGAACTACATAGAAAGAACATCGTAATCTTGAGAGAAGTGATTCTAAAAGTTGCTCTCAGCTGTGACATCCAAAACAGCTGAAGTTCACCAGCACAGACGCCCCCACCGGGACACTCGGGTGTGTGCGCAAAACCCAGGGCACTGTTTGTTTGCAATTGGATTCCTTTCTTAGGGCTTTGAGGAGGCCGAGACAAATGCTGGGGAAGGGTATTGGAGGAATAAGCGTGCTAATTTATATTTTCTAGAAAGAAGAGACACTGCATAGTCGAGTACTTTGTGTTTGACAGACTGTTCCGACCCCTCTTGGCAGCTGCCGGCACAGAACGTTACTGGTGGCTGTCTGCCCTTGCGCCCTGGAATGGCCAGAAAGCTTCCTGGGGCCCCCCACTCTGTACCCGGGAGAACCCACTCTTACTTAGGCTCACCAGGAAGACAAAAGACAGTGTCTGAAGGGGCCAGACTGAGAAGTATGTCTGCTCAAAGGAGAAGTGACTGGGCTGGTTTCTGACTTAGGATCACATTACCCCCAGACCCCATTTTTATTTTTATTTTAACGAAAAGCTCTAACTTCGGCATAGGATGGACATGATTTCGAGTCCAGGCTCTGCTACTTCCTAGGCAACCTTAGGCAAATCACTTCGGCTAAGTTTCGGTTCTCATCGATAAAAGACACTAATTCATCTACCCATACAAACACGGGGAGCACAGCAACTGACAACACGCATACTCAAAAATGTGATTGTGCAGAGACAGGCAATGCCCAACAAGTCTGTGATCTCCTCCCCGCACCCCCACCGGCAAACAGCTAGACTACGTTTCCCAGAATCCTTTGTAGTTCTCTGCGGCCATGTACTTCTCCCAGCCAAAGGATTGTGAGCAGAAGCAAAGCCCATCGAAAACTCCCCATGTGCTATTCGCTGCACTCTTCTGCTCTCCTGGGGTGGGAGGGAGATGGCCCAGGTGACCTTGGAAGCCTCTGAATGACTTTGGAGGAGGACCTCCTGGCTCCCGGTCACCTGCCCACTACTGTCATGGGATACTATGAGTTCTGTGGTACTGAGTCATGTTCCATGTTGGGGTCAGTCTGATAAGGTAGATAGTCTACCTTGGCTCACATTTGTTATCATTATGAATTCTGAGGTGGTGGTGTGATGAACTTGTACGGACTCACCAGACAGATGGTGAAATTTGCAGTTTTGTGAGCTGGTCCCTGTGACATTCCTAGTTTGAAATCGCTCATGGTGAGTATTTTTATGCCATGGAGATCGGCAGAGACTATAGACCAGCCCCCCCACCCCTCGCCCACCACCCCCATTAGAGAACATTTACCAGCACACTGCTGACTGGGAATATATCTTTTTCCTCTTGGTCTCATCCCAAAGCCTTATAACCTATGGCATTGTATAGTTGTACGGCTCAGAAAGTGTTTGTGGCTATGAATCAAGGTCAGGCTTGAATAAATGAAAAGAGGACACGTTACAAAAGGATGAAAGCTAATATCTAGGGTTAGATAGAGCATAGAGTAAAGGGTCAAGATCAGTCATCCATGCCTTTCTCAAGTAGGGACATTGGACCTAGGGGTACGTCATCGTGTCTTGGGCCATGTTAGAAGCTTCGGGTCTTCAACTTGTTTATCCCTTGCCTTGGCCAGTTGTCACTTGTCCACCTGGCATGTGGGTGTCTTCCAAAGCACGGTGATTCTGCCCTCACTCCCAAGCACTCTGTGATGAGAGCCAGCCGGGGAACGTGTCTTATTCTCTTCGAGCTCCTGTGGCCAGTACGGATGGGCCTGTCTCAGTCTGGATTCCCCTGACATCAGACCCCGAGACAAAGATTCAAGTGCGAGTCATTTATTTGCAAGGTGATGCCAGGAACAATGTAAGGGAATAGGGAGGAAGAGGGACAGAGAGGGGAAGGCAGCCGACAAAGGGAGTTATCCCACAAGTTGCTGCTGTGGACAGCTGGAGACAGGGCAGGGGATACTAGAGAGTATGAACCCCAGAACTATCACCCCCATGGGGGACAAGGAGGCTGGGGTGTATAGTAGCTCCCTTCAGTCCCTGGTTGGTGTGTTCCCCTATGTCTAGGAGGTCCCTATCCTGCCCGGACTGCCAGACCGTCTCTCTTCCTTCACTCCCCAACCCCTGGCGCTGTCTTATTCCACCAAGACTTCCCTGATTTATCGGAGATGAGGTGACTCTATTCTAACCTCTCTCAGCCTGGACTTCACATGGATTGTCTTGGCTACCCTTGACTTTGACTCCAGTCATAGTCACCTTGACCTCCATATGCATTAGATCCCTTGAGTGCATTCATGTGTAAGAAGAATGATTTCAATCACAATCTTAAAAATGACAGGACCAGAGAGTTCTTCTCTCATCATCTAACATGATTATGATCCTCTTAGACCCGAGCTAGGCTTCACCAGGAACTCTGCACTGTGGTGTACACAAACGTCGCTTCCCAAAGACGTGAATTATGTATTTTTGAATGACTTTTTGGGGGATCCAACATAACCATGATGTCTTGCAGTCCATCTTCTTCGATTAGTTTGGGAATCAGCTCTGCGGATTAACTGTAACCAAATCAAAATCAGGGCTGGGAGCTCTCTGAGGTCTGCTCTCACTCATCGGCTGGCGGTTTCTCAGAGCGGAGACCTTGACTTCACACGCAGGTGGGCTAGCCACTGCCGGGAGCCAAGTGCAGCCACTCTCGATGGCGGCTGCCGATTGCGGTCTAGTTATTTCTGGATTAACTGCCCCTTTTGATTACCCACACTATCTGTGGATACCCCGTCAACCAGCTAATTGAAAATTCTCTGCCGGAGCACTCTCAGAACCCCAAGGTTTTGTAGCTCTGTACCTCGGGCGGTACCTTCAATGCACCAATGACTTTTATGTTCCCAGCAAATTGGCTGGCTTATTCGAGAACCTGGTTCATTCTGGATAATAATAACAAATACTTCCTGAACCCTTTACTATGCCAGGCAAACTCCAGGCGAAGCACTTTTCAAGTTCATTATGCTTTTGAACACTTGCTCGGAGCTGACCCCACCTCATACAGATGATTGTGCGGGGAAGGCCAGGAGGGGTGGGGAGGCCTGGGGGCTCGAGGGGCTCACCCAGCCAGTGCACCCCAGAGCTCTCCTCTGAAACCAGGCCCCCTGATTCTTGAGCCCACACTTCTCTCCAGTAACGACACTCTTTTTTGAAAGTGGCCGAAGTCTGTTCCCAGAAATGGAGATGAAATCAGCATTTCCCTTTAGCGGGTAGTGGAAGAGGCGAGAATCGGGAGCCCTTCTTCAGCAAAACAGCCCCTCCATGAACTGTGGTACTTTGTCCTGGATGGAGACACTCTGCTGTGAAGGGAGGGTCTCTGCGTGCGGGATGGATGCTGGGTTCATCTCCCACCTCGCAAAGAACCGTGGACGATAGTTCTCTCAGTTTTTAGTGGCCTGGACGCATGAGAAAGGGTTCCTGCTTGGGTCCAGTGGCAGTTCGGGGAGAATGTCTAACCAACGAAAAAGAGAGGCAGGGGTGATCTCTGTGTTTCCGCTTCCGCGCTTCGGTTGCCATCCCCACGTTCCCAGCACGTTCCCGGCACCCCGACGCCCCTAACCTAGGTTCAAGGTCTATGGTGGCGGGAGCCTTTACAGACTTGGGAATTCCTTCCTTTTAGATCAGGAAGATTCCTTCCCTTTCGAGTTTAAAAGGTGTGATGCTAGCACAGTGGGTCCCGAGCAGCGAGGACTCAGGTCCTCAGGGGACATCTGGCAGCAACTGGAGACGTGGCGGGTTGTCCCACGTTGGGGAGGGTGCTACGGGCTTCTGGTGGGTGGCACTGGCTTCCCGAGGCTGCCGTATCACCTACCGCAAACTGGGAAGCTTAACAGGACCGACATTCATTCTCTCAGTTCTGGAGGCCAGAAGTCTGAAAGGTGTTGGCAGGGAGACTCTGGGGGAAAATCCATTCCGTGCCTCTCTTTTAGCTTCTGGTGGCCGCCATCTTGGGCCCTCCCTGGCTTGTGGCTGCATCACTGCAATCTCTGCTTCACATGGCCTCTCCCCGGTGTCCCTGTGCCTCACGTCTCCCTCTCCTCCTCTTATAAGGACACCTGTCATTGGACTGAAGGCCTACCCTACGTCTGGGATGATCGCCTCTACACATCGTTAGCTTAATCCCATCTGCGAAGATGCTATTTCCAAATAAGGTCCCATTTACAGGTACTGGGAGTGAGGACTTGGACATAGCTTTTGAGGGGGACATAATTCAACCCAGTGCATGAGGAGATGTCAGGGACGCCAGGAGACATCCTGTGATGCATGAGATGGTGCCCACCACTAACAGATTGAGAATCTATGCTCTGCCACGAGTGTGAAAATCAACTGTGGTAGAGCATACCCTCCCTTGGGCTTTCTTCAAGTCCTCCTGCCCGCCGTCCTGCACAGCGCAACCCAGCACGTCCTCACTGCCCGGTTTTGGAGTGGGGACGGTCCTTTCCACTCGATGGAGGCCATTTGTGCCCAGTAGGTGGCATTCAAATACCCACCGTGGCCAAGGCTGGTGTGTGAATGATACAAAAGGTCAGAAATGGGTGCGACGCTCAGAAGTACGTGTGTTTAGCATGTGAAGATACAGTTTGTGCCTCTCTTTTGAAGACATGGTAAGCACTTCTGATTTCCCGGCAGAGGCTCTGGACACGACCCCCTCTTCACCTTCGTGATTCAGCTCCTGGACCAAGCGTTTATGAGAATGGACACAGAGGTCCGAAACTTAATTTGTTGTTTTGTTTTGTGATTGTTTTATTTTATTTATTTAAATTCCATTAATGAACATACAATGCTTACATGTGGAATATAATATATATCTTATATATATTACATATAATATGTAGTAATATAATCAGAACAAACACCGAAGAAATACAAATGATGATTTGGGGTCTTTTTTGGTTCCATACAAATTTTTGGATTATTTGTTCCAGCTCTGTGAAAAAAGTTGCTAGTAGTTTGAAAGGGATTGCATTGAACCCGTAGATTGTTCTAGGTAGCATACACATTTTAACAAGATTTGTTTTTCCAATCCATGAGCATGGAACGTTTTTCCATTTCTTTGTGTGTTCCTCAATTTCTTTCATGAATACTTTATAGTTTTCTGAGGACAGATTCTTTTCCTCTTTGGTGAGATTTATTCCTAGGTATCTTAGGGTTTGGGTACAATTATAAATGCAGCTCTGCTGCTCTCAGGCACGCCCAGTCTTCCTGTGACCCCAAAGATCCTGGGACCACACTGTCCCACCTACGATTCTGCCCCACTTTGCCACCTGAGCACCGTTCAGGCAGCGACATCCCCCACCGGAGCAGACTTCTAAAAGTCCCGATTTTGTGCTCCACTGCTCTCTCACTTTCCAGTGCCCACTGACGGAGGCTCCCTCTCCCCACAGTCCATCTTCCCATATATCGCCTCGGATTCACTTCTCCACACCTCCTACCTCGCAGAAAATGGTCGCTTTTCAATTTGTAGGGTTGCCTCTCTTCTTTTCTTAGATCGCCGGTCTTCACAGGTGTTCATGGTTTGCTATGACGTGACATGGATGATTTGGCAGCTACCTGGCTGAACTCCTGGGACCAGGCAAAACCAAGGTCTCCTACTCCTCTGCCATCCTGGGCTTTTCCCCCTCAAACTTAATTTGTAAAGGGCTAGGGAGCAAATCCTTTAGGCTTTGCAAGCCAGGAGGCAGAATTGAGGCCATTACGTGGGTTTTAGGATAATGACGGAGACGTCCCACTGCGCCATGCCCCATCTGCCCTGGGGGACTAGCTTTCATGGTGGGCAACTCTGTGCCCAGTTGTCATCTGCTGGAGGTGCCTTCTCCCCTTACTGTTGGGGCCGGGCACTGGGTGGAACAAGGGTGGGGCGGGGTTGGGCGGGGACAGACACGCTGCCTAGGTCAGCTTCACTCTCTGCCTCAGTGACCCCCCAGGTCCCAGCACACTCCTCTGTCCTCTTATTTTTTTTAAAGATTTTATTTATATATTTAAGAAAGAGAAAGAGTGAGTGAGCATGAGTGGGGGCGGGGAGGGGCAGTGGAAGAGGGAGAAGCAGACTCCCCGATGAGCGGGGAGCCTGAAACAGGACTTGATCCCAGAACCCTCGGACTGTGACCTGAGGCTAAGGCAGAGGCTTAACCCACTGAGCCACCCAGGTGCCCCTCCCCTCCCACCCTGAAGAGTGAAGCCATCTCAGCCTGGACAGCTGGAGGGTGCCAGGCCATTCATTGCCCAGCAGATGCCAGGAGCGACAGCCCCAGTGTGTAGGTGGTGACCAGTACCAGCCCTGAACAGCAGCCCTGGCCCTAGAGGCAGGTCTGGGCATAGAGGAGACTATGGGGGTGGAGGGTGAGGCTCCGGCTGGTCTCCTGGCACCTAGCTCCAGCTTGCTCTAGCGATGTCCGCAGGCCGGCCAAGCACAGGTGGGATTTGGTGTGGGCCACACTCTGCCTGTCCCTGGTTTGACCTTCCAGCCAATACCCAATTAGTCTTTTTCCGCCGGACTAACTGTGTACCTCATTTACAAAATCATGATGTTGGAAGCAGTAAGAACCATCTGACGCCCCTGTGCTAAGCTAGTCCACAGGTGTTTATGGATAATACATGGAGGTTCAGGATAGTGGCCGCTGTAAAGCCTCTCTTTGCAAATGAGCATGTGGGCCAAGGAGAAACGCAGAATTGGAGAGGTGAAAGGAACATTTTTGCCTTTTGTGTGGCGAAGTTCAGCTTCTTCACCATCCTACATCCCTAGCCATCTCCCTGGAGTCCACGATCCTGCAAGAACGCAGGTATTAGGACTCGAATTTTGTTTATTCCTGTGATCAGCAGTTCAGTTTTGCCAAAGTAACATTTTGGGAATGGTGACTGATGGATTTATCTTGTCTTTTACTATATAATCCCCAAAGGCAAAGATTAGAAGCAGTAGGCTCGGAAAGAATAAAAGAGCAGAGAATTCCAACATCTGAAGTTTCAAATGTCATAATGAATCGTGTGCTGTACGCGCCAGCCGTCTGGCATTTGCAATTATGGACACGTTGGTTAAGACAAAATGCCTTCCTAGTCTAAGCTCCAGAAAATTCTCTGCTATCACAGTAGCAACCGCTGTCAACAAGTATTCTCTTCTCGCTTGGAAACTTTATTAAAATGCCTTCTCAAAAATCAGCTGTCACCTCCCATTTTATTCAGCTAACCTCATACTGTACCCTCCTTCCGAGCATGCCTACCAATCTTGTCCGAGCCAAGTCTGATCAGGACTGTGGAAAGTCAACTCTTCCCCATCCCCCTCCCAATCCTTCTGGCTGCACTTGGAGTGTGATCACGGAGCCTGGGGAACTTTCCTGAGTCCAACTGTGCACAAATTGGGAACTAAGTACATTTCAGGCCCACTGCTCTGCCATGGAAGTGATCAATGGCCTCCAGACATGGAGAGGTTTTGTACGGGAAAGCAGGAAATCGGAGACAATCAATTAGAGAGTAGAGGCTAGAGCAGAAGGCAGAATGTGGTTCCCGGCCCCTGCCCAAGCCCTGGCCCTGCCTCAGCCAGTAGTCTTCAGTGGTGCTGACAAAGGAACTATCTTGGAGGGAACCTTGACTCTCAGACGTGTGGCTGACGGTGCTAGACGGCTTCCTTTTGGCCCCTCTTCCAGATTCTTCCTGATGCCCAGACAGCTGGAGTCTGAGTGGGTGGAGAGACTTTCCCAGCAAGGGTTCTGCTACCTCTCAGGCCCCCGCTTTACCTTCTGCAGCACCTGACATTCTGCTGCTGCGATTTCCTCTGGACCTGGAGAACGTGCTTACAATGCTGGGGAGAGCAGCAACGACAACGTTTCCTCCAACGCGTAAACATGGGGCTTGTGGGGCTCGGTCCTTGGCTTTCTCATCCATACAACCTGCTTCCGTGACCTCATCCAGACTTCCGGTTTTGACCAGCTCTGCTCCATCTCTGGCCTTGACCTATCTCTGGAACTCCAGACTGGTTCTCTAACTTCCTGTTCGGATGCCACTGGAGATCCCTCAGGTTCTTTAAACTCAACGTGTTGTCTATGAGAGACACACTATAAATTTGAAACACCAAAATGTCGCAGGATTTGGCATCTGGCTGTATGTTGGAGTAGACAGGTGGGGAGGTGTCCCTGGTGACACTTCCTCTCCTTGGAGCTGACCAGGAAGGTGGAGAGTTATGGGAAGCATGGAGGTGGGGTGATGTGGTGGGGGCGATGAGTGACTTAGAAGAGGGAAATAGGGTTGTAAGCATTGCAAATCACAAAGACTCAACTCAAATGAGCTTAAACACACATGCATGCACACACACATGCACACGCACACACCAAAGAAAGAAAAACAAAGAAACTTTGTAACTTTATCGGTTCAAGGAATTGGGAAGTCCAAGGGAATAGTTTCACGTATAGTGGGATCTAGGCGTTCAGAGAGTGTTATCTGTCATGGTCTGGGTTTCTCCATAGGAGATCCTGAGACAAAGGCTTGTGTGTCTGTGGTTCATTTAGGACTGGCTTTGGAAAGGCGGCACAGGAGAACTAACCGAAAGATGCATGAATGGGTTGCCTGGTGATGTGGGGGTCTTCAAAAGACAAAGGGGAGAAGCACTGATTCATTGGCTCTGTGCCCCACTCATCAAGCATGGCCCGTGGGTCTTGACTCCTCCCACATTTATGAGTTGCCCACGTGAGTGCTGAGCCAGTTCCATAGGTGTGCCACAAGACAGAAGTCCCTGGGTAGACATGAACTTGATGTAGCCTCTGAGAAGTCCCGGGGTGACAAGGTTGTCCCTGTGTGAGGCTGGTCAAAGCCTGCATGGGATCAGCGTTGGTAGCCATGGATGGAGTGAGGGTGGAGGCCAAGAAGACTTGAAGTGACGCAAAGGTGTCTCGCCCACCATCAGTGTGTATCTTCCTGTCCCTTGTTCCATCTCTTAACTACACTGGCATTTTTCCTGACCCTCAGACAGGCTCACTCACATGGTGACAAGATGCCCTCAAGAAGCAACACTTCATGTGGTCCGTAGAGTTCATGACCTTCATGACCACAGAGGAAGAGGGAGACCCTCACCCACCTTATGACCATTGTTCAAAACTGATTCTGATTGTCCTTCCTTGGGGCAGGTGCTGGTCCCTATGACCCAGAAGGCAAAGGGTCTCAACTCCTGGCCTGACTAGAGTTACATGGAGTTGGGAGTGGGGTGGTTTCCCATGGAAAAGTGGTTGGCGATGGCAGGCGCAGATGTGCGGCGCCCTGATCCTCCTTTGAGCTTCGAGGAAAAGCTTGCTGCTGACCTGCGAGGAGTGTGTTTGGCCGACTGCCTCGTCTTGAAAGCCAAGGTCATTCTCTTCGTGGAGCAGATGTTTCTCTCCAATACAACGTTTGCATTCCCAACTCCCTCTTGAGGCCTGCTCCCTGGAGAACTCATCCGACCCATGCGCACCTGGAAAAGTGACCGTTGTTCACTCAGTATATGTGCTGCCGAAGCGAGCACGCGTTGTTCACTCAGGACGTAAGAGATCTTGAAGAGGAAAGAGAGAAGCCCAAGCTTTGAGTGCATATGACGCAGGGCTTCCAGTTGCCACCTTACCCATGCTTCTCCTCACAACCACAGGCAGGCCTGGATTTGGAATCTGTGCTTTTATCTTTTGATGTCTTATCAACAGCACTGTCATGAGTGAGTCAGGGGCTTGACATTGGTGTAGGCAGGGGTCATACCAAGTCATGGACCCAGGGCAGCACCTGACACAGAACCACATGAATTCCAAAGACCACCTTCCATAGGAGGTGTCTTCTGCCAACAGCCACATTAAGGAAGGGTATGGAGTCACTCGGTCTGGGGGTTGGCTTGAGCCTGGCTAGCCTGGAAATCCAGGATTCGAGGAACCATGTTATTAACTTGGACTCGGTGTTATCGTTGCTCTGAGCTGCTCTGCCTAATGTGTCTCCAAACACCTGGTTTGCGCATCATTGGCCTTGGCTTTACAAACTGGGAGTGAATTTTATGGGAAGGTGGCACATAAAATTATGAGTCTATAAATGGTCATCGGAAGCCAGCCAAGTAAAAGGCATGAAGTCCAAGTCATATGGTATGAAGAAACCGAGCTGAAGTTGCTGTTATTTTTGCTGGCAGACGAACAAAAATGAGCAAAATCCTTATTTTTCTGAGTGAGCAAGAATCAGAGTGCATTCCCATAGTGACTTCTCATGCCCTCCATTCAAGGGAACGAAATAGAAGGTCTGGTTCACCGACCTCGCTTCGAACTGCAGAGATTTGACATGAACACAAATAATAATGGTATTCCGTGGTATTTTGTTCCAGAAATCCAATACACAGCGCCATTAAACTTCTCCCGTGGTCCCAAGGAACAGATGGAAGGCAAATGATGTCACAATCATGTTTGTAGCTGGATAAATTTCACAAGCAAAGGCTGATCTGATTGCTACTTTGTACTTATGACTTTATGTAAAAGTTGTACTGAGTCTCTGTGGCCATGAGAGAATGTGGGGACATCCGGGGAGGGGATTTTACTAGTGCAGTTAGAGGTGAGCGAGATGAGATGAAATGTTTGGCTGACATTTTAGGCATTGCTGGGGGTCGCCATGTTCCAGGTTTTCGAGAATAGAAAGCCTATTTTATCAATGTTACCAGACATATTGGGCTCTGGGGACTTGACTCAAGATAACCAATCTGTTAAGAGCCTGAGGGCTAACACAGAACACAGATGTAAGCACTTACTTTGTATAGGGCTGGAATATTTGTGCCTGCCATCCTGAAACCTTCTGTCCTGGTGTCCAGACATCAGGGGATGTCTTGGAAACAAGAAGACTGAGTGGATAATAAGGAATTAAAATTGAGGCTGGCGGGGGTCACCTGGGGAGCTCAGTCAGTTAAGCATCTGACTTCAGCTTGGGTCCTGATCCCAGGATTTTGGGATTGAGCCCTGTGTGGGGCTCCCTGCCCAACGGGGAGTCTGCTTGTCCCTCTCCCCCTGTCCTACTCATTCTCTCCCTCTCTCAAATAAATAGATAAACTCTTTTTTAAAAATTGAGACTGGTGGATGGTCCCAAGGGCTATTCCATCCAGGTCCCGGTGACTCTGTGAACCACTCAGTTCTTTCAATAGTATTTATCTCTAAAAATTAAGACGGTTTGTATTCATCAGATTCAACGTCTGCCTCTCTCCTGCATAAACACCACTGTATTTGGCTTTTATTATACACATTTTTCTAGTCTACAGGTAGACCGGTATCATCCCCCCTTAGAAAAGGAGCCTTTCTTTAGAAAGAGTATAACACGATGGAATCACTTGCAGTCACTTACCGGTCTGCCTGTCTGAGTTGATGCTGGTGTAATTCTGGAACTTCCCAAGATCAGGGACAACGTATTCTTTTTGATAGTCCTGATTCTCTCATCAGTTCTATTTAGATGGACTTTTCAAAACACTAAGAGGCAGGCAAGCACAAGAAGTTTCTTTTCCTATAGTTTCTTTTTTCCATGACAGTATCAAGTAATAATTACGGCCGATCCTTGAATAATGCAGGTTTGAATTGCGTGGGTCCACTTACGCGTGGATTTTTTGCAATATGGTACTGTAAGTGCATTTTTCTTCCTTATGACTTTTTAAAAAAGATTTCATTTATTTACTTGAGAGAGAGAGAGCGCGCACAAGTGGAGTTGGGGCAGAGAGGAAGAGGGAGAGGCAGGCTCCTCACTGAGCAGGGAGCCTAATGTGGGGCTCGATCCCGGGACCCTGAGCTGAAGGCAGATGCTAACTGACTGAGCCCCCCAGGCACCCCTCCTTATGATTTTCTTATTAACATTTTCTTCTCCCTAGCTTCCTTCGTTGTGAGAATACAGTGTTTAACACTCGTAACCTACAGAGCATGTATTAACTGACCGTTTATGTTAGTGGGTAAGGCTTGTGTCCAGCAGTAGACCATCAGGAGTTAGGTTTTGGGGAACCAAAAATTACGTGAATCTTCAACTGTGCAGGGTATGGGTGCCCCTAACCTTTGAGTTGTTCAAGAGTCAACTGTACATGTTAATCACTTTGAGATTTTAGCAATCTGTTGTGAGATTTTCTCTGTCTTTCAAATGTTGGGACTGGGGTTGTCCATTCCAAGATGGAGGGCTGGACAAATGGCGGCATGCCAGCAGTCAAGCTTGGCCAGCATGACCCAGTGATCTGATTTCATCGGGGGCAGAAATTATGAGAATGGGTGTTCTCTGTTTATGATTTTCTCACTGGAAGCAACGAAGGGCAGGCTTTCTCCCCCTTTTCTCTCATAATGTCATTAAGAGAACAAGTCACCATTTGGGGAGAAGAAGCTTTATCTCAGGAGTTTTATACTTGTATTTGCAATTCTCTTCCCCTTCGGCGGCACGTCTAGATCATATCTGGGGTCAAAATGAGAAAAGTGTCACTTTGGGAAACCTTTCTTTCCCAGGCAAAGGAAAAATTGACCCAGTGCCAGGGACCAAAAGCACCCGTGCCTATTAATCTTTAGATTAACCAATGATTTTCTAGAGCAACAAGCTGTTTCCGGAGTTCTGGCCGCCTCCCAGACCCTTCAGTCGCGCATTTACCCACATGCTGCTGACTTCCCAAGTGCATCCTGGATATGTGGATGTTGCCCTGTTTAACTCGCTGGTAGCAATCTTATTTCCCTTGTACGGCAAAGATGGTTGGTCACCAAATTTACATTGCACTTCCCTGTATTTCCCAGCTTCCTTTGGAGCAAAAATGGCAGCCATCTGACAAATTCTAGTGAATGGACTGTGTGTGGAAACTGCATATATCATTTATGGGCCAGGGAAGTGAAAAGCTGGTGTGTCTTTCCTCCCTCTCTTTCCCAAGCATGGCAACCTGGGGATTCACATATTATGATGGTAGCATCGCCAGATGGAGGAAGCTTGGACCCCTGAGTCACCAGATGGAGGTGAGCTCTGGCCAACTTGCATCGATCTTCGCATAAGTGAGAAGTGAGCCTGTGTCATGCCAAGCTTGTGAGAGTGTTATTACTGTAGCATAGCCCACTTTGGGCCGACTAAACCTTATTTCCACGTTCTTGCAAAAAGATGCACTGTCTTCTCTATGACCGATTACAAATATCTTAATAGTATGGTGATCTCAGCTTCTAGTATCTAAAGTATCAGAGTAAGCTAGATGGAGAAACCTGGTGACACTCCGTTAGGACTCAAGCTAAACAAGTAAACAAAAACAAACAAGCACATACAAACCCAAGTTCTCTGTTCAAATGGTCTTCTCTTCTAAACTGCCCAGGACCCCAGAAGTCATGAAGTTTATCAAAGTGAATGAGCAGAATTCTGCCATCTACGGGATGGGTCAGGGTTGGGCTGAAAGTAATGTTGAGGTATGTCATGGCAGGGGGCGGGCAGGGATGGAGGGCACTATGGAAGATCGTGCATTTGCCGAAGTGTTTTGCTTTTTTCCTTAATTCCCGTCCCTTGTCTTGTTCTCTGGGTACTGGGCTAGATTTGATTATCTGAGAGGCAGATTGGGGGGAGGACGTGGGACCCTAGAATTGCGCACCCCCAACACACTCACACACTCATGACCCCATTCTTGGGGCGAGATTAGATATCTTGAAAAAAGCAACAAACTAAGAGTCAAGGGAAAAATCAGAAACTTGGGGCACCTCGGTAGCTCAGTGGGTTAAAATTCAGAAACTTGTTGGACATCCTTACGGTCATTTTTTCAGCTCGACGTTGTTTTTATTTAGGTTGACATCTGGAAGGGGGGTTGGATGTGGATGGAGTTTCTGTCACATTTTTCTAAGCTTTGGGCCTCTACAGCTCTTCATGAACAGTGCCTGGATATCTCTTCACGATTGTATCTTGTAGCTAATTCTTCTCAAATGGCTACTGACAGGCTTTTAATACAAATTAAACTTAATTTTTTTTTTTCAAAAGCAGAGGTCATTTATGTTTTGGATAGTTACGGATGTGTTACTTAGAGTCTGTGGCAAAGTCTGACTTGTTGGTCACCAAATGGTTTTCGATTTCTTTCTAGGGCAGGCAGCTTGTTTGCATTTCCCAGAATTCCTGTAGTTAGATGGGGTGTGTGTCGTAGGCCATCTTCATGCCTGGCCCATCGACAGTTCCCATACTTTCTCTTTCCTTGAGGGATGACCTCATACAGAACATCCAGTGGAGGACTCCGAGCCCCCACAGGTGTCGAGTCATTACATAGAAGGGACCCGTGTCCTTGAATGTCTGTGTGGAGCAGAGCCTACCCGATGGGCTGCCTTGAACTGTGGTATGTCTGAGGAAGAAACCTTCCAAGTGTGAGACCACTGAGCTCTGAGAGCTGTTTACTGCAGTGATTAACTCCACTGTCTAATGCAAACCACTGAGCTGCTCACCATTTATTTTTCCCTAAGAAATGTGCATGTCTGAAGACACTGAGATGCCCTAAACACCTCCACTAAAGTCTGAGGGTTTGAGGATCACCACAAAGGGTTTATACTTTTGTGTGGAATTTCCAGATGCATTCTTACAGAATTAGTGTTATTTCTCCTTTTCTGACAACACGGTGGCAAATTTTTACTTCTTTTATGTAGCCTGTCGCGCAGTATTACAATCTACTGTTAATGGTGTAACTTGACAATCTTGGGCAAAGGTGGGGCTCGGGCCACCTCTCCTCCCTGTCCATGAGTGCTGCCCCGCCGCTCAAGGTGTGGAGCCTATTTCCTCCTCCTCGGGTGTCTAGACTGTGGCCTGTGACTTGCTTTGTCCAGTAGATTGTCAAGGATATGACATTCTGGGACTTCCGAGCCCAGGCCTTGAGAAGAATGGCTGCTTTAACGTCTTCCCCCTTGGAAGCCAGTGGCCATCTGAGAGCTGACTGTCCCGAGACCGCCGTGCTATGAGAAAGCCCCGGGCGACCACGTGGAGAGCCCACTCCGGCACCTTCTCGGCCCTTCTAGCCACCTCGGATGCTGAATACAGCCAAATGGCTGGGAAGAACCACCAGCGGAGCCCGGTCGACTCACAGGATCATGAGGAAAAAACCGCAGCTCACGCCCGGTGCGGCCGGTTTGAGCCACTAAGCTGTGGGCAGCTGAAACCAGAGGGAGTCTCGGTGCGGGCGGACCGGCTGAGGAGGGAATCGTAGCCTCCCAGGGACTGCTCACTGTGTTTTATGTCACGAAGGTGGGCACGTGGCTTTCAAAGAGGTCTGAGAGTTCTTTATGCTCAGGACCATGCTGGGGACACTTTCCCATGCTGATATGGGAGCCTCGGCAAACATTTCTCTAGCAGAAGTTTTTCCAAGTGGAAGTGATGGTTCCCTCTCCTCTCCGTTCCCTGTCTTGGGCCGCGAGCTCCTTCCGGGCTGTGATCCTAGTCCCGGGCGTAAAGCGGGGCCTCAGTAAAGTTGCAGGCTTGAAAGGTTCATTGACTGAGTGAATGCTGGGTGTGGGGGCGACCTCGTCCCTTGAGAGGATAAGGAAGTGGTGAGGAGGAGCCCTTTCTCACCCCAAGGTCGAAAGAGGCGGTTCAATGGAGACCGATTCGGTGCCTGCGGACGGACGGACGGACGCAGTAAATCAATAAACACAGCCCCGGGGGGTTGCGAAAGGTATTCACTTGCCACTGGATAGAAAGAGAAAGCAGTTCCTCCTCCTGAGGCCAGAAACCACTATCCGAGGACAAAGATCAATCGAGTTGCCTTTCAAACCCTCTTATTGCTCTTAGTGTCCTTTTCTTTCTTTTTTTTTTTTTAAGATTTATTTATTTGACAGACAGAGATCACAAGTAGGCAGACATACAGGAAGCAGGCTCCCCGCTGAGCAGAGAGCCGGATGCGATGCGATGCGGGGCTCCATCCAGATGCGGGGCTCCATCCCAGGACCCTGGGATCATGACCTGAGCCGAAGGCAGAGGCTTTAACCCACTGAGCCACCCA
Source organism: Lutra lutra (assembly GCF_902655055.1). NCBI lineage: Eukaryota > Metazoa > Chordata > Mammalia > Carnivora > Mustelidae > Lutra > Lutra lutra. The sequence continues at coordinate 92,698,967 of NC_062296.1, read as the reverse complement.
GGCGCCCCTTAGTGTCCTTTTCTTGAGTAACAACTTCACACTCCCTCCACACAGTGGGATGACCTCCAGGCACAAATCACGAGGAGGGTGGCCTTGAACTTGGACAAGCCGATGTGAAATGGGACAGAAATAAACCTGATGGAGACAAAATAGGTGAGGATGGCTGCTTCCCTGCCTTGCCCCCCCCACCCCCCACCCCCGCTCTGGGCACACTGAGCTTTATTTCAATAGCCAAGTGCTGCATGTCCAAGCCGTCTGCTGGTTCATAACAGAGCCAGAGGGGTCCTGAGCCTGGGACTTTGTGAAGATAATGAAAGGATTGGCTGAGAAGAGATGAACCAAGCTATGGAAAGAGAACTAGATCCATTTTAATGTTGTTCAATAAATACTTAACCACAAACGACAAAGAATGCGCTGTAGGGTTGTGTTATAACGTCCGGGTGCTGCTTTTTAGGAAGCTGATTAGAACTTCTAGTTAGTTTGACCAAAGGACCCAAGTTGGTATACTCGAAGTTTACTGATTGTTCTCCCTCCCTCCCTCCCTCCCTTCCCTATTCCTTTCTTCCACCCGCCCCTCCCTCCCCATCTGTTCACCCACCCACCCATCTCTGGAGCTTCTACGGTATATCAGGCACTGTTCAGGGTGCAGGGGGACAGCGTCAAGCAAGACACAAGCAGTCTCTGTTATCGTGGTGTTCGTGACCTACAAGTGTATTCTAGAATGGAGTCATTCAGACCTAAATCATTTCGGGGAATTTACAGTTGAATTTCTTGTTGGGAAAATAAACTCACTCTCTTTGAAATCCACCAGTGGACTCTCTTGTTACCTATAGGATTCTGCTTCAGAATCCTGTAGAAACCCTTCAGAAAAACCCTTCAGAAAAAGAAATTTTCTCCTTGTGCAGCTGGAAGAAGCTACCGGCTTGACATCCTATTTCCAGTCCCAGTTAAAAAGGTGGGTAACTTTAAAAGAGCAAACTATGCCTAATTATCATGTTACGATGGCATGTCCATGAACTTCATCATTCCCTTGAGCTTGTTTTCCTCCTACCAGAATTTAGAACCAAAGTGGCTGTAAACACAGAGGGGGGAAGCGGCTACATTGTATTTGTAAGAGGAGCCGCCCATGTAGGGTGCAGGGAGCGGGAGGCTCAGGTCTGGCTGCAGAATAGTGAGTCTGACGTCAAATTCATTCAACAATTTTGTGATTTAACTCACAGCTTCCAAAGTGTATATATCCATACCCATATGCACATGGATATTTTTATTTATTTATTTATTTTTTTATTAACACCACGCTCTAACCAACTGAGCTAACCGGCCAGCTACTTATTTTGTTTTTTTTTTTTTTTTAAATGATAGGAACATTTTCAAAGATTTCGATACTCACCCTTCAAAGCTGTCATGAACCCCCAGCCTTTTTAGCCCTTGGAGACTAGCCGGCATCTCATGCAAGTGCATTTTCATTTCTATGTTCGAGTTTCTTGAAGTGTGTGGCAGTGTCTATTTCGTCGTTGAATCCCCGTCTTCTGGCACGATCACTAGATGCAAACAAATAATTGAATACTGCCCTTCGTGACTTTTCCTATCTGTGATGACTTCTTTTAATCACAGTTTTATCTCCTGATCTTGACATTTCAGCTCTGGTTTCTCTAGATCTGAGGGAGCTTTGAAGTTTATTTTAACCCGATTTCCCCTGAGGAGATATATCTCTGTACAAGGCGACTCCGTCAGTCACCCCATGTGACTTGCTCCAGGCCCCATAGGCCTCCTGCGGAGAGGGTCCTGGTCCACTGGCAACACACACAGGGAATTTTAATGCACGATTAATTGGAAGGTTTTTTACCAACCTTTGCCCTCTTACTTGCTCAGATAGCACGGTGTGTACCAAGAAAATAAAAATGTAAAAGCTTGCCAAACTAGAAAATAGGCTGTGACTTATCATGTGTTCTTGTGTTGGGGTCTTCGTTATTGTACAAGATCAAAAGTTAATGAATGAATGCTTGTATTCAGTTGTTCGTTCTTCTGCCTTACGAAAGAGTTGGAGGCGGCCTGAAAGAGGTGGGAGCTCTCCGGGCACCTGGGGGGCTCAGAGGGTGAAGCCTCTGCTTTCGGCTCAGGTCATGATCCTGGGGTCCTGGGATCGAGCCCCGCATCAGGCTCCCTGCTCAGTGGGGAGCCTGCTTCTCCCTCTGCTTGCGGCTCCCCCTGCTTGTGCTCTCTTTCACATAAATAAATAAAAATGGGAGTTTTCTCTGAAACCTGACGATGACCAGTGTGAAGAACAGGGACTTAGCAATAAAATGGACAGCCATTCGCCACAAATTTCGTTCAAGTTGCTTGTTTTCATTGGCGTTGAAAGTAGACCTCCATATTCAGAAAGGCCGTGTGTTCATCATTTTTCTAGACCGACCTCTTGCGTGTAGTGAGGCACCCCTGTATGTGATAACAAGGGAAATGATCTTTGTCAGTCAACAGTGCTCAAAACCATGGTGAACAGAAACCATGAGAAAGGAAAAACTTGCTTTCTTTCTGGGTGAAATACTGAGTCAGCACATTGCTGGGATCAATAGGGTTATTAATTCCTAAATTCTGAGTAATAAGCTTTCAGTTGCTAGGAACGAATGACCCATTATTCTGCTAAGGGGAAATCGTACCTTCTAGTTCCTGGGACAGAGAGCTGCCAAATAACACGTGTTGATATCTGCTGGTCTCTGACCACATCTCATGAACGTGTTCTGCTTATTCCAATGCTGCTCTTAAAATGGGAGGAATACTGGCACCTTCTACCAACAGCTGAAGAGGCTGGGGTCTTCTTCAAGGCAGGAACGAGCTTGGAATACATGATGTGTTCAACACAATTTATTCACGATAAGCCGCAGTCAGCCTGATACGGATGGCCTGACCTTCTCAAAATACGAAACGTCGTCAGAGCCCGGGTCTCCTGAAGCTGACCTGGGCACAGCCATCTACCGCTGGGAACGTCCTTCTCTCTGTTCTCTCTGTAGGAAGTGGACTGTGTCCCACATCACTGCTTGTTTGAGGCCTCGGTTTCAGAGATGAAATATTTAATGAGGTTGAGTCTCCTGGTCTCTTGTCTAAAGAGTTTGTTTTGACCCTTCGAGTACGGAAAGTCTGTCCTATGAACTGATTGCCTCTTTTTTTTTTTTTTTTTTTTTGCCTTTATTTGCCATAAGAAATGAATCCTCAAACACAGACAAACCTGACAACATAAAATTCATCCTTTTTATTTTTTAAGATCTTAATTTATTTATTTGAGAGAGCGAGAGAGCACGAGCAGGGAGAGGGGCAGAGGGAGAGTGATGAGAAGACTCCCCACTGAGCGGGGAGCCCAGTGTGGGGCTCGGTCCCAGGACCCTGAGATCATGACCTGAGTTGAAGGCGGTCGCTTCACCAACAGAGCCACCCAGGCGCCCCAAATTCACTCACTTTTAAAAAAGAAAGAAAATAAATAAATCTCTGTCCACAGATTCTTAGCTAAAACTAAAAGTAGTTTTCTTTGTGTGTAACCTACAAGCTCCTGCTTTCAGAACTAGTCACTGCCTGGGGTTGATAAATGTCTTCAACTCATCAACCACGTGCATTTGTTTCTACCTCCCACTCCTTGTCACAGCTCCATCCAGAGAGTCAACATGCTGGCTCTGGTCTCATCTCCAGTCTGGAAATTCTGTTAGCAGCCTGGTGTGGGAGTTGGTGTGCTAGCTCTGTCTCTTAGATGAATGTAGGCCCTTGGAGTCTTTGTCTAGGACGCTGGGCAGGAGCTTAACGGGTAGAATCTGGAGAGGGCATGGACCAGGGTGAACTGGCAGGAGACCAGAGTTCCAACTCCAGTAATTGCTAACTTAATGACTTGGGACGAGTCCCTTAAAATAGTCTGGCTCTTACCTTTTCCCCTCATTAAGGGAAAAGGTTGGCTGTGTCTTCTAAGGGCCCATCCGTTCTATGATTCTGGTTTCTAGACTCGCACCTATCGGGGGTCACCCAGAGTGGAGGGTCTACTTGTCTGGAACTTTGCTGCATGAATTCAGGGTTCCTGTCCCGGGACAGCACTACCCTTCATCTGGGAAGACATGAGAGATTATAATGTGTTTCCCAAATACCTGTCTTTCCCCTAAAAACTTCCATTTTGTGCCACAGCCCTGTCCTATCTATATTTTTATTTACGAGGTGTTTTTCTTTGAGATGACTTGCTAAGACTTAAATTTATTTATGGAAACATTGTGTCATTTCACTAAAGGGATACACAGGTTGGTACTGATCATAGCAGAGCCAACTCCAAGCTCTGGAGGGAGGACTCTGGTGCCTTCCACTTCTCTGGCTCTCACAGGCTGGGAGCACAGTTGGTGTCCTGCTCACTGTGGGGTGTGCACCCCCGATCTGGGAGAACTAAACACAGGGTGAACTTGGGGTCCTACTTGGCTCACCATGAAGTTGGCTCAACTCAGATTCTGTTTCACTTCTCCTCCCCATTGAGCCCAACCCCGACTAAAGGGTAACAGAAACACTCTGGTTCTCTAGAAATTATTAGAGGACAGTGACTGCTCTGTTGTCTTTCAAGGGCATTTATGAAACCCCCACCCATTGCTGCTCACAGCAAAATGTTATCTGAAGTGAGCAGAGGCACAGGCCATGTTCTCCGGGGGGTTATGACTGAAAATAGACGTGCTCTGCGCTTACACCATAGACTGTTCTAGATGCTGCCTCCAAAAACTTCCCTGCTGGTCCACGACTTTTGGTGGTAATGACATTCACACATGGAAAGGACCCAGCCCCTCTCCTTCAGCCAAGCCCCAGACTTCTGTGGTCTTAGCCCCAGAAAGAAGATCTCTGGAGGAGGGGGCTGGTGGACCCGGCACCCCCAAATCTTCACCTCCGACACAGACTCACCACCATCCTCCTGTCCTTGGAAAATAAGCTGGCGCCCTGAGGACATCTGCCCATTTTATTCACTCCGAACATATTTAAGAGAAAAAAGGAAACAAAATAAAGGAAAAAGCCAGAACTGTAACTCAGAAAAGCCTTGACTAAATCCCAAGAGAGCTAAAATGATGTGGTTGCGAACACGCGTGGGGGATGACCACACAGCGCAGGCCTCCGGCTGAGTCCCGTATGACCGCTGTCTTTCCTCGGCCCAGAGTCTGCGGTCTCTCTCTGTTGGCGGCGCCTGAAACCCTTGCTCCCTAGACCTGCCCTCCAGCAGGGTTCCATCCTCGAGGCTCTGTTGACATTCGGTGCTGGATAATTCTTGGCCTCCTGGGCACTGCAGGATGTTAAGCGGCCTCCCTGGGCTCTGGGGTAGTTAGTGTTCGAACCGAATTAAATTGCAGCCTACCCAGTGGATGTGGAGAATGGAGAATTGGGTGTTACTGGAGAAATGACTAGTAGTTGGTGGGATCACGGGGACGTCCAAAATGACGGCTTTCCTGCTTCTGGTGGAAATCCATTTACGGTCATATATCAAAAGTTAGAGCGAAACTTTAACAAAGTCTCTCCAGCCTGATGGAACACTTAGACAGTAATCGGAGACTGATGGAGCATCATTATGGTGTCATCGAACGTAATCGTGCTCACACAGATGGCAACGTTAACTCTCCTGGTCCTTCAGAAGAACTAGCTCTTGCAATAGCTGATTAAAATTGCTGGTTTCCCTGGAGGTGTGGATTATGTATCTTTATCACAGAGGACTTCCTGGCAAAATAATACAGTATTTTTCATAAAATATTTAAAATATTTTAAATGGTTAGACAAGCTGGGAAGGCTAACCTCTTTTTTTTTTAAAGATTTTATTTATTTATTTGACAGAGATCACAAGTAGGCAGAGAGGCAGGCAAAGGCGGGGGGGGGAAAGCAGGCTCCCCGAAGAGCAGAGAACACAATGTGGGGCTCGATCCCAGGACTCTGGGATCATGACCTGAGCCGAAGGCAGAGGCTTTAACCCACTGAGCCACCCAGGTGCCCCAGGCTAACCTCTTTTGACAGTGTTAGTTGCTAGTTACAGAAATAGGGGACATGTTGCGGGGGCGGGGAGAAAGTGTCTTTCTCTTGGGTGAGGATGCTTTCTCCAGGCCCCGTGGGCCACGGTATTTGTGTCACCTACATCACACCCCAACGAGTGACACATTCCAACATGAGACTCTGCCTGGGTGGCTGGGACCCGGTTTTGCCCCCCTATTTTCTGACTGTGACAGTAAGGCCACAAACTTAGTGGCCTGAAGCACAAATTCATTCACTTATAGTTCTGGAGGTTGCAAGTCTGAAAAATGGGTCTAAAATCCAGGTGTTGGCAAGGGTGGAAGCTTCTGGATGCTCTGGAGGAGAATCCCTTCCTTGTCTTTTCTGCTTTCTTCCTCATTGGCTCCCTTCTAGCCAACAATGGCCTCACTCCAAAATCGGCTCCCATCGTCACACCCCTTCTCTGACTCTCCTCTTTTCCTGTTGTAAGTACCCTTGTGATGACCTTGGGTCCATTCGGATAATCCTGGATAATCCCCCGTCTCAAGACCTCTAACTCTATCCCATCTGCAAAGTCCCCTTTGCCATCTAAGGCAATACCTTCTCAGCTTTCAGGGATTACGATGTGGACATCTTTGGGAGCTGTTACTCTGCCTACCACACTGCAGCCTGCACGGAACTCTCCGTGGTGGAGTTCTTTAGCCCCGGACCTCAGGATTATGAAAGAAGGAAGCGTGGTGCATCCTGCATGCAGCTAGGAAAACTACTCCATGAGGTCCTGTTGTCCATCTCTGTCTCCTGGTCATCAACGACCTTCACCAGACAGCTGCCAGAATGGCCTCCATTTTGGTGTGGTTTGGACTTGGTGCTCTCTGTCCCCACTTCTGCTGACCTTCTCTCCCGAGAGCTCAAGAAGGAGTGTGTGTAGAGAAATAGGCAAGGGTATGGGATTATCCCACCTCCTTGCATTCTGTAGCGCTCAGGCCCCAGTAGGCGTTGTTACAGGTGGTGGTTCTGGTTATTGTGCCTTGGCAGTACTGGTTGGCTGTCTGTAAACCAAAATTCTAGATGTCCAAGGTCAATGCCAGATCCCCGGGACTCAGTGGTTGACGACAGCCGCCATTGTCATCTCCCTGTGTCCGGTTGTGCCAGAGAGTGGCCAGAGGAGAAGGGACCAAGTTCTGTTATTACTGCTGGGGGTTGGAAAAAGCATGTGTGGTAGAGTAACAAGCACACAAGAGAATGAGCTACAGGCTGCCTGGGAGGGGGAAGACCATTTAGGACTTGGTGCTCAACGAGGATTGCAGTCACCTGGGAAGATTTGTTAACATATTTATTTAATTTTTGGCTTACCTGGGAAGATTCAAATGGTGCCCTTGCTAGGCCTGCACTGCCGGGGATTCAAAGCTAACTGGTCTGAGCATCAGTTTTCAAGGCTCCCCAGGAGAGGCCAATGTTCAGCGACAGCAAAGAACCACCGAGGGAGGACTCTGAGCCAGGCGGTGCAGTGAGTACACTTGTAGTCACAGAAGCCATCTATACCAAGGCCCGTGCATTCAAATATTGGGGGTCTTATTAAAAATCTGGGCACTGATTCAGCAGTTCTGGGCTGGAGCCTGAGACTCGGCATTTCTAGCTTCTAGATGATGCTCACGGTGCTGGTCCAAAGACCAGTCTTTAAGGAGTGAGGATCTCCCACCCCATTTTACAGAGGAGACCATGGAGGCCCGGGAACACGAGTGACTTACCAAAGGTTTGGGGCAGAGTTGGAACCAGGATGGAATCGCTTCCTCCCAGTCCAATGACCATCCCATGACACATGCCTGTCTCAAGTGAGAGGAAGATTCACCAGTACTAGCCATCAGCGAAAATAGGGCATCGACTGATTATGTAAAAATTATCAAGATTTAGCAACACGAAAAGAAGAAAATCATAATAGTGTGAATCAGCCATAGTAATTGTTTACGAGCAAAATGGGTATAAGTTATTTATTTGCTCAAGAGACCAAAGTCTATGTGTATTAAGGTTTTTTTATATATATGATTTTTATATAGATACTTTTTACCTTTATGAAACACTATTTTATCTATTTTTAAAATTTTTAAATGTATTCATTTTAGAGAGAGAGAGCGCAGGGGGAAGGGGCAGACTCTGAGCTGAGTGCAGAGCCTAACACGGGGCTCAATGTTATGGCCCTGGGATCACGACCTGAGCCAAAACTAAGAGTCGGATGCTCAACCGACTACGCCACCCAGGTGCCCCATGAAACACTATTTTAACGCAAAGAAACCCTGATGACTGTCAGGACTGAGAGTGAGATGGGGCTCTGAACTTCGTACATCAGCTTGGACTTCCTTCCCCTTGGAGCTGGCCCTTTAAGGCCAGGAGCCCTCAGATGGACACGCAGGGGGCTCTGCTGCTGGGGGGCTCTCTGGTGGGTCTGTCACCGTCCATAACACATTCTTTCCTTTCCTTCTCTTTTCCTCCTCCTCTTCTTTTCTCCCCGTTTCCCTCCTCCCTTCCTCCCTCTCTTCCTTGCTCCCTTGCGTTCTCTCATAAACATGGAAGGTGTACCCTTCAAAGTCTTTCTTCTCCAACAATCAGCCCGCCCAATTTGGTAAAATATTTAGAATGGCTAACTCTGTGTTTTAATCCTTCGTATTTTTTTTGTAAAACGTTTCTTTTATTCCAGTATAATTAACATACAGTGTTATATTAGTTTCAGGCGTATGGAATATTGATTCCACAATTCTGCACATTACAAAATGCTCACCATGTAGAAGGGGGCGATAAGATTAATTTTTAGGGTTGTTGTAAGATAATTCAGAGAAAAATGGAAAATTCTTCCTAAAAGGTGCTGTTGCTATCGTTTGACTAAGGTGAGCTCTGATCAGGACCCCCGCACCCCCCACACCAAACCGCAAGAAGACAGAGTAAAGAGCCCCTGAGAGGACCAAGTGGCCTGGTGTGAGAGGTTCGTGCTCGGCCAGGCCAGGCCAGGAGCTGGCGGGGGGCTCGCATGGGTCCTGGGCGGTCGGCCGCCTGCCTCTGTGGCTCACTGCGCACACAGGCTTTTAGCGGCAGCCCCGTCTGAGCTCTGCTGGGAATAGGATTTCCACTGCTGGTCTGTGTGCTGGAGACAATACTTCATGAAAAGCAAAATGAAAGCTCACATTGTTTGAGAAATCACCGCTTGGAGATGGCATTTATCCTGCAGGAATGACTCAAAAAAGGGCGATGAAGAGAACGAATCGAATGTGAGCAGAACCTTGAACCCTGTAATGCCCAGGGCTGCTCTCCTCCATTTCAGTGATGTTTGGAAGGCTTTGCTGCTTGATCTTTTATTTTCTGGCTTATGTTGACTTAAAGTCCTCCCTACATCTGAAAATAGTGGTGGCAATAAAACATGGCATTAGCCTGAAGATCCTAACACTGGAAGCAGTTCATGACCAAAACGTTTTCTGCTGAGTTTTTTCATTTTTCTTGGATGTCTTGGGTTTGTCTTCTGAAATTGTCAAGAGGTGTGAGAAGCACCCAAGGATCGTGAGTGAGAAATGGATCGTGACATTGATCACGAACCCTGCCGTATGTGTGGCAACACAGTGAGCTTTGTGGATGACCCTGAAGCACTTGTTACAAACGTACATTCTAGGACCCTGTCCTTGACGCTTACAACTCAGTGGGACTGGGGCTGGGTCTGGGAAATTGTATTTTCAGAGTTCCCCTGTTGGCTCATTTTTTTTTTTTTTTAAGATTTTATTTATTTCAGAGAGAGAGCAAGAGAGATCACAGAGAGGGAGAAGCAGACTCCCCACCAAACAGGATGCCTGGTGAGGGACTAGATCCCAGGACCCCGGGATCATGACCTGAACTGAAGGCAGACGCTTAACCCACTGAGCCACCCAGGCGCCCCTCCCCTGTTCATTCTATAGCTTAACTAGATTAAACACAAGACCGCATAAGGACGCAGGATCCCCTAAGACTAAGTCCAGGATCTTTGGCCAAATATGATTGATTGGTAATCAAACTAGATCAAGAGGGGCAGTGAGGTTTTGGGAAAAAGTTAGTGGTTCTAGAGAAAGGAAAACAGCTGATGATTCCTGACTACTTATCAGGGGCTGGCCACTACGCTGAGAGCTTCATAGAGATGAACCCTGGGCATTTACTTGTTTATTTATTTTTAGCAAATGAGGCAGTCAACACTCAAAAAGCTGGGGCAACTCGGTCCAAGTCCTGCAGTTACAAGTGTTGGGAGTAACGGCACGATCACAGATCTGTATCACTCCACAGTTCAAAAGGGAGGGGGGAGAGAGAGAGAGAGAAAGCGGTGCCCCTCCCCTCAAAGACATTTGTTTGAAAGGAGGTAGATGAATTTACATGCAACTACCGCAAGGAACTGACGAAAGGACATAAGATGATTTTTAGTGGCTGTTAAAATTCTCATTATGTTTGGGAGGATGAATCTTGTTAACGGGTCCAGAGAAACTCACTCTTAGGGAAAAAGTATAATCAGATATTAAACATTTGTGTGACTAATTTTGTTTGGCTGACACCGAAGGCCAGTGTATTTTCTTGGTATAGCCTTAAATATAATAAATTGGTGTTTTAAATATAATATTAGCTGCATAATTTTATTCTGCTTTGTTAGCTTATGCTAGCCCAATAAAATCTGACAACGGAACAAAAGACCCTCCTTGGGGTGATATTTTAATTGTCATAAAAATGTCATATAGATTAGGGGGCCAGCTGAGCCCTTATAGTTTCTCAGGGACTAGAGAAACCATTAAAAAATGCATATGTTATTTCCAACATAAAATACTGGCCATGATTCCAGCCATAATGTTCTTTTTATGTGAATTTTGCCAAATACGAAGCCATGAATTATATTAATTCCCAGAAATCATCTTCCAAAAAGCTTACATGAAATATTAGAGACTTTCTTCCCCCCTCCTCCTCTTTCCTCTTTCCTCCCTGCCTGCCCACCTCTGTCTGCCTGTTATTATGGGGAATTTGAATTAATACAAAAGTGCACATAATTGTATAAAAAAATCCGGACACCAAAACATTTATTTCTATAGCAATTTCTGCCCCTCGGCTGCTGCTACATCTCGAGTCAAACTTTGGTTTCTGGCCAGCTTCTCCCACAGCAGCTGAGACACACGCAATGAAAGGGTTTCTCTGCGCAGCTGTGATTCCCTCCATCCTTGCAGGATCCACGAGCCCTTCCCTGGCCAGCAGGAAATCCACAGAGAATATTAGACTGAGGTCCGTGAGAGTCGCCTAGAGTCGTTAGCAAACTATAGCCTGCAGGTCTGACCCGGCTGCTACCTGCTTTGTAAAGAGCGCTTTCCCAGGGGCGCCTGGGTGGCTCAGTGGGTTAAGTGTCTGCCTTCGGCTCAGGTCATGATCTCAGGGTCCTGGGATCGAGTCCTGCACCGGGCTCTCTGCTTAGCGGGAAGCCTGCTTTTCCCCTCTCTGCCTGCCTCTCTGCCTGCTTGTGACCTCTGTCTGTCAAATAAATAAATAAAATCTTAAAAAAAGAGAGAAAGAGAGCTTTCCCAGAACCCTGCTATCCCTGTTCGATGACTGTCCCTGAGGCTGCCTCCCTGAGACACACGGGCAGACACAGATGGTTGTGACAGACACCCTATGGCCGGCAAAGTGGAAAATACTTGCAGAAAAGTAGTCTATCCCCTGCTTCTATCCCCCTGTTGTTGTTCAGACAAAGGTATTAAATTAGGTCAGCATCTTTGTTGGTGGGGTCTAGTCGGAACAACGGAGCGCCTGCCAGATGAGAACTGAATGCTGGAAAGAGGACCCAGGCTGAGAGAACATTTACCATCTGGAATTCGCTGGTCATCGTGGCCAAGGGAAGGAGAGCCATCTACGGCTCTTAAAGCTTCTGCCTGCAAGCTTCTGCCTTCTCTCACATCTGTCCACATTTTATTGGCCAAGGCAAATCGGATGGCCGAGCCTTCAGAGGGGCCACCATTGCTAGGAATAAGTCAGCCCAGCACTCCCGAGATCCACCGTCCGCCTGGGACAAGTACTCAAAACCCAGATGAATCAGTGCCATAAGCAGACGCGCTCACACACGTCAAATACTGACTTTTTTCTCCCAAAAGGGATGACAGCATTTCTCGTATTTTAATTGAGTTGCACTCTTGCGTTGTGTTCAATACACTGAAGACTTGGCTGAGGAGTTTCCCTCTTAAGACTTCAAATGCCTTTCCTCTTTGTCAACGTCACGTCTATAAATCACTGTGTTCGCGAAAAGAACGAAAACACACATGTCTGTACCTAATTAGAATTCCTTTTGTTTCGCCCAGACTGTTAAAAGGGACTTAAAACACATGAGCAGGGGAAAGAAGCAAAACAACGGCACTTGCGTATACTTGGAGCTTGGAGGACAACTTCTCTGTGTTTTAATTTGCAGGTGCGGCCCCAGTGGCGCCAAGAGGCAGAAGAGCTTTCTCTCTGCCACAAGCAAACGCCTCCCGATGCCCACGGATGTTTACCCGAGTCTGTGTCGGTTCGAGCGGCGACGGCCCTTCTCCATCATCAGTCTGTCCTTCCCGTGAAAGCTCTGCTCTTCTGAATGTGGTTCATTCACGTCCCTCCTTTGGGCAACCGGTGGTGAAGAGAGGGAAGGTCTGGAAAGAGGTAGATGAGGGTGTCATGAGGCTCCATCTAGCTCACTGCCTGTTTTTGTAAATAAAGTTTTATTAGAACACAGCTGTGCTCACCACGTACATGGTGTTCGCAGCCGTTCTTGAGATGCCAAGGCCCAGTTGAGTAGTTGTGACCGAGACTGGCTTGCAAAGCTGAGAACATTTACTCTCTGGCCCTTTGCAGAACAGGTTTGCTGACCCTGTGCTTGCGGTCTTTCTCATCTTCAGAGAGAAACTCAGGAGTCCACACTGACGTTCCCTCCACCAGTTGGCCACCAAGACCCACTGACTCTATCTTCTAAACACCCCCCAGATATGTGGCCTCCCGTCCGTGTCTGCTTTCCCTTCAAACCCTCGTCGTGTCTCGTTGGAGCGGCCTCTAAGTGGCCTCCTGGTGCCTCCATCCCGACTCCGCGTTACCTGATACCCCGCACTCACGCCGAGGTGCCTTCCTCGAGCCACATTTGATATACGAATATACTTCAAGTTCTTCAGCGTGTCCTCACTTCCTTGAAGGTCCCATTCAGACATCGTGGCAAGGAGTTTAGGTGCCTTCGGGAAATGGCTCTTGCTTACCTCTCCAGCCCGATCTCTAAACCTCTGGGCTCCGGACTCAAGCCAGCGCGTACCTTTGCCCATGGTGTTACCTCCGACCTCAGTGCTTTGCCTGTCTGGATGCCGCTTCCTTCTTTCCTTCATCCTTTAAACTGGAGCTCAGGAATCTCCTCTCCCTCTTATCTGCACGAGATGATAAATGTTAAGTAAACCCATCGTGATAATCATTTCACAAAATATATCAATCAAACCATCATTCTGGACACCTCATACAGTCAATTATTTCTCAGTAGAACTGGAAAAAATACATAAATTTCTGTTGGAAATAGTACTGGTGGTGGGGCGCCTGGATGGCCCAGTCAGTGAAGCGTCTGCCTCTGGTCACGTCATGATCCCAGGGTCCCGGGATCGAGTCCTGCATCCGGGTCCCTGCTCGGCAGGAAGCCTGCTTCTCCCTCTCCCTGTGCCCCTTACTCCTGCTTGTGCTTGTTCTCTTTCTCTCTGTCTCACAAATAAAAAAATAAATAAAATCTTAAAAAACAATACTGGTGGCTAGCTTTCATATCTGTATACCAACCTGGGCTATCAGTATGTATGTCTATCTAATATACACACATACATTATTATATATCTATATATAAATATACATATTTATATACACATATTTATATGTATATATACATCTATATTTATACATATATATTTGTATATGTATATTATATATACAAATTTATATATATTAAATATACATATTTATATATAGATATATGTGTGCATAGCCCAAGAGGTGGCCATGGAAGGTACACCGTTGAGAATTTTTCAAGTTAAAATTTGACTCTAACCCTTAAGGTTTCTTTAACATTGAGGACAAATAGTCGAAAAATATTGGTAAACGTTGCCCGCCAATGATCTGCTTAATTGCTCGTGTGAAAAGATTTGGACTCCGCAGGCTCTGCCCACTGGTCCCGCTTTCCTTGCACTAACGTGCTTTTGTTTCCAGCGTCTGCTCCGGTGACTGACCCCCATCGCATGCGGGTAGCCTTCTCCTCGCCACCTGGCCCCGACTCCGCGTCCATCATACATACGGCTTTTAGTCAAAGAGCTGCTTCTGCCCTGGCGCTCTCAGACACGCACATGTGCACCTACATGGCAGCCCCACAGCCTTCTGCGTGGAAGCGGGGCATATGGCAGGCAGATCTTCCTTTCATCGGGATCAGGTTCAAGGTACCCGTTGCGTGAAGGTCACCGGATGCTGCCCCGATCAAAGACGGGGTTCCTGGTCGCTGATAGCAGCCCCTTCATTTCCCAGGTTCATTTTTTTTTTTAAGATCTATTTTATTTACTGGACAGAGAGAGACAGCAGGAGAGGGAACACAAGCAGGGGGAGAGGGAGAGGGAGAGGGAGAAGCAGGCTTCCCGCGGATGCGGGGCTCCATGCCAGGACTCTGGGATCACGACCTGGGCTGGAGGCAGACGCTTAACGACTGAGCTACCCGGGCGCCCCTCCCAGGTTCAGTCTGAATCAAGTCGGGCCAAGTTGAAATTCTCTTTAGCAGTTGGGGCCAGGGGAAAATGTGACCCTCCAAGAGGCTGTCTTCTTGCGGTCATGGTTAACGGACTATTGTGCTCTCTCGAGTTGTTCCAGCAGGTAACTTGGAAAGCCTATAATTACTTGGAAGGATTTTATCTACGTAATTAAATTAATCGAAACCTAAATCTCTATTTCACCCTGAGCAGCTTCAAATAATTTAAATAATAATATTTTTTTCACTCCAGTGCCTTATCCAAGTTCCCGAGCTGCTGTTTTTCTGAACAGTTCTTTGCCAGGGGTGCTGAGGGGCTCAGTCGGTTAAGTATCCGACTCTGGATTTCTGCTCAGGGCCTGATCTCGGGGTTGGGAGATTGAACCCCACATCAGGCTCCATGCTCTGCACCGAGTCTGTTTGAGGATTCTCTCTCTCCGTTTCCCTCTCCCCCTCAAAATAAATAAATTTAAATAGTCCTCCGCTTTTTGGTGGCCAGCGCCATGCACTACCACTGTGGTTTCTGTGTTTATCTGCCTCCTCCGTGAATTTCCTTGCTGTCAACCTTGGAGTGCCAACCTCTTTGCATCCTGGACTACTAGCACCCTGTCCCCACACATGGTTGGCGTCCGTAAATGTTCGCAGTTGAGGCTGGGGAGTGACAGGGAGGAGGGGTGGCGCAGAGAGAAGAGCAGGGCCGTGGAGGTCAAGGTTAAATCTCAGGTCAGAGACTTTAGAGAAATTGTATTAACAATTTACACCAACATTCTTCTTCCAGAAAGTCTAACTAGCTCAAAGGGGTTGAGTGAGGCCAGAAGGCCATACGGAGGAAAGGACAGGTCTGTTGTAGCTGGTGGTGGCTGCGTCCTCCTGTCTTCATTGATGGCCTCATTGGTGGACGCCTCCTAGACCTCCAACTGTCTCTCTGGCTCTTCCCCTTTCCCTGTTTCACTTTATGAACAATGTTATTAAGAACAAATTAGCCCAGTTTCAGGAGCAAACTAGCCCGAAACTTAGAACCTTCAAATGATGATTTGTTATTAGTTACAATTGGGGCCAGGCTCTGATGGGCTCTGATGGGTTCTTCTGCTGCGTTCGCATGCGTGCGCGTGCGCGCGCGCGCGCGTGTGTGTGTGTGTGTGTGTGTGAGCTAGGGGCATTCATTTGGCTGTATCACAGGGCAGCTGGGCAGTGCCAGAACATTCCAGAAAGCTTTGCTTCTATGCGTGGGGACCTTGGTGCTTCTCCACTAGGTCAGTTGGTTTCTCTCTCTCTCTCTTCCAGTCTCTCTGTTTCCACATGGCTAGTCTGGTCTTCCTTGCAACAGGGTGTAAGAGTTTGGGCTTTTCCTGATCACGGTGGTCCGACTTCTAACATGGTGGCTGATTGCCAGGAGGAAGGAAACAGATGCTGTCAGTATTATTAAGATCTGGGCTCAGAAGTCCCAGAATGTCTCTTCCACGACAGTCCTATTGGCCAAAGTAAACCACAGGCGCCGGGATTCGAGTGGGAGGAAATGGAGTCACTTCTTGTAGCTTGCACATACCGGGGGTGGCAGAGCTGCTGGGCCCCTCTCTCCGGACTCGTTTTCACACTCACCCAAGTTCGGCGAGGGGCAGGCGTGCACTTGACTCAGGGGAAGGCAATGCGAGGCTGTCCAGGAAACTATGCAAGTCACCAGCCACTTTCTGGAGGATCAGGAGTCAAAAGCAGGGAGGGATGGAGAGAAAGAGAGAGAGAAAGAGAGAGAGAGAGAGAGAGAGAGAACGAGCACATCGCAGAGCACAGCTGAAAGGACAGATATGTGAGAAAGAGTCGGAACCACGAGAGGCCACAAGCGACCTGGAGACAAGGACATGCAGAGAGAAGGGGAGATACTGAGGCACAGACCGTGACAGAGAAAGGCAGACAGGGTTCTAGTCCTTAGTGCTGACCGGAAGCTTTCAGTTCCAGGGCTACTGGCGTTACAAGATGCCCCTTTTTACCCGAGATAAGCAGGTGCGTCTCTCGTCCTCGTTTCCGGCAAAATGATTCAAGAAATGAGTTTGAATCCCAGATCTGCCACCTATAGGTTCTGCTTCCTTGGCAAGTTACTTCTGTGGCTCACTTTTCTTGTCTGCAAAGGAGAATAATAATTATGCGTGTGACACGGCTGTTTTGACTATGACAGCATTTATGCTGTGAGGGTTAATACATTTGCAAGCTCTTGGAGCAATGCCTAGCATGTAACAAGCATAGTGTAAGTATTTATTTATTTTTTTAAAAATAAGGTAATGTATGACAGTCACGGGTTGAGAGTTTCTTTGGAAAACAAGTAAGATGTTTCATTCATTTATTATTTTCTTCCATAATCAAGGTAGATCGGACCTATCAGGCTGTTACTGTGTGCCACCGAGCTGAACATGTATATCCTGAAAAATCTGGAGCCAAGTTGTCTACGAGGTTAGACAAAAACTGGGGGCACAGTAAATCAGAGAAGCTGATGCATCTTGATGCCTTATCAGGAATTTAGAGCTTCTTTGAGGTTGCCCTGTGCTCTTTTCTCCATCCTTTATCTTCCTGCTCACTTCTCCCCTTCGCAAGATAACCCAATTTCTAGAATTGCCTCAATATGCACCGGTTGACGTGACATTCGGAGGGGAGAGGAATGCCAGAGAGACCCCGTTGTAACCCTGATTTATGGCAGGTCCACTTCACTGTGACCCTCTGAGTTAACATCAAAAGAACGAAGAATGCAACCACGTTGGGCAAACAAATACACTGTTGCAAATGACTTTGCAAAAAAAAAATTTTTTTTTCCCTTCTGGCCATGTATAAAATGAGCTAAAAGTGGCCCTTGGTGCACTCTTTCAAATACCTTCGGGGCTCGTACCATATGTTCCCTACGTTTCCTTTTATCACATGTGATTGTATGTTCTAACACACAGCCATCCAAAGGGGAACCAGATGGCTGCGTGTTTCCTGGTACGGGATTCTCCGGCAAAAAGGCGGAAGGGATCGGGGGCTCTATTTGGTTCTGATGAAACTGACAGGCCATCGGAGGTGATAATCAGTGGCATTTAAGGAAGGCTCGCCTTCACTATAAGAAGTGTGAGTGCTCGATCACGTCTGAATGTGTGTTCAGTGGGCATATCCTTGAAAAACAGATTTAATGTATTCCTTTACATCTGCTCAGTTTGAATATGTCGAGACAGGCGATATTTTAAACGAGTTTCTCTCTCTGAAATATACACGTCTCAGAAAAAGCAAATCACTTCTTGGAAAGACAGTTCAAAAGGCGGCCAATTTTCAGCTCTTGCTGAGGCGGCTAGGGAATCATTTGCTCCGTAAAAGAGAGTGGGCTGAACTGGAGAGCAGGAAGCGGGAGGGAGGCGAGGTGATGGTTCTCCCCGCACGCTTGAAGGGTTCTTGGGCACCCCTGGCTCCACGCACGCGAAAACATTCCGCCCTTAGGAGTGTGAGGGGACAACACTGTGCAGCTGATAATGTTTCGCTGTCTCCTTTACGTTGCAACAGTCTAAAACGGACGAACATTCCAAGACGAAGAACAAAAAGAAACAAACTCTGATCACGTTGGTGGACTGAGTGGGTGCTTATGCCCCCCACAGCCACGTTATTTCTGTGTGTTGGCTCTAGGCCCACGTGCCCATCGTAGCATCTGTTTACGTGGCACTCTGTGCCGTGGCCTTTCAAAAAGTGGTGATGTTGTTAAGTACTCTGGGGTGAAATACAGGTATGCAAAAAAAGGGGCACAATTTAAAAAAAAAATGGCAGGGAAGGAGAAGAGGTCGGATCCTAACACCAGGTTGTGGCAACAGTGACTTGTTTTATTACAAGCTCTGGACTGAAAGCCCCACTCTCTTCTCGGCGCCCCCAGACTCCAGCACTTGCTGGCATGTCCTCCACACCCCTTTTGTGTCTTGTTCTGTCCCTCTCCCTTTGGTGATCTCCAGTATATTCATGCTTCCCCCGCCACCTGGTGTCATTGACATTCTCTCTCCCAGGGTTCCCTTTGATGTTCCAAACCGAGCCCCCCAACCCCATCCAGAAAGCTCCATCTCCAGTCCTCGTAGGCACTGTCAACTCAAAACGACAGCCTGGACTGGCCGTTGCCCACCCTCTCTCCCAGCTTGCCTCTCCCCCTTGAATTCCTTTCTTTGCCGATGGCCTCGTGACTTTTTCCGGGCTACAAGAACAGTTGGTCTAAAATAGAAATCTGATCATGGCGTTCCCTCAGTCGAATCCTTCAGGAGAGTTCCATGATATTTCAGATGAAGCTCAAACATCATAGCAGGGCCTAGATGCCCCCCTCACCCCCGTCCTTCCTGCCATGCTCGTCTTTCCTTTCCTGTCCCACGGGGTCTCCATCTGACTTCGCAGCTCCCCAGACAGCTTGCACACGCATCGGTGTTCCCATCTCGCCTTTCCTCACTTGCTAAGAACTGCGCATGTCCCGGCATTTCTTAGCTACCGCCCTCCTGTGAGTTCTGTCTCCAGACTGTGAGTTCGTAGGCCCAGTTGGCAGCACGGTGGGAGGCCACAATGAGGGAAAGACATCCCTGAACAAGGACTGGCCCACGGCGGGTGCTCCTGCTTCGCTTTCGCCGGCCAGAGGGGAAGTGGAAGGGAAAGCCGGCAGGGCGGACAGGTGGCACTGACATTAGGGTACAGGCTCCGAGGTCCCATGGACAGACGGGTGGATACACTAAAGGCTGTCGCAGAGAAAGGAACAAAAGGGCAGAGCGTAGGCAATCGTGAATCTACTTTCTGTCTCTACGATTCCAAACATTTCTAAAAACAAAGTCACACACTCTGTGGCCTTCTGGGTCTAGATTTTTTCCACTTAGTATCGTGATCTCAAGGCTCATCTATGTTATAGCATCTGGCGACACTTTCTTCCTTTTTGGCTGAACGATATTGCATTGTATGGGACAGACCACATTTAGTGTAAACATTCATCACTTGATAGACATTGCAGTCATTCCCCCCTTTTGGGTTTTATGAATAAAGCGGCCGTGAGCCCCATTTTACAGGCAAAGAAACTGAGGCTCAGAGGGGTTAAGTAAAACACAGTAACTTATAACTGTTGCTTTTTGAACCAGAGAGACATAGATTCGAAGCTCAGCTTCATCCCTTACTGGCTCTGTGACTCTGGGCCAACGACTCCTTCCCGGACTGTCCATGTCCGAGGCAGGCCTCTTGGTGATTCATGGGAAGTTTAGCTTTGTATGATTTGGGACTTCCATGAAGAGTACTACTGGACGCCTTCACACCCGGCCCTTCCTAGGGGCTCAGCTGCTGATGCCGAATGGAGAAATGTGCACAGGATTTGAATTCTGGTTTGGCCACTTATCCACGATGTGACTTGGAGCCAGTCATTCGTCTGCACAGCTGGGGACAGGAGCTGTCGCCGTAGTGATAAATGAGGTCAAGGGCAAGATCCAGCAGAGGTCCTTGCACGTAGGAGGGTCTCGGCCAGTGTTCGTTCTCTTCCCCTTGATGTCCATTCAGCATTTCTACTTTTGGTGCAATGCAGCACACAGCTTAGCCCCCCGAGCAAGCTTTCACCTCTGCATTTACGCTCACCCAGAATCGTACACTTCTGACTTACACAGTATTAATATTCTATATTATTAGGAAAAGAAGAGCATTAAAAATGTAATTTCGGAGCCGCTGAGTTGGGTCAACACAAACGTGTTCCTGAAACATCTTGCTTGTCACCTGAACCTTTACTTCTTTAATTTTTACTAAAGCAGACCTCCCTAGACTCAATCATCTAAAAATTAAAGGCACCAATCCTTTACACCAAGTGCGAACTGATGCTCCGGGGGGTCTCGAGGGTTCCGCTTGGCGCACAGCAGAGGCCGCGTCTGCAGGCAAAGTCTCCACCGTGGGTTCCATTCATTTTGCAAGGACCGAGTGGCGGTCAGGGGTCAGAGCAGGGTGAAGGAAAATGTCTTTGAAAGAGCTCATCGGATGTCACTCAGGGATTATTCATTTACTGAAAAGTCTACCTTTGGCCTGGGGATTTACCGAAGGTGGAATTCGCTGGATGTTTCCTTTGAACTCTGCATCCTGGCATCCAGAGGAATGCGGACTCACCCCTGTGCCGCGACCCCGACCCCGCAGCCCCCGCTGCCGTGGCGTTTTTCCACACCTGATGCCAGCGACACTGGTCTACTCGGCTCTTCTGGAAGCCCGGGATTTCCAGGATGAGGAGAGAAAAAGAAAAAGAACAAAATGGGCTTCACAGTGCTTTTGTTTTCCATTGCTCTCACCCTTATCATCAGAGTCCTTAACGTGTAAGGAGCCGAAATCCACAAAGACCGAAGCCTGGTCACTTATTAGGAAATTTACAGCCACGCGTGTTCCCGGCTTCCCCAAATCCCGTACTCATTGACACATCTTCGCTGCTCCCTGAGAGCACATTTGAGGTGCACATCTACTTGAAAGTCTTGGTTGGTTTGCACTTATCCACTTACGCACTTCCAGAAATGTTTGCAAATTCAGAGAGACACAAAGTAGGACGGTCATTTCCAGGGGCGGGGGGAAACAGGGTGGGCTGTTTAACAGGGACAGAGTTTCAGGTTTGGGGGACGGAGAGGGCTCTAGAGGGGGAGGGTGGTGGGCACTCTGGGACAGCCCAAACGTACTTAATGCCACTGACCCGAGCCTGTAAAAATGATGAAGATGGTGAATTTTGTGTCATTTTATTGGAATTAAAAATAATTTAAAATTAAATTTAAAGTAAAATAGAATTTAAAATAAAATTGGAATTAAAAATAATTTAAAATAAAATAAAAAATAAAAATGCATTTTATTGGAATTAAAAATAATTTTAAAATTACACTGCCAATCATCAAGCTGTTAAAGTTCAAAAATGCCAAGTTTGAAGTGAACTATGTCACTTTGGTAGTGTTTATTACCACTCCTGCCACCTACTTTGTATCATATTTATATTTGTGAAATATTTAATTTTTTTAAAGATTTTTTTTTTAGGGGCACCTGGGCGGCTCAGTAGGGTGAGTGTCTGCCTTTGGCTCAGGTCATGATCCTGGAGTTCTGGGATCGATCCTGGAGTTCTGGGATCGGGCCCCATGTCGGGCTCCCTGCTCAGTGGGAAGCCTGCTTCTCCCTCTCCCACTCCCCCTGCCTGTGTTCCCACTCTCGCTGTGTCTCTCTGTGTCAAATAAATAAATAAAATCTTAAAAAAATATTCTTTTTAGAGCACTTTTAGATTTCCAGCAAAACTGAAAGGCAGGTACAGAGCTCTCATTCTTGGTGTGGTACATTCCAGGGGTTCGGACACATGTATAATGATAGGTATCCCTGATCATAGTATCATAGAGAGTATTTTTACTGCCCTAAAAATCCTCTGTTCTCCATCTCTTCACCGCCCCCCGCACCCTGCTCGTAACCGCTGGTAACTACTAATCTTTTTACTGTCTCCATAGTTTTGCGTTTTCCAGAATGTCCTAGAATTGGAATTAGATAGTATGTTGTCTTTCAGATCAGCTTATGTTTCCTCCATGCCTTCTCCTGGTTCGATGGCTCATTTCTTTTTAGCAACAAATGATATTCCGTTGTCTGGATGGGCCGTGGTTTGTTGATCTGTTCACCTACTGTTCTTGGTCGCTTCCAAGTTTGGGCCTTGGTGAATAAAGCTGCTATCAACATCCATGCACAGGCTTTTGGGAGGACGTAAGTTCTTGACTCCTTTGGATAAATGCCAAGGAGCCCAGCTGCTGGGCCGTATGTTGGGAGTATGCTTTGTTTTAGACCAAAGTGTCTTGCAACGTGGCTGCACCAGTTTGCGTCCCCACCAGCAGTGAACAAGAGTTCCTGCTGCTCCACATCCTCACCAGCCTTTGGTGTCGCCTGTGTTCCAGATTTTGGCTGTTCCAATAGTGCTTTGTGGTTTCTCCCTGTTGTTTTAACTGGCATTTCCCTGACAACCTACAAAGTCCGTTATCTTTCCATATGCTTATTTGCCATCTGTGTGTCTTCTTCGGTGAGGTATCTGTGAAGGTCTTTGGCCCATTTGTAGAACAGGTTGTTTCTTTTCTTATTGTTGAGTTTTAAGTGTTTTTTTTTTTTGGGGGGGGGTGCATTTTGGATAGCGGTCCTTTATCGGACATGCCTTTTGCAGGTATTTTCTCCCAGTCTATGTTTTGTCATCTCGTTCTCTTGACATTGTCTTGTGCAGAGTAGAAAGTTCTAGTTTTAATGAAGTCCAGCCTATGAATGATTACTTTTCTGGATCGTGTTTTTGGTGTTGTACCTAAAAAGTCATTGCCATACTCAAAGTCATCTAGATTTTCTCCTATGTTATCTTCTAGGAGTTTTATAGTTTTGTATTTCACATATGTTCCATTTCGAGTTCATTGTTGTGAGTGGAATAAGGTTCGCATCTAGATGTGTTTATTTCATACATGGATGTCCAGTTGTTCTAACACCATTTGTTGGAAAGACTGTCTTTGCTCTGTTGTGTTGCCTTCGCTCCTTTGCCAAGGACCACTGACTGCATATTGTGTGGGTCTATTTCTGGGCCCTCTACGTTCTTCACTGATTATTTATTCTTTTGTAAGTACTGTGCTGTCTTGAGGGTTGTCACTGTGCAGTGAGTCTTGAAGTCGGATAGGGTCAGTTCTCCAGCTCTGTTCTTCTCTTTCAACATTGTGCTGGTTATTCTGGGTCTCTTGTCTCTCCATTTAAATTTTAGAATTAGTTTCTCAGTGTCCACAAAGTAACTTGCTGGACCTTGTTTCATTTTGAAACACGAGTTACATAACAATGTATGTACTTTCTTTCCCAAACATACTTTTATACTTGTATAAAAAACGAATGTAAGATTTTTGCATCAATACAAGGCTGCTAAAATTTTCTTGAATATTCATACAAGACGTCTGTAGTTAATGAAACTAGCCATATATTTTTAACAGGTTCCGTGAATAGTTATTTCATCTAATCAGCTGAAAGTATGCTTAGCATTTAAGCTATGCCATTGTGATTCCGAAAGGTACAGCTGGCCCCCTTCAAGCTCCTTGTGATTCAACAAACCGTTTAAAAAAGATCTAAGGCAAGTGGTTCTCAAAGTGTGGTCCCTGGCCACAGCAGCAGCACCATCTGGAAACTTGTTAGAAATATAAATTCTTGAGGTTATCCCAGACTTTCTGAATCAGAAACTCTGGGGGTAGAGCCCAGAAATCCGTGTTTTAACAAGCCCTCCAAGTATCTTTGATGCATGCTAAAGTTTGAGAACCAGTTATATAAGGAGAACATATGAAGCTTATAGTGATCTGAGTTGTGTGTGTGTGTGTGTGTGTGTGTGTGCGTGCGCACCTTACAGTAAAATTAAAGAACACCTGGACCAACCTTGCAGAATGGGAACACGGTAGATGGAAAATACCTCAAATAACTAAAGAACATCAGTCTTTGAAATGGTGCATCAAAACAGAAAGTTAAAATGACAACATAATGTAGGAAAAAACCTTACAACAACTGATCCTGGAGTAGTTCAGAAGAATCCTTCATTCAGAATGTGCAGAAGGTGTAGACTATAACTTAGATGTTTCTGCTGAAGAAGAAAGTGGTGTTCAAGTCTACGAAGAGTTGAATATTATGGTGGGTTAATGAAAAAGACATTTTAGGAATGTTAGGGTGCTTCGAGGGGTGCTTTTAGGGATGACAGCTTGGGTGCAGGTGGGAGGGATGCTATCCTCTGGAGGAGAGTTGTGACTAGCTGTGTTCTTCAGTGGGGTCCAATCCAAGGTCCCAGTCCAAAGTACCAAGTGGTCGATGTCTTCATGATAATCGTGAGGGATTAAGGAGCGCTGACCACACTGCCAGCCTTGCCACAACAGAAGGTGAGAGGGATGGTGGATGTTAGAGGACATTTCCAAGTAAGGTTAGAATAGGGTACCCCATTAAAATGCAACCCAGGACTCCAGAAATTCTGGCAGTGCTGATGGACATCATGTCTTTGGAGTTTTATGATATACTTTCTAGTACTTTTGAAATAAACGTAGAACACCACAAAATCCCTTTTCCAGCCCTTCCTGGTCGCAGGGTTGAGTGAACCTCGTTGCCTCTTGGTTCCCCGATATTTCTAACACCTGTGTCTGTCCTTGAACCTTAATAAATGTCTTGTTGAGTTGTGTTCACAATCTGAATCCCTCGTGAGGGGCTTACGTCTTTTAGGACCAGGGCATCCTGGTCTCCTCAGCATTTAACACACAGAAAGGGCTCAATAAATGTTATTGAAAGAAAGGAGTGAATGCATAAAGGTTAAAGATTAAGATTAGGAGTGAGCATTTTAGGAAAACCCCCGGAGGTAGTGAGTTTTCATGATTTACAACAAATTTTAAAAATTTAGAGATTGTGTGGTAGAAATTGTTTGGGGAGTTTGTGCAGTCCATAAGCTATCCGCTCCCTTTGAAAATTGTCTTCAAGAAAGCAGATGTCAGAGTGCCTGGGTGGCACAGTCAGTTAAGCACCCGAATTGTGATTTCAGCTCAGGTCGTGACCTCAGGGTCCTGGGATTGAGTCCCCAGTCCGGCTCTGTGCTCAGCACGGAGTCTGCTTGAAGACTCTCCCCCTCCTTCTGCCTCTCTGGCTCATTCTCTCTCTCTCTCTCTCTGTAAAATAAAAAAAAAATCTTTTTTTTTAAAGATTATTTATGTATTTATTTCACAGACAGAGATCACAAGTAGGCAGAGAGGCAGGCAGAGAGAGAGAGAGAGAGAGGGAAGCAGGCTATTCGCCAAGCAGAGAGCCCGACGCGGGGCTCGATCCCAGGACCCTGGGATCATGACCCGAGCCGAAGGCAGAGGCTTTAACCCACTGAGCCACCCAGGCGCCCCTAAAAAAATAAATCTTAAACTAAGAATGCAAATGTCTTGTGGTGCTTGAGCACTGGGTGATGTATGGAATTGTTGTACTATTGGACACCCGAATCTAATATAACATTGTGCGTTACCTAACTAGAATTAAAATAAAACTTAAAAAAAAAAAAAAAGAATGCAAACGTCCCTGTGATCTCTGCTGTTTTTCTGGCATCTGGTTTAACAGGCACCCAGTATTTATTTTTTAGAAGATTGGATACTCGGATGACCCTCTGGGAAGCCTTGATTATGACACGTGATCATGCTCACGCGGGTTGAAATTGATGGCATCAGGACTGCATGCACGAGCCAGTGGGCCGGTGGGATCCCCTCCTGGGAACTTAAATTGGTACTGAAAGACACTTGAACTCTGAGTGTTCTTGGAACGGTAGCATTTCAGTTGGGGGTCTGTAAGGTTAGCCGTATTCTGCCACTTGGATGGAGAAGCAGAAAAAGTAATCGATGGCTATGCGTGTATGTACATGGGCACTCGTGCGCATTTATTTACACATGTACGCAACCCCCTCCCAACCCCCCCTCCCCCACTTCAGTCTTTTTTTTTTTTTTTTTGCCTCCTTTCTGGTTCTTATTTACATTCTCTTCTTGAGACCCAGTTTCATTCCTCCCCTTGGTTCTATGAGGTCCCCCCTATTATTATAATAAATCCCCCCTCCGCCTAAACCAGCTCAAGCTGATTTTTACCACATGCAACTA
Source organism: Lutra lutra (assembly GCF_902655055.1). NCBI lineage: Eukaryota > Metazoa > Chordata > Mammalia > Carnivora > Mustelidae > Lutra > Lutra lutra. The sequence continues at coordinate 92,672,648 of NC_062296.1, read as the reverse complement.
AAAACGATTAGCAAATACGCTCTGTCACAATTCATTTCTGTTCTTTGATATTTCAACACTTGCAAGATTTAAAAAACCGCCCTCATAAATATTTGTGTTCATTTGCATTACGTTCTATCTCCCTGGACGTCAACTGTGTAGAAATGCCTGTTTGGCCCCTTCCATCCTTCAAAGAGCAGCGCAAAGCAACAGGAACCACGAGGCACCAGCCGAGGGACACTGTCAAGCTCTGCGTGTCAAGTATGCCTCTGAAACACTTGGAGTCTTCCTGGGAAGCCCTTTCCCAGCAACAGAAGGAAAACTAACAAATTTTGGAAGTAAACTTGAAATTGCTGCGGAAAAGGGCAGCTTTGAAGTAACCAGAGAAATGAAAGCAAACGAGTTCTCTTTAGTGGCAGGGTAAGTAGTAGTCGGAGTGGAGATTTGGGACCAGACGGCTTGTCCGTACGGCACAAACTCCCAGCATCCTGGGTCTTGGCTTTGCACCCTCCACTGCTGGCAGAGGCTCTCATCTGAGAAGATGCTCCGTACGCATGTGTGTGTCGAGCAAAAAAGGACTGAGAGATGAAATAAAGGATAGTGATTAAGTGATTAAGTCTGGAGATCAGAATCAGAGGGAAACTGTCTGGCTCCAACCTCTCCTGCCTGTGTGACCTTGAATGTGTTACTTGACTTGTTCTTGCCTTGGCTTCTGGAACGAAAAACCAGGGATGCGAATGGGCCTTTTTTTAGAGTTTTGAGTATTAAGTGAGTCGATACATGTCCAACATTAGCTCAGTGTCTTCAAAGAAGGAGGCATGTAATAAACGTTTGCTTCCGAATCATTACATTAGAGGGTAGCTTTTCATAATCACATTTTTCCTCCTTAAAATTTTATGAAAATGCTAGAAGGAGGAATATTAAGGACATTTAATTGAACCTTTATAGTATAGATAGGAAAGAGATATATCCCTGGGTAAGATACACTTATACTTAAGTAAGTTACACTTGCTCCGAAGTGAGTGAAAATTTAGGGGCAAATATCAATGACCCGCCCCACAAAATTTTAGACCCTTAAAAAAAAATCTGAATTTAAAAAGCTTTCAGGATGGCCACATCAGAGGAAAGTTCGGGTACAGACACAATGTCCTCTAGGTTATAGCCAGAGGCTCGGTAGGGCCCTTGGGCTCCAGGGGATCAGCCCGGGTCCAGCTGGTCGTGGAGGTCACAGCAGGGGCTATTGTGCTGGGGTCACACTGACCAGGGCCCTTGCCCTGTCGTGCGTGGTGCTAATCCAAGGATTACTTCCTACTCCACGAGTCCCCTGCCTAACCTGCAAGGAAAGAGCGCTTTTCACGATCCTTTCCCCTCCTCATTGATCGACTCCATTTGGATTACTTCCAGCCCTTTTTGCTGGAGGCAGTTACGGATCTGTGGCTCTTGGGAAGCTGTTCCCAGCTTGGCACCAACGTTACGGATGGCCCTTGACTCCACACGTTGCCTCTCCAAGGACTGGACCAGGAACTGTCATTCTGCTGGAATGAGCACAGAGTTATGGCAGAGGTTGAAGCTGACTGATCAAATGACTTTAATGACGGTCACTGTCTAATGCGGACAGGCTGGCTCAGGAGTAATCTTACTCCGCTCTGTTCCCATCCCCAAACCTGGGGCTTCCCGAAGCCACGGAGGAATTTCTGGGTAACAGTGAGGTTAGGGGCAAGAGTGTAGATGAATCAAGGACAATCCTTCCCATCTCCTGCATGAAGAAATCAGAAGCACAGACCTGTTAGCACCCGGTTCCCGTGACCACCTCAGTACTGGGTCACTGCGGATGGAAAAGGTGGCAAATTGGCATGTACCATCCATCCCGCTCTCCTTCTAGGTTGGAAAAGCAGGAACTACAAATCCCGGTCTGGCTTGGGGCCAGGGTCTGGGTGTGCCTTAGGTCACGAGAACCTGACGCACTCCTGAGAGATTTAGAGGGGCAGGAACACAGTGGGGCCAACTTCTGCTCTTTATGTTGGCAAAGCCAGTTGCGGACACGTAAAGTGTTTTCTGTTTCTGCATTACCAAAGATCCCAGGGTGCATGTTGACAGGCAAGGACCACGGCATCCTTCTTTCTTTCCTTTTTTTTTTTTTTTTTTTTTTTTTTTTTTTTTGGTGCAGACCTAGCCCTTGTGGTGCAGCCGCCGAAGCCGAAAGTTCCAGCAATGGCTCCCTGAATGTTAACTAAGTCAGCATATGTTTCTGGAACTCCTAACGCTACAAGGTTGCTTACCAGGTTCCGGGATCTATTTTATCTTGCATTTGCTGTGTGACTCTGGCCTCAGTTTCTTTATTTGGAAAATGGTAACACTCATTTCACCCAGCTCGTACAATCTGCCTGAAGAATGAATGAAATGATGCGTGTAAAATACCAGTCTAGTGCCTGGCTTGGAGGAAGACGTCAGTAAGGTTGCTACGGAAATGGTATTTATTTTGGGCTAGGTGCTGGATCACAAAGATAAATACAACAGACTTGGTCTCAGACCCGATGGAGCTTGCAGTGGAAAAGCGGGGAAAAGGAAGGCAGACAGTAATTACGACGATTAAGGATCAGGGAACATGCAGCAGGGACACCAACACTAGTCTAGAGGAGGGAGGGTCTGGGGGACAGAGAGATGGGCTTGGGGATAATTTGCTGAAAACCAGTCAGTCAAGAGCCAACTTGCTGGCAACCGATTTCCCAATGGCCCAATCACCCAGTGCCTAATGGCTGATTCATCTGAATTTAAAAATTCAGTAAACACTTAATATCAGAATATTTTCCTTGGGTCTAGTCAATAAATGTATTTCCTCTAGACACATTGACTTGTCAAAAGTTCTGGGTTTTTAGGGTGATTTTGACTTCATGAATATATTTTCCCTTAATGTTCACATTGGTGAATGTTAATAAAGTTATTTATTGAATATATTAATAATTATGAAGATTTTACATTATAAGTGTAACAAATCTCTTCCAAAACACAATCATTCAATCTTTTAATTTATTATAGTTAAGAAGCCTATGATCCTAAGAATAAAATATTTATTTTCTTGAATATATTCAAGAAGACTGTCTCTTAAAGGAAGGTTTTGGCCAATGAAGAATTTTGGCAAATTCAACCAGTTGGTCATTTGGCAAATCAATCATTTTGCAAATTGATCCGTACATTAATTGGCTTTGAAAAAATGGGTCATCTGGGGTATTGGGCATTTGACTAGTTGGCAATCACTTCTTTCAAACTCTATTGATGAGTGCATCTGCGTCTCCATCCCTTAGTTCACGCACAGACAGCCAAGCAGGTAGGTGTGTGTTGCCTTCCTGTCCCCAGTCATGAATCCACAAGATAGTATACAAAACGGATAATTGAAAATGGAACTTGGCCAACGATAGTGAAAGTGCGGCAAAGAAATGAAAAGTGGTAACATCAGAAGTGAGATTCAAGTCACAGAAATGGAATTTCACAAGGAAGAGGTGACCGTGGCCATACCGGGGGACAGTAGATAGGCAGCCAGAGACACTTGCTGAAGGGGCACAGATCAGCAGAAACGAGGAGAGCGCTTGTGACGGAAAGGAGGATGTCCCAGAGGAAGCGATGCTGGCAAAGAACTTGACACTGAAGGAACCCTCAGAGATAGTTCCTGACATTGAAAGTACAAAGGATAAAGTGGAAGAAGCAGATCTGGACTTAGAAAGGCGTGTGACAATTTTCCAAGGCCTGGAAAAGACGCTCCATGGTGGGTTATATAATCAGTGTTTACAAACAAATACAACACTTTGATTCTTAATGTCTCCGATGTTTTAAATTACAGCGTACTAAATAAATATGAGTTTGGCTATGTTTTATTTCCCTGTACGTTCATAACTGCTGGGAAGAGAGTCTTTAATCTTTTAACGTGAGTGAGTGTAATCCACAGCACAGGCTTATTTCCGCATCCATGCATGAGCATTCTGCACCGTCACTCACAGGAGACCGCCTGCACTTAAACTTGGGCAGAGGGACATAAAACCTGGGGCTGTTGTTTGTCTTGCATTCCTTTTGATGTTCCCACTTCAAGAAATATACCAAATTCAAATATTTTGCATTGTGAAGTCTGACTTCTGGGAAATTGCAGAGCAGTGAAATGTACACCATTCCTCTCCTCTTTCTGGCAGCTAATTCAAATGAAACAGGTGGTGGGGAACAGAGTATTGTACTTGTGCAAGATGAGAGAGAATTTCGACGGCATCTGGAAGACTGTTATCTGATGCTAATGCTGATTTTCTCCTGAGCTTCATGATTGCCGGTTGGTGGAGCCGAGCAGTGCTCTTAACACTGTCAAGAACAATTTTCTCCTTGAGTGATCTTTTCCAAAAGGGTTCTCACTGATGAGTTATTTTTCATTATTATTAGGATTTAAGTACCACACTTAACTCACACTTCTACATTCTGACATGTAACCTTTAGCTGTCATTGTAAAAAGATAAACGGAAGTGAAATTCTGATATACCTGGTTAAATAAGGAAACCAAGAATGAGAAATATTTATGCAAAGATAGTCATATGAATAGTTTTGTCCATGCTGCATAAACCACCGAGCTGAGTCTACAAGAAAATGCGCTAAAACTTCCTGTATTAATTTTACGACTCTATCTCTTTAACTCCATGGAATTATATCTATCAACCATGTGAAGATATGTTGATTAACTATAAAATTGAATTTATAGTTTTCAGGGATTATTCTTTCTGAACATTCCTGGGCTTGGGCACTATCCTATCAGTAGCGAGGCTCCCAGACGCGATGTGGCTTTCACTCATGGGGGATTGCAAAATCTCTAAAGGGGGCCACGGTCTGAACCCCCATCCAGGTCAATCTGATGTGGTGACCCTCTCAAGGGATCGCAACCCCCCTCCCCCCACCACACACACATTACAGTTGAGAATCACCTGACAAAAGTCCAGCATCCTTAAACTGTGAAGATGTGGGTCCACGTTGCCTCTCACCTCTATTTACCGTCTAACACACGATAAACCATACCGGAAATGCCTCTGCCCTGGGTTTTCTATGGGATCAAATGAAACAAAATACGTGAATAAGTGTTGCTGGTAATTGGAGATGTGTTTCATGTGAGACCTATCCTTCCACCCCAATACCCACCTGTCTGAAGCTTCCACTGGGATTTCTAAGTTTTGGGTTAAGTCATTCGTTAGCGATGTTCCTTGTGAAATATAACTTCTTTAGAAGGCTCCCTGAATCTTCAAAGCAAATTTATTTTTAATTATTTAGAACGCCTTGAACAAATGGAACAGATAAAAGGTCAGTTTTCGTGTTGGAGAAGGAAGTAGGAAATCCAGAAGACAGGGTTTAGGTGGCAGGGAAAATCTCCGCGGGCTGACTTCATTCGTGTACAGTCTACCCTCCTCGCCCACCCAGATGCTTCAGCTGAATTAAGCACTTTAAGACTTGGCTCTTCCCAACGCAATAACTAACACTATTGTCTCATGACTGGACTCCTGTTCTTCTATAAGACACCCTAGAGAGCTCCCCCCTACCCTCCGCTTCCAGGGCGCAAGGACACCAAGAAGCGGCGTGTGCAGCCCAGGAGAGGTGTTACTGACCCTGAGCAGCGGGGGCTGGCACCCCAATGTGGGGCGTGCTGCCCCCAGGCCCGTGAGGGATGCCGTGTCCTGCGGACGAGCGGGGCCCCGGATGGTACTCTGCGGGAGCGCCGGGGCCACGCGGTCCTGGGGAGAAACTAACAGCAGCTGCTGGCCCTTGGCTTTGAGTCCCTGGCAGGTGCAGTGGGCGCTTTCTACGCCCTCTCTCTTCCCATTGTCACAGCAACCTCGTGGGGCCGTCAAACCACCACCCAGCTTTTTTCCTAGATGACGACGCTAAGTTTCAGAGAGTTGAACCAGCTCATCGGGTCACCGGGCTTGTCAGCGGCAAACCAGGAATTCTCCTCGGGACCCGGGAATGAAGACCCCGGCTGGTAGCCACCCAGGGCTCCGCGGATCCCCGATTTCCCAGCGTGTTGTTAGCCTTGGGTCTGACTAGCGCAAGATTGCAAGAGAACGGGACGAACTGTTCCATGCCACCTCATTGTGTCATTTATTTTCTTTTGTTCGCATGGGCATTTCCTTACCTCGAATCTAATCTATGAAGTTAATGGGGGTGTAAATCCCTCCGAATCACCATCTGCCGCCTCCCTACTGCAGGATGCCATTAACATGGTAATGGCTAATTCCAAATGAAATCTGTTAAAAATTCCCCAGCGCCTTTGCAAAGCCACTGCAGCTCATGACTGACTATGTGCCCTGTGAAAACCGACTTGGTCTGACAAAGCGGTCTAAGAAGCCCCTGTATTTGAGGGTTAGGAGATCATGGTTGAAATGGCCCGGGGTCTAAGCTGGGAGGGAGAGAGAGAGAGTGAAAAAGAAAAAGAAAGAGAAAGAGAGAGTGCCCAGGAAGGGTAAGGAAAGGAAAGGAAAGAAAGAAAAAGCTAGAAAGGCAGGCAGGCAGGAAAGCAGGAGGGATGCAGGAAGGGAGTGACAAGAGAGTAAATCGGCAGAGCCGAGGAAAATTTTGTATTGATTGGAGATTTGAAGACATGGACCGGGGCATAGCAAACTAGGAACTGCATAATGGATGGAGGATGTACTTTCTGGAACAGGCCCCACACAAGGGCCTGGAATCCATAAGTTTACTTGTAGTGCCAGGCAATGATTCAGAGAAGCTGCAGAATGCCTGGGAATTTTTCTTGTCTGATCACATTCACTCACAGAAGAAATCGGCAAGGCGTTGTTATCCATAGCACCAGGCAGGATTTCTTCTACACTCCTAATTTGCCAGAAGATTCTTCTTGGGTCAAATAAGACCCAGTATGAATAGAAAACCGGAGCGAGATATACTGCTGCTAGGGAAGGTAGAGCGGGTGGAAGTTCTTGAAAAACAGCCAGAGCAGAGGAAACCACTGAGAGACTGGGAGTTCCAGGGAACCGGAGGCCTTGAAATCCCGAGAAAGAGTGGCTGGTTTTTTTGCTGGTTTGTTTTGCTTTCCCACATTGCCTTGCAGACCTGGAACAGTGGGAGTTGTGGATCCCAATTGTCTCTGTGTTTCTGTTAAACAGCTCATCTGAATTGCAAACAAGAGATTTTGTGGGGATGATAAGCATCTAAAACTCTGGGTCATGTTTCCATGGAGTCTTGGTTTCAAGATACCTTTATTTGCATATAGGGTGGTAAAACGAAGTGGTGACGCTGGCTAGCCAGGTATCTCCCCGGGGCATCACCACAGCTTTCAAACTGTCAAGGTAGAACGGGCAAGAGACTTCCTCCCGTTGTCCAAAAGGTGAGGCGTGGCACATTTTGTTTCTTAGTGAGAGGGCCGAGTCTTACCGCCTTTTGGCAGTGTATGAGTTTCTTACTGCTGCTGTAACAAATGCCATCGTCTTAGTGGCTCAACACGACACAGATATATTATCTTACAGTTCTGGGCATCAGAAGTCTGATATAGGTCCATAGGCCTGCGTTCCTTCTAGAATTTGTTTCTTCACCTTTCCCAGCTTCTGGAGGTGGCTCACATTCCTTGTTTCATGGCTCCTTCCTCCATCCTCCTTCCTCTCTGAACTCTGCTTCTATCCGTATACTTCCCTCTGTCTCCCCCCACCACACAAGGTCCCGCATAATTATATTGGGCCCATATGAATAATCCAGGATAAATCTCCTCATGTTAGGAGTCAAGATCCTTAACTTATCCATTACATCTACAAAATCCCTTTTGCCACGTAGGGTAAGATAGAGGTTCAGAAGGTTAGGGTGTGGAATATCTTTGGGATCATTATTTTTTTTTTAAGATTTTTTATTTATTTATTTGACAGGCAGAGAGACACACAGCGAGAGAGAGAGAGAGAGCGCACAAGCAGGGTGAGTGGGAGAGGGAGAAGCAGACTCTTCGCTGAGCAGGGAGCCTGATGTGGGCTCGATCCCAGCACCCTGGGATCATGACCTGAGCCGAAGGCAGACACTTAACAACTGAGCCACCCAGGCACCCCTTGGGATCATTATTCAGCCTACTATATGCAGTCTTGACACAGAAACAGCCTATTAAAATGTATGGTATTTGGACATATTGGCCAATTAAAACTATATATATACACTAATGGTTCATATACTTGATGCAAAAACATAAATCTTCTTTAGCACTTATTATAGCTGTTTTGATATCATGTGGGCCTTGGTGCCCCAGCTAAAAGTAACATGTAGTTCAGAAAACAGAGTTGTTATGTACTATATTTTCCTAATTTTTTGACCTGCAAGTTATTAGCTAAGAAATCCTTCTCAGTTCCTGGAAGGAAGAAACTGTGCCAGGAAGGAAGACTGGTGGTAACATCATTGGTTCTCCTTACTGACCTGCAGCTGTCTAAGTACTGACACACAGAACTTGGTTCTGGATGTTGACAAGCATCTAGATATTGACATATGGAACTTTCCATAATAGCAATAAAAATCAAGTGGTCACCCTTTTCACTTGGAACCCTTTCACTTTCATTCCTTTTCACTTGGAATTCACTTGGAATTGGGTGTTTTCCTCACATATCTCATTTATTACTTACCAGAACTTTCTGAAGGCTGTATGACTACATTGATTTTGCATATGGGGCAACTAAGGATCAGAAAAAGTAAGTCGCTTGTTCAAGATGAAAAAACTAGTCAGTTGCACTCTTGAGAGAGGTAGCGAATGTGAGGAACTCCCCATTCCCAACACACACACACACACACACATGCACACATATAACACAGATTCTTGAGTTCTTTTATTTGCCTGATACATTCGTAGATATTTGGGCAATTCAAATTTCCCTCATTTTTTTTGGAGACATGTGTAAGATCAGACCGGAATGAGAGCTAACCAGTGGAATTTTGAAAATATGATGCATGTGAACACGAGATACTTGAAACCTAGTTCGCTTTCGTCACTCTCCCCTTTATTTCATTTCATTTTCGAATTGGCTCAGTTCTTATACTTGAAATGGCTTAATGGTCATTCCTGATGTGTACATTTGTTACTAAGTTTATTTCCTCAGTTATTCTTCACAGATGGTGGTGACCTCCTGTCATTGCCTTTCCCTTTTCAACCTACTGAGAAAAGTACTCTCTCGGAACATCACGCCACTGGCCCATATTAAGCATATTGATTTGAAAGAAATAGCTGGAAGGTCACAGCAGTTGGGTGACAGTGTGAACAGTGGTGAGTGGGGGCTCTGCTGGTTAGCATCCGGGCTGGGTTTGTGATCTTAGGTCTTATTCAACTCAAGTCCCAGTGGTCGTTGATAACAATGAGGATAAAATGGCCTCAGAGCATTAGGAGGTCAAAGGGGTAGGGCCTGTTGGATGAGTGTTTCAAAGCCCCAGCAAAATGAACTGATAATCCCTAGGGGATTGCACCCATGGAGGGCAATTCTGCGAGAAGTTGCCAGGCTTCTGCTCAGATGCGCTGCAGGGGGAGGAGGAGAAGAGTCTTGAGATGGAGGGAGGAAAGGTAGAGTAGGGGTGCTGTTTTAAAGGAAAATGCTCTTAGGTATTGGATCAGCTTCCAGGTTCATCATAGATGGGCCATGTGCCTGTTCATCAGTGTCCTCCTGACTGCATGGTCCTTCAAGAGCACTGTTGTTTGACCTTCGACATATTTGCACATTAGCTCTAATTTCATTTAAAATACAACCAAATGTGGGCTAAGAGGGTCTACACAACATCTCCTGTTCATTTCCAGAGACCAGCTTAGTCCAAGTCACCATGAGAACAGAGGCCATGTGATCTCCAAGTCCTACTTACCTTTCTCTGAAGATTAGGCCAAAGTTCTGTAATGAATCTTCAAATACTAATTTATACTCCTGTTCATCTTATACCAATACACACACACAACTGTCCTCCTAGGACCTTCGCTGACATTGTAGAGAAGAGAGTACTGGACTTGAAGTCGAATTAGGTAGGCCCAACCCATGACAGTCTATTTCTTGGTCCCAGATCGTCCCTGAAGCTCAGTGTCCTCATCATTAAAATGGTTAAAATAATATCTACCAGGAAGCATTGTTATGAAAATCAAATGCAATTGGTATGAAGGCTCTTGATAAAGTATTTAGTGAAGTACAGACATAAATATTTATTAATACTTCATGAAGGATCTAGGCAGTTTTGGGGACCTACTCCATTAAAAGTAATTAGTATGGAGAGAGTCCCTAAGATGACAAAGGAACAGGTACATAGGGAACAATAAGAAACCATAGAAGTGTTTTTGATCCATAAAAAACCTCAGGGGTACCCCACAAGTTCCAGATAAGAAGACTGAGACACGGGCGCCTGGGTGGCTCAGTGGGCTAAGCCACTGCCTTCGGCTCAGGTCATGATCTCAGGGTCCTGGGATCGAGTCCCGCATCGGGCTCCCTGCTGAGCAGAGAGCCTGCTTCCCTCTCTCTCTCTCTGCCTGCCTCTCTGCCTACTTGTGATCTCTCTCTGTCAAATAAATAAATAAAATCTTAAAAAAAAAAAGAAGAAGACTGAGACACTGAATTTTACAAAGTCCAACACACCATGGGTGACAACACCGATTCTAGAAACCAGGTCCTCTGATTCCCAGTAGAATGCTTGTTGTGTGATAAGACAGAGTTCCAGAGGATTAACAAAAAGTGCCTTAAACTATCGTCTTAATGTACCTACAAATGGTCATCTGCACCACGTTGCTTTTCTAGTTGATACGGTGCACGTCTCATGCCTCCTCATCATTCACAACCTCAAAACCCCTTAGATTGTGAGGTCCTTAAGAAGCATGTATACTGTAATACAGTGTATACCTTAGACAGCTTCAACAGAGTTCCACGATTAAAGCTAGAATTCAAATAAAATTTGCTCAATGAATTAATCTATCGGTTCCCATTTCTTAGGAATGCCTTCTGAATGTATAACCCGTTAGCTCTTGTTTTTTTCCAAAGCTTTACCTTAGTGTGAATGGTTATTTATTAAGTTTCGCTTATATGACCATCGGTAGATATATTAAGAGGATACCTGTTCCTTCGTGATCTTAGGGGCGCTTTCCATGCTAATTACTTTTATTTTTAAAATACGTAACACTTTGAAAATTGGTGTGTTATCCTTGCACAAGGCCCATGCTAATCTCCGTATCTTTCCAGATTTATGGGCTGCCAAAGCAAGCACCACATTAACTACTTTTAATGTTTTAGGGCCCTCATTTAGGGAGGCCCTGGAGGGCCAGTGTGAGCTGATGGATGAGAGTGGCCCATCACATGCAGTTGTAAGAGTTGCCTAGCTGGGGACAGCAAGCAGAGCAGTGGATTTTTACTGGACATTCTGGGAGGTAAGGAAAACAAACACAGTAATTCAAAGCGCATTCCATCAAGTAGTCTAGGTGGGTGAGAACCACATCTAAGATACTTTCTATTATCACTGTATTTGCTATTACACATTAAAGTCTTTTAGAAAATGTATATTATGACTGTGATAGACTGCCACAAATAGATAGACACAAATTTGGAGGGCCTGACATTTTTGTCCATCTTCCTTTTTTCTAGATCCTTTGAGAATCCTCTCCTCTCTTCTATGTGGTCCCTCACAGGGGAGGAAGTGTAAGTCAAGTTTGACCAATCATGGTGCAATGGTGATTGGCTTCAAGATGAGCATGGGGACCATACCGGGCCAATCAGAGTGATTGTCACACAGAGATCTTCAGAAAGATCAACGTTCGCCCTTGAGTTTGCTAGAACAGGAGGATGGAAATCTTGATCAGCACTTAGAGGGTGACAGAGATTGTCTCCTGACCAAACTGTAGTTAGGATTCCCTGACCCCTCTTCTCGACTAGGCCTCAGCCTTGGCCTTCCATGTCCATCCTGTCTTCGCTGGGCCTGCACAGCCCAGGTTTGGCAAGAATCCTGCTAACTTGGTTTCTGGAGAATCCCTGCCCCCACCTGGTATCTATCCGATCAAGTTCCTCATCCACCTATTGATGTCTAAGTCCTTGGCCTGCCTTTAACCCCTCTACCCTTGATGTCTTTTCTGAGTAGGTTTCCATCCACTGCCCCCCTCACACTATTCTTTGGCTATAAATCTCCACTGTCCTTGTTTTTGGAATTGAGCCCAGTCTCTCTCCCCGATTATGATAGTGTTGACCCCATTGCATTCTGACACTGTGACAAGTATCAGAATAATTCTTTTATTTAAAGGAGCTAACAGAACTCATCAGAGCTGAGAGCTGGGGAGGCAAAGCACTGACCACATGTGAGACCAAGTGCCTGAAGCCAGATGCATCCTTGGACTGTCCGGTTATGTGAGCCAGTTACCTCCTGTTTACTTAACTATGATGTTGTTGGGCTTCTCTCCCTTGCCCAATAAATGCAGCAAGTCCTTATTGCTTTGAGGAAACTTGACATAGACAAACTGCATACAGTGGTATTAAAAGTAAAAATCTAAGACAGCCCAGATTTTCCCCTGCCTCCTCTCCCAGTGGCAATAGGAGTAACAGTAGGTGTTTCTTGTGGGTATTTTATTCTTTCCGAAGTTTACATTTTTAAAATACCTGTTGTAAGGCAAACAACATACTAGTTTTATATATGTGATTTTATTTAGTTCTGCCTCTCAAAGAAGTCCTTATTATACCTAATACTCAGATAAGGCAACTGAGGTCCAACGTGTTTTAACGAACCTTGGTATGTCTGTCACCAAAGCACATGTTCTTTCTTCCATATGTCTCGAGATGCACTTTGATAAGGAACTTTTTTCTTGACAAGGAACGTTGTTTCTTTTTGGTTCGACTTTACAAAAATCATTGTGAAAAGGTACCAACCATCTTATACTGTTCGTTGGTTAGTTTCTTTACACTCAAGCAAATATCACTAGAAAAGAATGAAACAATCTTAAATTTACCACACTTAGTTTCTGTCCTTTCTTTAGATACAATATAGTATTTATCTAATGGTGTGAAGGGGAGCCTCGATAGTGCAGACACTAAACAGTCCCTGGAAAGTTCTATGAGGTCACTAGGCTTTTACTGCCTCGGTGTAGTGCGGTAGAAGCAGCCCCGGGTGTAAACATTTGCACAGCCCAAGGACAGCACTTCACAGCTGTCCCATGAAAGCACTTTGACTAAGTTCCTCTTTTTTTCTTTAAAGATTGTATTTATTTATTTGAGAGAGAGTGAGAGAGAGAGAGAGAGAAGGAGGAGGAGGGGGAGGTATAGAGGGAGAAGCAGGCTCCCCGCTGAGCAGGGATCCTGATGCAGGGCTCTATCTTGGGACCCCAGGGATCATGACCTGAGCCAAAGGCAGACGCATAATGGAGTGAGCCACCCAGGCACCCTACTTTGACTAACTTTCAAACTGGACAAACAAGATTTCCATTTCAGGCTTTTGGGGTTTTTTATTTGTTTGCTTTAGTTTTTTTTTTAAGATTTTATTTATTTATTTGACAGAGAGAGAGATAGTGAGAGATGGAATACAAGCAGGGAGAGTGGGAGAGGGAGAAGCAGGCTCCCCACTGAGCAGAGAGCCTGATGTGGGGCTCGATCCCAGGACCCTGGGATCATGACCTGAGCCGAAGGCAGATGATTAACGACTGAGCCACCCAGGCACCCTGGCTTTATTTTTTTAAACAAAAGTCTTTTCAACTCAGCTGGGAAGGAGATAACAACCATTGTGATACCTTCGTGAAACCCCTGGAACCCTAAAGCAGTAAGTTTCACAACAAGATATCAAAATTATGTTCCCAATCTTAAACCAGAAAGAAGTCACTTTTAATCTAGCTGGGTTTCTAAAAAAAAAAAAAAAGAGTAATTCCTTCTCCTTTGAGCCAACGTGTCTTTAAAAATAGTTCTTTCAGGGTGCCTGGGTGGCTCAGTGGGTTAAGCCGCTGCCTTCGGGTCAGGTCATGATCTCAGGGTCCTGGGATCGAGGCCCGCATCGGGCTCTCTGCTCAGCAGGGAGCCTGCTTCCCTCTCTCTCTCTCTCTGCCTGCCTCTCTGTCTACTTGTGATCTCTCTCTGTCAAATAAATAAATAAAATCTTTAAAAAAAATAAAAAATAAAAATAAAAATAGTTCTTTCATATTTTTCTTCCAAGAGAAAAGAGCTCATATATATTACCTCACAAGAAAGCTATATTCTTCTTGTTTTCATAAGTAGTATCTACACAAAAAGCATAATGTACCATTGTTGTTAGCGTTGCCAGATAGTCTGACTTAGGACTGTGAGTGAAACATTCTTCGGATGACAGCACAGCTAGTTAAGCCTCGGAGGAGGTCTTCTAGTTGATTCTGGAAGGGCTGAACATAGCATTTAGCATGGTGTCTTACATGTATGACCCACTCAATAAATGAACAAGGGAGACTCCGGTAAATTGTGGGTTCAGACTGAGAAAAAGTCACAGAGAGATACATCAGAAAAACATATGTGATGATTGCAATCCTAAGGTATAATTTCAGGCACACAATATCACAAGATCTGGCAACACTAACTCATTCATCTCTGGCACTGAGTGGGTTGTTATTTACAACTGTTTCTGGTTTCTTGAAAAACAAAGCAAGACAAATCAAATCAAAACAGTCCTCGCCCATAACTGGCTTTTGCAATCATAAATATTTTCCAATAATAATGTGGTGTTAAAAAATTAAAAAAAAATAATGTGGTGTTAAAGTTGCGAATTAGAAATGTAATACTGAAAATGATTTACATCTCTCTCTTTCCTTCTGCTTCCCCTCAATCCCATTCCATCCTTTGCAAAATCAAAAAGTTTAAAAGTATATTTCAAGCATGTTTTAGTGTGCATCAATTCTGGGGATAAACCAAGGGTCCATTAATCACTCCAATATGCAGTTCTCACTGCATATTAAAACAAGAACCAACCCCCCCCCTTTAAAAAAATAGATTTAATTTTTTTGAGCAGTTTTAGGTTCACAGCGAAATTGGGTGGAAAGTAGAGAGAGTTCCCGTATCTCCCCGCCTCCACACGTGCAGGGCCTCCCCTATTATCAACAGCCCCGCCCCCCAGAGTGGGACATTTGTTACAACTGATGGATCTGCACGGACACGTCATTATCACCCAGAGTCCATAGTTTACATTGGGGTTTACGCTTGGTGTTGTACACGCTATGATTTTGACAAATATATAAGGACATGTATCCACCTTTTTAATAACATACAGACTAGTTTCACTGGCTTAAAGGTCGCCTATGCGCCAACTCTTGTCCTCCCTCTCCCACTAGCCTCAAGAAACTACTGATCTTTTTACGGTCTCACAATTTTGCCTTTTCAAGAATGTCTTATAGTTTGAACAAATTCCCTTTAAAACTACACCAGGGTTGTCAGTAATGCATACAATTGTTTTATGAGTACATATAAAACCAAAAATCATTTCTACTTCTCTGCTTGCTAAAAGTTACAATCGTATTGGAGGGGTTAGCCATGTTTTGGGGGAGGGGTATTCAGTCTTAAACCCTCATTTTTGTTTCCAAAATCGAGACCAAATTGGTTTTGAAATGAATGTCTAGCTTAGAGATATAAGATTTTTTTAATAAGGAAAAAATCAATTACAGTTATTGACTTAAGAGGTTAAAGGAGAAATATTATATAATCATGTCAATAGATGCATAAAAAGCCTTTTAAATAAAATTCAGTATTCATAGTAAAAAATCTTGGTAAACAAGGATTAGAACAAAATTTCCTTAATGTTTTGTAAGGAATATTTATAAAGAGATTATAGTAAATTGCACACATGATGATATGTTAAATGTATTCCTTTTAGAAATCAGGTGTAGGGGGTGCCTGGGTGGCTCAGTGGATTAAGCCGCTGCCTTCGGCTCAGGTCATGATCTCAGGGTCCTGGGATCGAGCCCGGCATCAGGCTCCCTGCAGGGAGCCTGCTTCCCCCTCTCTCTCTGCCTGCCTCTGCCTACTTGTGATCTCTCTCTCTGTCAAATAAATAAATAAAATATTTTTAAAAAATTTAAAGTATTGAGGAATAATTTCCACAACTTTTTTTTTAAAGGTTTCACCCATTTATTTGACAGAGAGAGAGATCACAAGTAGGCAGAGAGGCAGGCAGAGAGAGAGGGGGAAGCAGGCTCCCCGCTGAGCAGAGACCCCCGATGCGGGGCTCGATCCCAGGACCCTGGGATCATGACCTGAACTGAAGGCAGAGGCTTAACCCACTGAGCCACCCAGGCCCCCCCCACAACGTTTTTTTAAAAGAGTTTAGATATTTATTTGAACAAGAGTGAGAGTGAAACAGAGAGAGAGCACGAGCCAGTAAGAAGCAGAGAGAGAAGCAGACTCCTTGCTCAGCAGGGAGCCCAATGTGGGGCTTGATCCCAGGACCCTGGGGTCATGACCTGAGCTGAAGGCAGACGCTTAAACAACTGAGTCACCCAGGTGCCCCTCCACCGAGCTTTCTGGAAATAATGACAAAGATTTGCTGAACGTCACTGAAGACTACTAAAATGGAGAGTCATACCATATTCGTAGAATTGACCGCAGACATCAGTTATCTCTTACTGCACAAGCGATTACCCCACACTCCGTGGCACCAAAAGACAAATATTTGCATCTCATTGCTCCCGTAGGTCAGGTCTGCCAGTGCAGCTCAGCTGGGCGCTTCTGGCTTGAAGGCTTGGTGAGGTGACAGTGGCCGTCAAGAAGCCAGCTGGGGATGCAGTGATCTGAGAGCTTGACTGGGGCTGGAAGACCCACTTCCAAGCTCACTCACATGGCTGGTGGCTGAAGGCCTCAGTTCCTTACCACATGGGTCTTTCCACGTGACATCCTGGCGCCTGGCCTCCCACAGCGTGAGAGATCAAAAAGGGAGAGTCTCTGAAGTTATGCACCGTCCCTTCTGCTTTCTTCTATTTATTGGAAACAAGTCACTAAGTCAAGCCCACACTCAAGAGGAGAATTCATTTCAATCTTTTGAAGGGAATGCCAAAGAATTTTTGGACATATTTTAAACCAAATACTCAATATCATAAAAATATCACTTGTCTACCATTTGACCAACAGATTGAATGGATCCCTTTGCCTTGTTTTGGCATGTATTTTTTTCTTGATAATTAGATTTATAAGAATTTTTTAAAGTATAGTCGACACAATGTTACACTATAGAAGAATCATAAAAAATTACTATTTAGCAAAACTAAATAACATTTATACAAATATAGGTGATTAAAAAGTACAAGCCAGAAATCATACAAAGTTCTGGGTAAGACTTACCTCTAGAGCAGTGGTTCTCAACCAGGGGCAGTTTTGGCTCCCAGGGGACATTTGACAATATCTGGAGACATTTTTGGTTTTCACGTCTGGGAAGGTGCTATTGGCATTCTAGTGGGTAGAAACCACGGACACTAATGAACATTCTACAGTGCACTGGACAGGCTCCTACAGGAAAGAACGATCTGTTTGTAAATATCAGTACTGCTAAGGTTGAGAAACCTCAGGAAAGGGAGTGGGTTTGGGATGGGACATGTAGAGGACAAAGTCGTCATGATGTTCATTTTCTGGAATTCTTTCAGTAATGCAAACATAAGAATACATTTTATAATGATTTAAAAGACACACGTAACATAAATATTCTTTTGAGTTTTCTCGGTAATTAATAAACACAATAAAGAAGAAAAACTGTTGAAGCAACAGACCTTTGGACTCCTTGGACCGGGATGGCTGGGACTGAACTTCCTGTTTCGAACCATCGGATAAAGGGCGGCACCACATAACGCTCCAAGTTTTCTTTTTCCTAAGATAAAAGCCTGCCCAGAGCATCTCCCTAGACTCTTGGCATTTTATTGAGAAGGAAAACAGCTCCTCAAGATTCATTATATTGTGAAGGTGACCTTAAATGCAGACTGCATTGGTGAACCCTGACAAACCTCTTAACTTGCTGATTTGTAAGTCACTGTTTGTCTTTCCAAATCTGCTGGTAAGTCATCGTTCCACCTCC
The DNA here is from genome assembly GCF_902655055.1 of Lutra lutra. Taxonomy (NCBI): domain Eukaryota; kingdom Metazoa; phylum Chordata; class Mammalia; order Carnivora; family Mustelidae; genus Lutra; species Lutra lutra. Next base: position 92,654,678 of record NC_062296.1, on the reverse strand, counting down.
TCACAGGGAGGGTCAAAAGAGTCAATCCAGCAGTGAGGCCGAGACCTTTTAGCACTGGAAACCTCAAGCAGGCAAAGGCCTCTGAGATGTCACGGCCAAGGCGCCCCATTACCTGACTTCGGCGCCCTCCCAGAGCTCACTGGCAGAATGAGTCAGCGTCAACCAGGGGACACTGAGCAGGTGAAAACAATTCACCGTGAGCCCAAAGCCCAGACCAATCAGATGCTCAAGGGGCGGGCCTAGGGCATCTCTAGCCTCATTCTGAGCTCTCACATAAGTTCGTGGTTACCCCCGGCTTTAAATGAATGAAAATAAAGTCTTCCGTGATTAAAAACAAATGCTCTATTTGGGGCCACGGTTGCAGAGAGCTAGAGCCTGCTATGTGTATCTTATACCAGAATGAACTGGAGGAGACAGACTAAGAGATGGAATTTAAGGAAATATGTGATCTTTTTTACTTTTAGATTATGCTCTGATTTCCCCCTTAAGCATGTAGTGGAATTTCGCACATGATAACAATATTTTTCCTTGCAGCAGATGGGGTCTTTTATGAAAGGGGGTTTGCGCCTTATTTTGTCTTGCCTACGTCTAAAAATAATACATAAAAACTCCAAATGTGAGCAATCCGCCTAAACTCTGCCAACCCTTTGTGTTTTTAAATAGCCAACCAGGAGGCAGTCGCATTATTTGAGTCTTAAAAGTGTGTAATGACCCCCATTACGGAAATTTGAGATGCTGTCCAATCTGAGAGGGCCCTCATTTTTTTTTCCTTTTTTTAATGGCCCAATGCTAGCTTTGGGGACAGAAGGATGACATGCGAGTCCAAAGTTTGAGCCAAAAACCACCTCAACACAAGCTGGAGTTTGCTCAGCGTGACTGAGTGTGACTGCCATTCCCTCAGCTGTAGCCTGTATCTTACATGATTCTTCTCCAGGATTTCAGTAGAGTTTTGGAAAGCCAAATATAGAAAAGATTTATAAATATTTTATAAATATATAAAAGATTAAAAAGAGGAAGGATTTCTTTCGGAGGCAGCTGTAATGCTTGGGAAAATTCTTGGGTGGTAGAATGACGGAGATTTAGGAGGTCCCCACCTGGGATCTGAAGGACAAGAATGTGATGGAAGGAAACACTGGTGTTGGGAGGATTCCGTCTCACCAGTTACCTCCCTGCGTGCTCCCAGACCTTTCCCCTCCTCTCCCTTGGGTGGGTCTCCCAGCTCGTGACATGAGCCTTTCAGCCCCAGAATCCCGGGGTCCCCTCCCCGGCCAGCCTCTACGATCCCAATAGCTAAGGACGTTGCATCTGCCAGAGTGTCCTCTCTTCCACTTCTCCTGTACTTCAAGGTCCACGTGAAACTACACATCGTTATCTATCAAGCCTAGAAAGGGGACCCAGTTAGCCCAGTCTCCATGATATGCTGGAATGAGCCGGGGCGCAGCTCGGCGTGGGGCAGGGGTCCTCCGAGACCAGACGGGGTGATGCGGAGGCAAGAGGGGGGCCAGTCCGTCCCTCTTTCGGGCTTAAGGACGGGTCGGTGCCCGCGGGAAATGGTGGCTGAGCGGGACGGTGTCCCCCGGGCATCCCAGGGAGAGACGAGAGCCCGCGTGTCCCCTGTGCTGGCCCAGGACGGCCCTCCCTCTCCGCACGCGTCCGTGCTTGTGTCCGGCGGGCACCGCGGACCCACATCATCGCTCACGCCCTCGCCACTTTGACAGATCGATTGTTTGGAATTTAAGTTACATGAGGAAGAGTGAGCGTGAGGACGCTCTGACCTCCCTTGTGCCCTGGAAGCGGGGCATGAGTGTCCCCCGTGAAGGTCCCTGCCCTGTCCCGGGAGGAAGGGAGACATCCTTCTTGCCAGAGATGGGGAAGTCAAGGCCTAGAAGGTCGTGTAAGCAAACCGGCTACTTCTCCACTAATTTGTTACTCCAAGCCCCAACTTTTGTCAATTCTTCATGGACTTATGGTTTCTTTGTCTAAAACGTATAAAAGTTGCTTGCCTTGGTCACTTCTTAGAGTCTCATATTTCTATGGGCTCCCATAGGTACAAAACTAAATCTGTTTTTCTCCTGTTAATCTGTCTCCTGTCGGTGTCATGATTAGACCAGCCGAAGAACCGGGAAGGGAAGACGGGCAAAGTTTTCGGCCCCTACACTCAATTGTATTAGTTATCTACTGCCCCGCAACAATATTGCCACGGGCTCAGGAACCTAAAACCGCGCACATTTACTATCTCATGGCACAGCTTGGCTGGGGCCTCTGCAAGGCTGCTGTGGGGTGTTGGCCAAGGTGACTGTCCTAGCTGAGACTCACAGTCCCCTTCCCAGCTCCTGCAACATGGTCCTGGCAGGTGTCAGACGGAGGCTGCATTTTCTCCCGGGCAGCCGGACACCAAGCCAAGTGTCCGTTTCCTTAAGCAGCGCTGCCCAGGGCAGGTGGCCTCCTCAAAGCCAGGAAGAAGAGAGAAGGCTCCAGCAGGCTGGGCGCCGCAGTCACGGAGTCACGTACGTGTAATCACGTTTCTCCTGTCACCCCCGCAGGTCACAGGTCCCGCCCACGCTCAAGCAGAGGGAATGACACAGAGCGTGAACGCCAGGAGGTGGGGATCGTGGGAGGGGGGCCACCCTAGAGTGTGTCTGCCACGCCGGACCCCCCTAGGTTGGTCTAATTTATTGATTAGTTCACTTGACTGGGCATTAACCATAGCTTGACCTTGTGCTGGGTAGTGGTGCGTGCAAGAAACAAAACAAAACGAAATAAAACAAAACAGAAATAAAACCAAAGCCCTGGTCTCTACTCACATGAGCGAGGGTGCCGGCTTCCTCCCCCAGTTCGGTCCTGCTCTCCTGTGCGTGGCCCTTCGTCCTGGCACGGGGAGCTGGGGCTGAGCTGGGGTTCCACGCTCCCCTCCACCTGGGACTTCTGGGATGCCTGGGGGTGCCCCGGCCTGAGTGTGGTCGCCCGGTGACCTCCCAAGCTTGCAGCTCCTTCTGTTTGCCCAGCAGCTTCCAGTGGTCTTAAAGCTGCTTTTGGACAAGGAGAGGGGCACTGCTTTCGAGTCTGAGACCTGGATAGCTGGTGCGTGCAAAGCTCGCTGCGGAAGTCCCAGGAGATAGGGGCAGAGCGCTGATAGCATCGCCCTCATGTAAGATCTCGAGTTTCAGTATTTCAGGGGGCCTTCTGTTTTCTGCCTGAACTCTGACCCATCCCTGCCTAAAAATCAATTGCCCAATTTTGCTTATCACTCCTAACCTGTCTTTCGATTTCCCTGATGTATGAGTTCTAGTTGATTCCTTAGACCAGCCTCAGCAGCGCTGACGTTTGGGGCCAGATAATTCTTTGCGGTGGGAGCTGTTCTGTGCATTTGGGATACCGTGATTTAGAAGAAACGCATATATTTGGTCATTCAGGTGGCCAAAATGTATTTCTCATATCTTCTCATGGTCTTCATCCATGGCCCCTGCCAAAACCCTTGGCATTTCCTGAGCAATATGAGCACAGGGAGCATCTTTTGTTCTGATATTTGCTCTCTTGTCCTCAGTTCTGGAAATCCCTCCAGAGCCACTGAGGTGGAATGAGCATCTTGCTATTCCTAACAGGCCCCTTTCCACCACAACCGTGTTTACGTTAGTGAGGTGACTTGGAAAGCACCTAAGGCTAAGGGTTGGTTGTCAGGGGAACCAACCACGCGATTAAAGGACTCTTCAGTCCCACCCCCTGACTTCCGGGGCAGAGAGAGAGGTTATAGGTTCACCCAATCACCAATGGCCAATGACTTAAACCATCACACCTGAGTAATAAAACCTCCATAAAAACCCGAAAGGAGGGGGTCAGAGGGTCTCCGGATTGGTGAACCAGAACACTTCTAAGTGTCACTGTGCCTGGCCCCATGCTCCACAAGGACAGAAGCTTCTCGGCTCAGGATCGCACCTCGTGTAACTCTTCATATGGCTGTAGATGCGTATCCTTTAATAGCCTTTGTGATAAATCAGTAATGTAGCAAGTAAATGGGTTTCCTGAGCTCTGTGAGCCATTCTAGCAATTTATTTATTTGAGAGAGAGAGGGAACCCAAGGACGGGGGCATGAAAACCTCTGATTTAGAGCCATTTGGTCAGAGGTATGGGCAGCCACCTGGGTTTGCGAGGGGCATCTGAAATGGAGGCCAGTCTTGCGAGACTCGGCCCCTTGCCTGTGGATCTGATGTTGTCTCCAGATAGGTAGTGTCAGGATTGGGTTAAATTCTCAGACTTGTTGGTGTAGGGAAGCCTACACACACACACACACACACACACACACACACAGGAATTGGAATCAGGCCCTGGAACCCCAAGAACATCTTAAAATGTTAGCGGCCTCCCTGGCCTGTTTTCCCACTAAATTCCAGGAGGACCCTCTCTCCGGGGTGAAAACACATGATGTCTCCAGACATTGCCAAATGTGTACTGAGGACAAGCTGCCCCTGGTCGGAAACCTAGCTGACCCTGGGCTCCATGTTTCCTGTGTGGCTCTGTAAGCGATCAGGTGGGCGACGGGACTACAGGGTTCCCCGCCTCCACTATTGAACTTGAAACTTCCTGGTGGTACACCTTGTCTGTCTCAACCAGTGCCCATAACTGGTTTCAAAAAAGGTAAAAAATAATAGTAATAATAAAGGAAAGTGCTCCCATTAAGAACAATTTTAATCAGAACCATCTGTTCAGGGGCGCCTGGGTGGCTCAGTGGGTTAAGCCTCTGCCTTCGGCTCAGGTCATGATCTCGGGGTCCTGGGATCAAGCCCCGCATCAGGCTCTCTGCTCAACAGGGAGCCTGCTTCCCCCCTACCCCCCGCCCGCCTGCCTGCCTCTCTGCCTACTTGTGTTCTCTGTCTCTCTCTGTGTCAAATAAATAAAACCTTAAAAAAAGAATCATCTGTTCAGTCATATTATACAGCATCTCCTTCTTTATTTTTTAATTACATTTATTTATTCGAGAGAGAGAGGGAGCATGAGCAGGAGGAGGGGAAGAGGAAGAAGCAGACTCCCCACCAAGCAGGGAGCCCTATGTGGGGCTCGATGCCAGGACCCCGAGATCATGACCGGAGCCGAAGGCACACGCTTAACCCACTGAGCCACCCACGTGCTCCAAGCAGCAGCTTCTGCAACAGAAAGACAAATCTCTACACCACTCAAGTCGCCACCAGTTACTAAAAGCAAAGACACAGTACCCCACCCGTCTCGAGTGACGGCGAATGGTGGATGCCTGGAAGGGAGACATGTTGACATGTTGACAACTAGAAGCAGCGGTTACTTAAAAATAATGCGGAATGGGGCCTTCTTAACTCCAGTCTATAATTATGAGGAATTTTACTGTGGTCTCTGCCTCTTCCCGCCATGTACAGCCCCTGCAGAGAGGGGAAGGAGACGTGGCAACTTGGAGACATTTCACCCTCCGTGACACAGAAGACCGGCCACTCCGACAGGACCACAGTTGAAATTCACACTTTTATTTGGCCAAGCAGAGTAGAATGTGAATTTTTATGTGTATTATAATCTTCCAAGTCTTCTATATTCTTTTGAGAGTAGAGATGTGTTATAAATCGGCATCTAAACTCTGCGGCTTTATAAATCACAGAATTACTTAATGAATTTCCATAATAATTTCCACCTCCAACAACAGTGCTTCCGGTGACTAGAAGTGGATGAAATTGTTTACTTCTTTCTTTTTTTCTTCCTCTCTCCTTCCCTTCCTTCCTCCTCCTCTTCCTTGTTTGACATTCGGATCTTATTTGACTAGATTCATTTTGTTTCTCTGAACTGGACATTTACATTTTTACCCCCAGAATGCTAAGATCACAGATAGATTCTCAGCAAACTAAGACAAAACGCAAATTGACCTGTTTGCTGAAGGTAGGGTGGTGGGAGGGGAATCTGCGATCCAACACCTGTGTGTAGTTTCAGCCCAAACTAATCCACCTCCCAAAGGCACCAGGAAGTGATGGGTTCTATAAGCATTAGCGAGAATGGTCCTGGAGATTCCTTTGGATAACTCTTCTAGGGTCTTCTTCTAATGCCTCCAAGGATTTCAAAATGACTATAAAAAACATGAAGGCATAAAAGACACCAAACAATTTTGGAACCCAGTGTAATTCTCTCAAAAACATGACTAGCCAAAGCCCATGCAGGCGGCTTGGAGAGAAGGCTGTGTTTGCCTTGGGGGGTGAGGGGGGTACAGACCTGAGATTGGGGTGTGGGGAGGGCTCTTCATCTGGGTCCTCAGAGCCCTTGCTCTTCTGTGTCCGGTTCCCTGTGGGGGCGTGGATCTGGGTTTTCTCTCCCTGTGTGTCACGTGTTTTGCTTCCTGTTTTTATACATCTTCAGTAGTCACCTGTGAAGAAGGTGGTTGGTCAGGGGACTTGATTTACACGGTTTCAGATCATTCCCAGGAAGGGCCTCCTCTGTCTCTATCCAGGGTATGGCAGTCACTGAATTTTTCCCTTTTCAATCACGCTGCCATGGATTACAAACAGCTTATATCGCCTCAGTTTCTTTTGCTAGAAAATAATTATTTTAAAAAAATAGATGATGTTAAAAATTGTTTTTAGAATTTCTGACTAAGTGCAGTTTCCAAAGTGTTTCACTTGGCATTGAATTCTATGGGGGTGCATCCTTTATTCGTTCTTTTATTCAACTCGTTGAAACCTTTTGTTTGCAAAATTATTGGAAAGACTTTGTTGAGGTTCTGATAATAAGGCATGCATCGCATCAACAGTGGGGTTCCGAGACAGGAGTACAACACTGTCCTGTCTGCTAGGCTTTCTTATCCATTAGGGGAGTTGGAAACATAAATGCCCTTTAACACCATCGGGAGCTCAAGGGCAGGGGCTAGGGCTTTGGTGCTCAAGCAACATCTCTCTCTCTCTCTCTCTTTTTTTAAAGATTTTATTTATTTATTTGACATAGAGAGAGAGAGATCACAAGCAGGCAGAGAGGCAGGCAGAGAGAGAGAGGGATAAGCAGGCTCCCCACTGAGCAGAGAGCCTGATGTGGGGCTCGATCCCAGGACCCTGGGACCATGACCTGAGCTGAAGGCAGAGGCTTTAACCCACTGAGCCACCCAGGCGCCTTGCAACATCTCATCAGGAGGATGTCTTCACAAATCAGGCTCAAGTGGACAAAAAATTGTCAAATATAAAGATACCACCAAACTAACAGTCTAAAGTTTGGAAAATGGGCCCCAAGGAAGCACAAGGGAGACAAAAACCAAAAAAATAAAAACAAAAGAAAATACAAAAAAAAACCCCAAAACAAAACAGTAGGAAGAAGGGAAGATGTTGAAAACTCAGAGTGACTTCCTTGAGGCAGAGAGTCGGACCTAATGGCTGTTCTCTCGGAAAGTTCCATTGGCATAACCGCCGTCACACCCCTAGTCTGGATTAAGGTCCTGACTCTGTTCACTCATCCAAAGAGAGGCCAATTACTGATCTGGAATAAAGCAGCCTCAAAGGCGAATTGATTAGCACACTAGGGTCTATAATGCAGCCACTGGGCTCACAGCGCCTCGGTCAAGCAATGCGCTGGGGCAAATAAATCAGGATTCGTTTTTACACCCCTACCAGCCCGACTCGACGGGGATCCCAGCCCTGAATCCATCATCCCACTCATGGAACTAAGTGTCCATGTGCCCCCGCACTGCCTGGGTTCTCTCTCCAAGCCTTTCATCGCTCGATGAAATTACTACAGTATTTGTGACCGGAGGGTGGAAAGTCGCAGTGTTTGCAGTAATTTCCAGAACATTGTCATCCCCACAACTGTGATAAGGCCCAAATGCGTTTTCTTTTTTAGCCCGTTGTCCCGGATTCCCTTGAAAACCAGGCAGAGCAGCGTAGTTAAACACTCGAATCCCTAAGGTCGCAAGCGAATAGAAACCATTTCCTTAATAGAAAAAGTTCAAGAAAAGTGAATCCCTTTTCTTCATTTCCCCCCCCTTGGAGGCTGCACCTTTATAAATGGCTTGGCCAGATGCCCTTTAAATTAATAGCACACGGAGAGATGTCTCTTCTGTGGAAGAAAATTTCATCACCATCCAATGTGACTTAGAGTTCCCATTTTTTCCCGAAGTATGCATAATTGGATTTCCGAAGAGTCGGTTTTGGAGGTGCAGGGTGCGGTGACACAGGGGGATGCCCCAGCATGGATTGGGGTCCCGGGGGAGCTGGCCGCCCCATCACACGTGGGCTCCCCGGGGCTAAGGCCTCCAGTCAATTCCGGATGGACGCTTTTTACTTCATGTTTAAACTGCTTTGGTCTCATTTCTAGGCGTCCACTTGTACTTGTCTCTTCCAGGCAATCTTTGAGGTAAACACCCGGTGTTTTATTTGAAGAGCTAGAACCGGAGGGCCCCCCCCCCCCCCCGCCCCGCCCCGCCCGCCCCAATCCGTGTCTGCGTTTGGGCTTTGCAGCTGGAAAGCATGTTTGCTCACGTTGCATTTTTTACCATCCAGGAAATCCTCCGGGGAATTTCGGGGGACATGTGGTACCTTTGAAGTACCACAAGCAATTTTCTCTTTCCTACTTTCCTCCGTGTTTTGTTACATAATTTTAATTGATGTATTTTGTCTGATGTATTATATTAGGAGCGCTTGAAGGATACTATGTTTAGCATACAAGGTCTCTTATGATTCCATTTCTTCGCCGAAACACAACCTCTCCGTTTTGCCTCGGCTTGCTGCTCCTGGCGCTGGGTTACAAGACACAAAACAACGCTTTGCGTGTCGCGTGGGAAAAAATCACGCAGACACCCCACCTCTCACGTCCCTGCCCCAGAGCTGGAAATTCATCACCCAAATTTGTTTTAAGTTTAAAAACTCTAGTATTTATGGTCCATATTGTCTCCCTTTATGAGTTCTGCATGTCTAGTTAAGCCTTTGATGATAGAAATTTCTACCTACATTAGTACACAAATATAGCATGTGGGTAGAAACACGACTTTTACTATTTCATGAGGGAAGGACACCCCAGCTCTGGTAAAACGGACCTGTCATGTAATTTAAGCCCAAGAAAGGTAGAGACAAATACCAATCCTGCTAACCTGCGTTTTTACATTGGTTTAAATTCTATTTAATTGTAATTCCTTGAAGAAATGACCAGGAATAACCAGGATTCTCTCTGCCTCGTTACTGGCTCCAGAGAAGAAAGATGAAAAAGGCTCCGTTTGCCACTAATATTTAAGTCCCACCGACTCACAAAGTCCCTGGAAAGAAGCTTGAGAATAAAAACACATTTAGTTAAAACCATCAGATCTTGATCTGAGAAAAGAGCAAAGGGAGACAGCATCAAATGTTATTTTAGAAATTATGCATATGAATGTAAATAAAAGTAATTGTCTTTTCTGGCCGGTTCTCAGCATTTCTTTTAGGACTTCTGAGAGTTGCCTTTTTTTTTTTTTTTTTAATTGTGCAAGCGATACATCATTGCCCCGACCTTTTTCCCACTTCCTTGTTCCTTTAATATTTAAATTATGTTTAAATCAACCCAGTAACATGCATTTTCCATAAAAGCTTCAAATAATGAATTTCTGATGGTCTTCTCTCTGCTCAGGTGATCAGGGAGCCTCTGATCTTTGAAGCGCAAGCAAGAGGCCCAATCAATCAGCCAATTTATGTTCGATTTTATCTCAAGCATGTCGGAGTTACTCATCCAACCCAGATTAGGGTGAGAGAGAGGCAGGGAATTGTTGAAATTGGAACAAATAATTCTCATATCTATTTTTCTCGTAATGAATGGGGTTCACGGTTTGTGCAATAGGTTGCCATGAAGTGTAGTTTGGACCGCACAGCATAGAAGGTTCTGGAATCTGTGAGGTGAATAGAAGTGGGTAGTTTTATGTTTACCGGGCTGATAAATGGCCACTTCCCAGCTTGTGTTCTAACAATAGGTGTGTCTGACTCCGTCTTTTAAATACATACATTTGAGGGAAATACTAGTCCTATGAGAAAACATAAAAGTTGATTTACCACAGAAATCCTCTGCTATATTATTTGCTGTAAAACCTAAGTCCACTTAGGATCCAATGAGTCATTTGGCCCCTTCCTTAGGGTTTGCTAGAATCAAGTAGACCCTTCTCGGCAGCCCAGAATTAATCATCTCTTGGGCCCCACTGGTCCTCTCAGTTCTCCAGCTCACCGCAGCCCCAGTCTGCCCTCCTGTTGTCAAGAAGCAGAACCATTTTGAGGCGCCTGAGTGGCGCTGTGGGTTAAGTGTCCGACTTTTGATAGATTTTTAGCTCAGGTTATGATCTCAGGGTTGTGAGGTTGAGCCCCACGTCCCCATCTGTAAACACCAACGGCCAAAGCAATTGGTTGTAGGTTGAGGCGGGTGTCCAGGAGGTCCCACAAGAGCAAAAGAAGGAACTCACCGGTCAGGGTCCCTGGTGGGAGGAAGGAAGCTGATGTGGCATGATTCATGCTGACCCCTGAGCTGTGTTTCTGTGGGAAGCCCCTTTTCTTCCTTTGCCCTCTGCTGGCGCGTTAACCCTACCCAGTCCACTACGGCAGAGGATCAGAGTTCCTGCATTTCCAAGAAGGCCGGTGATGTTTTATCAATGAGTTTGTTGTTGACCAAAACTATTGGAAGGGTAAAGTGTTCTTGTTCCGTTAAAGAGAAACAAGTCTATTCTTGATTTCGCCAAAGGCAGTTCAATTTTTCAATGACTTTAAAACACAGTTCTTAAATAACTGAAAAGAGGTTAACTTTTTAAAAAATAACTTCCAGCCGGCTCCTACAACCAGCGTATTAGTCAAAATAGGGCTGAATTTGTCTATATCCTCCTTCCAGGGGAAGTCTAGAAAGGCTCATTTCTGCAGGGGTGTGATGAAGAAAATACAGGGAATAATTGGTTCCATGCATTTTCAAATTCCTTATAAAACCATGAGGAATTAATTCATATTCAAAGGGAACTGAACAAAGCCCAGAGAAAGCCATTGTGTTTTCATAGATTTTGGGGGGGGGGGTAACTCTTAGCAGTGATGAGTAGTTTTTCACAGCAAGTTCATTCATGAAAATTTCACGTATCACCTGGCAATCCCCGAGTCTGGAGGACGATCAGCATCTCAGGAGTCTCACATTTTGTCTTGTGAATGCAGCCCACACTAACGTGTATATGCATGTGATGTTCAAGTACATTTACCTCTGTGAGTCTCGATCCTGGTTGTGTATCACTGTCACTTCTGGGAATGGCTGAGTCAGATGGGATTCTCCAGGCTGCGGTAGCATATAGTCCCCAAATCTCATGGCTTATTAAGCAAAGACTTGGTTCCCGTTCACAATATGTATTCATGGGGACTCACCCACTTGTGTTCACTGTGACACCAAGGTGACAGAGTAACATCCAGCTGGATCGCTGCTGGTTGTCATGACAGAGAGAAAAGAGAGAGCCTGGCAGACCCTGCCAGCTCGGGCCTGCCACCCATGCTCAAGTTCATGGGCCAGGGTGCGAGTTATGGGGCGAGTCACAATAGAGCTTGTGACTCTCTCACAGAGACATTTCAGGGATGCAGATGTCTTTTGACTTCAGATCTATTTTAGGATGGGGCCTGGGCAACTGCATTTTTTTGAAAGATTTTGTTTATTCGACAGAGAGAAAGATCACAAGTAGGCAGAGAGGCAGGCAAAGAGAGACGGGGGAAGCAGGCTCCCCACTGAGCAGACAGCCCGAAGTGGGGCTCAATCCCAGGACCCTGAGATCATGACCTGAGACGAAGGCAGAGGCTTAACCCACTGAGCCACCCAGGCGCCACTGGGCAACTGCATTTTTAACAGATCTCTAACAAGTGTGATGAGGAAACAAGGTTAAGAGACACTGACTTGCATGAGGAAAATCTGTTACGCCACTACAGGGAGGAGTACCCGTCCTTGCATTTGTTATCTAAGAAACAGGATTAACGCATGCTTTATCTTAAAAATAATTAGGAGAACTGGGGGGTTAGAGGCTTTTTGTTTGTTTGGTTGGTTTTGGGTTTTTCTTTGGTGGGGGACAGAGGGAGAGGGAGAGAGAGAATATTACGAAGGGTCCACACTAAGCTTGGAGACCGATGTGGGGCTCGATCTCCCAACCCCGCAATCACGACCTGAGCTGAAATCAAGAGTCAGATGCTTAACTGACTGAGCCATCCAGGCATTCCTATAAGTTGTTTGTTGTTTTTTTTTTTAAAGTTTCAAAAATCCTTTTCCAATAAGACAATCTTAATATGGAAATATAAAATAGTCTCAAAGTTGATGTTTATTTAGTCAAACGTGGTGATTTGAACAAAAGAGCACCCTGTGCATATAAAGAACAGAACACACACAGGTGATGGATGAGATAGTCGTAAAATAATTGATCACTAAAAAATTTAATCCAGGGGTGCCTGGGTGGCTCAGTCGGTTAAGCGTCTGCCTTCGGCTCAGGTCATGATCCCAGGGTCTGGGGATCGAGCCCCACATCAGGCTCCCTGCTCAGCGGGGAGCCTGCTTCTTCCTCTCTCTCTGACCCTCACCTGTGCTCTCTCTCTCTATGCTTTCTCTATCTCAAATAAATAAAATCTTTAAAAAAAAATTTAATCCAAAGGGGGCACGGCCTCTCCCTCGGAGTGCTTGCGCTTGGTGTTAACATTACAGCGGTGTTTGCTCTACCTGTGTAGGTGAACTAAATCACGTGTTTGTGGATCCTGGAGTGTTGAGTATTGTGGGCTAACAGTACATGGAGTAATTCCATTTGGATACCTACTGCAAGTACGTGATCACGTGAGCTCACCAGTACCATGGGAAGAACACCTGCTCCAAATTAGCAATGTGCTTTCTCAGTTCCTAAATACACACAACGCTTGACTGTGCTGTCCTTTCTGGCATTTTTCTCTTTCACTCTGTATTTAGACATTTTCGTACACTGTACAGGGCATCATGGTGGGCTCCCCAGCATCCAGTCTACCTTACTCCACTGGGAAGAAGCTAGGCAGTTCACAACATGGACTGCGCTCCAAGTTTCATCACAAGGCTCTGATTAGACTAAACCGATCCCAAACCCCAGGTCTCAGCCATTAGATTAGGTAACTCGTGCCTAAACCCATCAGATGGTGGTAATTCCTGAGCACAGCAATTGATTCTGGAATTGGCCCCATCAGACTGAAGCTGGAATTTTGCGATGATCTAGAAAGACGAGGTGTCGAGTTCTGGTGTCAATGTGCTGTCAGTGTGTCTGGAGTGTGTTTGCCCGCCTACTCTGGGCTTGGCTATCAGAGTCAATCAGAACCTTCTCTTGGAAACCTCATCAGCCTCTGAAACACTGGCCTCCTGCTTGTAGTTCCAAAGCAGGCAGGAGGGTGCTCTGTTAGTGCTCTCCTGCTCATTGCGTGCTCATGGAGTGACTTGCCGGGGTGTGCTGAGGTTTGAGGAGGTGTGAGGGGCAGGTCTCATCCTTAAATTGCCAGCACCAGCCTATTTTTGGACCCACAGCTTTTCTTGGAAGAGGAGGAAGGTGGGAAAGAAGATGAGAAAGGCCCTCAGATGATATTGACTCTGGTCCCTTAGTCTAATAACACCCCAGCCAATGCCTAGAGAGATGAATTCTCTCCCTCCAAGGGAGTAGAGAGTTAAGGAACTCTAGAGCTTCTGCTCATATTGATTCCTTAGCTACTCCCATTCGGAGATGCCATGTACTGAGAGCACTCCAGCCCAGGGCCCCATCGTCCCTTATCGGAACTACAGCAGTGGCCTCCTGACTGCTCTCTATGTCTACCGTACTTTTTTTTGTTCTATGTCTACTGTACCCAATCCATTTTCCTGCAGGAGTCGGTGGGAGCCTGATACATTGGCATTAACCACATTCCCTTGAATGTTTTTACATGAGGTCAGCATCTTAACCACTATGGCTAACCTATGTAGCCTATCCTGGCCCAATTCACTAGTCAACATTTCTTTTTTCCTCTGGGACTAGTTAGGTCCATGAGTTCAAACACCCAAACACCCAGGCAATGTTATCCTTCTCTGTGTACTGTTTCTAATTTTTGTCCCTGTCTGTCCATTTTTGGTGAAGTCAGTCTTTTTCAAACAATCACTTAGTTCTCCAAGTCCCAAGTGATTGATATGGTCAGAAATAGCCTTGTATTTATCAGATATCTCAGCCTGCTGAGTCTTATTTTTATGGTTAAGGTCAATGGTACCCAGATAGCTCTTGAAGAGTAAACAAAAAATCAGGGCCTCATGTAAAAGAATGTGTCTGTGATCCTTTTAAAACCCATATAAGATTTCCATAGGCAGGGGGCACTTGGGTGGCTCTGTGGGTTAAAGCCTCTGCCTTCGGCTCAGGTCATGATCCCAGGGTCCTGGGATAGAGCCCCACGTCGGGCTCTCTGCTCAGCGGCGAGCCTGCTTCCTCCTCTCTCTCTGCCTGCTTGTGATTCTGTCTGTCAAATAAATAAATAAATAAAATCTTAAAAAAAAAAAAAGATTTCCATATGCAACAACTCTAGTCTCCATTTGAGGTCTTCCTGAAACTTAGTGACTCATCGCTTCTCTCTGGATTTTTCTATGGGTGCTTTCATGGGTCAGAAGAAATGAAAAATGTGGATCACACAGGCAAGCAGAAATAACGTTAAAGGTTGGTGGACTGGAAGGACAAAGCAATGGGAGAAGGAAGCAGGGATGTTCTAGCTGGACTGAGCCACCGGCGGAAGTGTGAGGTCATCAGAAGTCTCCCTGGCCCAGGCCCTAGGGGGCAGTCAGCTGCAGGAGAGAAGGGCATAGCGGCCCAGGGAGACATCCAGCCTCTTGCAGGAAACGGAAGGCCTTCCGTTGCCCAGGCAACCGCGGGCCGGCCCTCTTGGGAAGCAGTGCTTTCAGGAGTTTCTGGAAGGCCTGGAGGTGTGGGAGGAGCCTGGAGGGGCAGGACTGGAGCTTTTGCTTCCACCTTGGCTTGCTTGGAAGGACGTCAGTTAGGAGAGCCAATGCTGGTGATCAGTGAGACATCACTTTCAGAAAGACTCAGCTTTTTGGGCCTTTTTTGGTTATCATTTTGCCATTTGTATTTCTTCCTGTGTGATATAACAGTTTTTGAGTTAAACGTTGGAAGTCTTCATTTCCAAACAATTTAAAAGTTACCTTCTTTGGGAAGGCCTCTGGACTTTGCGTCTTTATTCCTAGCAGAGTTCTTGGCATGTAATAGGTGCCTATGAAGCCTCGAACAAAAGAAAGCCCATTGTTGTCTGTGAACATCTTATTGGGAATTAATTCAGTCCCTTTGATCATATCTCATAACCAGAAGGGAGCAGTGCAACTGAGGGGTTTCGCAGAGGAATCCTTTACATAAAACACACCAGATGGGGGGGTAGGTCCTTAAAATGAAGAGACAGAGCAGAGTTGCCCACCCACCCTCTAGAACCTAGCAGTTTTCACAGATTTTAAACAATAATTGCAAAGACAAGCTTGGTATTCATGACTTAGCATTCTCATTTTGTCCATTAGCCTCCAGAGAACCAAGATATGTTGGAATTTCTAAGTGTGTTGAAGTGCAAATTTATTTTTTAAAAAGATTTTTAAATCTTTTTTAAAGATTTATACCAAAACATAGGCTTTAAAAAGACCTTTTCTTCAAACTCAGACACACAAGCTGATCTCTCTCTCTCTCTCTTTTTTTTTTAAAGATTTTATTTATTTATTTGACAGAGAGAGACATGGTGAGAGAGGGAACACAAGCAGGGAGAGTGGGAGAGGGAAAAGCATACTCCCTGCTGAGCAAGGAGCCTGTCTCGGGACTTGATCCCAGGACCCCAGGACCCCAGGATCATGACCTGAGCCAAAGGCAGACGTCCAATGACTGAGCCACCCCAGCGCCTCCACAAGGTGATTTCTATATGCAAACCACTGCGTTTTTGTTCTTGAAGACAGTTTTCTTTCTTTTTTCTTCCTTTTTCCAATTTTTTCCAATTTTTATTTCATACTTTCAACTCTAAAAACTCAGAATTCTGACCCTAGTCATCTCGAAACTATGCAAAACAAGTCAAAAGGTTTACAAGCATTTCTCTTTAGTGCATGGGAAGAAATTTGGAGCAGAAACCAAAGGAGTGGTTTCCAAAGGAAAGCCTCCTGGTGTTGCAGCTATGAACACTGTATTTATGTGATTGTTGTCTAATCTTCTCCAAGAACCAAATAGCAAAGTGTTTATTGTGTCCTGTCTCTGATTAATACACAAACTCTTTTCTCTTCTTTTTTTGCTGGTGTGATTATGGGCAAACTCTACAACTAGTGACAATCCCCCCCCCCCACCTCTGACCATTACGAGCATCTGAAAGCATCCTCATGAGGGTTATCAGAGTCCAGTCGGTTTCCTCCAGAATCCAACGCTGAGCCAAGGGTTTGAGCACAAGTAATTTATTTGGGAAGTGGTCCCAGGACACTGGTGGGGGAGAAGGGGAAGTGAGACAGAGGATCACTGAATGTAGGGTTTGATATCACACAGATGGTCCCTGTGGGCAACTGTGGCTTAATTCTGCCAGGCACTCCAAAAATCTGGATAAAACACGTACCTCAGAGTTATCCTGCCTGAAGGACGAGGGAGCTGAGGTATTGATACGCCAACTGCCATTGGTTGTTGGTTGAAACAGCTCCCAGGGGATGGAAATTCCCCAGCTCCTCCCAGACACTCTTGCTGCCCCAGTAGTATTGTTCTCTCTGGCAGCCAGAGAATGTTCCCAGACAAAAGACAATGCAGGTGTGGCAGTGGGGAGCCGGCTGGTACGTGCTGAAGCGGTCTGAGGGGATGTGACTGGGGGCTGACAGTGTCCATGACAGATTCGTTTGCCAGATTAGTATTTGGATCCAAAATGTATTTTTTTCCTGCTGCTCTGTAAAGCTAGGAAGCGTACCTAGAAAACTTGGGGGCTATTTAAATGTGGTAAGATGGTATGCTCCTGCTCGAGAGTAACTTGTTCTCTGGAAACTTTGGGCAGAGGCATATCCTAGGACCAATCAATTGTCTCCTAGTTTAGAGAAAGTGCCTCATGTGTGTGCTTGCAGGAAGGACAGGAGTTCTCTTGCAGGCATTTCTGGTAAAGGGGGAAAATGGAAATAGCCCACATGTCCTTCAACAGAAAAAGCCGAATGCAAAAAGGAGACTTAACCCAAAATAGCACGTCTATAACGTTTAAAGCAGGACAAATAGGATTATATATTGTTTATGAATCCTCACACATGCTATGAAGGCCTCAAGCATGCATGGGAATGATAAACACCAAATTCTGAAAGCCAGTTAGCTCTCGGGAGGGAGGGAAGCCAGTGGGAAGAGGAGGAGGGACACGGGAGCCTTGAACCACATCCCAAACTATGCTTTTAATTTTTTAATTTTAAAAACAATTTTATTTATTTGAGAAAGAGAGTACAAGCAGGAGAGGGGCAGAGGGAGAGGGAGAAGCAGGCTCCCTGGTGAGCAGGGAGCCTGATGTGGGGCTCGATCCCTGGACCCCAGGATCATGACCTGAGCCGTAGGCAGACGCTTAACCAACTGAGCCACCGAAGCACCCTCCAAATTATGCTTTTTAAAGATCAATTATCAGGGGCGCCTGGGTGGCTCAGTGGGTTAAGCTGCTGCCTTCGGCTCAGGTCATGATCTCAGGGTCCTGGGATCGAGCCCCGCATCGGGCTCTCTGCTCAGCAGGGAGCCTGCTTCCTCCTCTCTCTCTGCCTGCCTCTCTGCCTACTTGTGTTCTCTGTCAAATAAATAAATAAAATCTTAAAAAAAAAAGATCAATTATCATACAACAAAAAAGTGAAAACAAAAGATGACATTTTTTGTGTCATTTGTAGTTTTGCCCTTTTTCGGAAACGTGAAGGAATTGGGACCCCCGCTCCCAGTGGGATTTCAGTTTGAATGCTGCACCTTGCAGCTTCCATTTTGAATTTTCTAGTTCTACTTCCCAGTTCCAAAGTCGTGTGAGCTGTGCGTTCGTACTCACTTAAGTGACCTATTATTTCCTTTCCCTTCCCGGGCTTTTGGCCCCAGAAAGGGAGGTGCCAGCGCGATGCCCGGAAGTCCTATGCGGTACGGTGTGGCTAAGTCCAAGCTGTGGGTCTGAGACACGAAACAAAACAGCAGCCACATCGCAGGACCGACCCCTGGCCGGGCTCTGAGAGTGAGCAAGAGAATTGCTGCTTTGATTCTGGGCTTTTGTACATCTGAGCGTGCATTCCATGCCTGCCAAAACCCAGCCATCTGTGACATTCCAAATTTCTGGGTGAAAAAGCAATAAAACGAAGAGCTGATGGGTTCGTTATTAGTCACCTGGTGAGGCCGGGAGGCACGCGGCACAGAAGGGCAATGACTCAGCGTTGTCTGTTGGACAACCTGGTTTCCAGAGTTCTGCACACTCTGTCTCTGCTCGCAGTGAGAACAGCCTTAGGCAAAAGGGAGAAGAAAGCGAAGTTTGCGCTGGGCGCTCCCTCTTCCGTAGTCCCGTGCGAGGCCGGCCGTAAGCGGGCAGACCCTTTCGCAGATACATTCACACGGCTCCGAAAGCAGAAAGTCCCAGAGGGTTTACAACGGTAAGTCTCCTTCTTAACCCTCCTTCTCCAGGCATCGCGTCCCCTAGGCTGGAGGCAGCCAACACTGGCAGAATATTTTATGCGCCATTCCAATCATATTTTAGGGCTATCCAAACAAACAGCTGAATACATAGTTTTAAAAAAACAAGACCCAAAACGCACGCAGTTCCACGCCTCGTGCTTTCCACGGATCACGTAGTTTGGCTATTGCATCACACCGGCATATTAAAATGCTTTCATTTGTAAGAACAATGCAATGGTAGTCTATCGTGTGGGTGTACCATAATTTATTGAAACAGTTCCCTCTTAATAGTCATACAAGTTCTTTAAAATATTTGGCTATTACAAGTCATACTGCCATGAGTCAGCGCCCCATACACTAGTAGCTGGAGAATAAATTTCTGAAAGTAGAATTCTTGTACCAAAAGGTGTATGTATTCATCATTTTATTTTTTGTTTTACTGTTTGTTGAGATTTTATTTATTCATCTGACATAGAGCGCGCAAAAGCAGGGGGGAGAAGCAGAAGGAGAAGCGGGCTCCCCACTGAGCAGGGAGTCCAATGCGGGACTTGATCCCAGGAGCTCGGGATCATGACCCGAGCCAGAGGCAGATGCTTAACTACTGAGCCACCCAGGCGCCCCTATATGTATTCATAATTATGACCGAAATGGCAACATTGCTCTCCCTAAAAGTGGTACTAGCTCACACTCCTGCCAGCAACGTGTGGGAGTGCTTATTTCTTCAAATGCATTTAATTGACCTTTCTCTTCCTGCCTTTTCACCCGTTAAAGTCATTTTTGACCCGGGATGTTTGCTTTTTAGGTACTAGAAACTCAAAACAGTCCTGTTAGTATAACACATCCAGATTTGGAGGAAATTATGACAAGCTTTTTACTGTAATGCTGAGGAGCCGGGAAAGGGAAGGAAAATTATAAAGGCAGCAGAGTGACAATAATAATGAAACAAGGGGAGTGAAGACCAGGGAAGGGTGGGTCTGGGCAGAAGCTTTGGAGGCACCTGGGGCCCAAACCCGTGGTTCCTGTGGGCCGTTCTGACTCTGTGACCGCCTTCCACTTGCAAATCTCTAGGACGCCTGTTGAGGGTGTGGCAAGTTCATCATGTGTCTGTTTGTTTACCCAAGACATTTTCTGGCTATTTTCTCTTATTTCATTTTCCATTTCAACTTTTGCTCTTCTATTAGAAAATACTGGCATTTTTATCAAAGTGGTTTTATATTTCAGACTGAGTCCGGGGCGACTTGACATCCTTTGTTCAACGATGATTTGACATTTATTATGCACCTACTGGGTGTCTGCTGTGTTCTGGCTGCAGAGATAGAATGGTGAAAGAAATGGAACAAAAAATAGTGCCCCAGGGGACATTACCTTTTAGGAGGGGAAAGAGGCAATAAACAAGAAGAATGAGATAAATAGGATAGTATGTTGGGGCACCTGGGTGGCTCAGGTCATGATCTCAGGGTCCTGGGATTGAGTCTAGCATCAGGCTCTCTGCTCAGCAGGGAGCCTGCTTCCCCCTCTCTCTCTGCCTCTTTGTGATCTTGTGGAGGCCAAGAAAAACAAGGCTGTACCCACCTCGAGTCTAGCCCTGACATAAGTGCAGCCATCTTGATGTTCCAGATTATCACAAAATATTTCTTGGGTTCTGACCTGCTCAGGTTAGCACTTTAAACAGTCTCTCTCTCCTTTAATGATTGATTTTAACCCCTGGATTCAGCTGCCTCCGTCTTTCATAACTCCCCTACACATTCCTAAACTGATCAATGTTGACCCGAGTAGGTAGGGACAACTCTACGCCCCTACTCAGCAGGAAGAAGTTACAGAAGATGAGACCTTTCACCTTCAACAACTTTAAAGATTTAAGGGTCAAAATTGTTCAGTGGGAAATGTGGAGGTCGAGAAAATTAAGGCCATCCCACCTCAAGTTTAGCTGATGTGGGAAACAGAAGCAGAAGAAAATCATTAAAATTCCTCATCTACTGACAAGCCCTTGAAACAGACAGAGTGGCTCTCCCCTGGGGACTTAACTGCCCTCACCTTGAGGTTTTGCTAAGGACAATCCAAGCCTGACCGACCCCCTACCCCGACAGGTCCGACCAGGATCCTGTAAGTCTACTTTAACAATTCCTTTAGGAAACTTTATCTCTAAACCTCTAAGATAGTGTCGAGAATCATTCCCAAGCATACGGCCCACTGATATACATCTAAAGGGTCTCACGAGAAGATTCTTATTATTGGTAATAAATAACCTCTCTCCCAACAATAGCTTGCCCCTCAAGGTCCTGGAGACCTTGCTTCCGAAAGTCCTTAGAGACTTACATCATCCATAATCCCCTTTGTCTTCACCCACCGCTGAGGCCACCCCCTACTCTGCTTTTAAAAACTCTGACTATAATCTGATTCGGGGTCCAAGTCCCTACTCCGCTGTGCCGGGTATACTTGGGCCCAAGCTTAAGCTTGTCAAATAAACCCTCGTGTGATTGCATCGGTGCTTGGCTCCTTGGTGGTCTCTCAGACGCAAAAACTTGGGCATAACAATCTCTCTCTCTGTCAAATAAATAAATAAAATCTTTTAAAAAAATTAAAAAAAAAATGGATAGTATGCTGACATTAGATGGTGACAGGTGCTAAGCCGGCTAAAGCCCGGATGGGTTGTTGGCCGAATGGGGAAAGTGTGTTGTAATTTTAGGAAAAGTGGCCAGAGATGGTGTCCGTGTGAAGACGCATTGGAGAAAACATGAGGGTTGAAGAAGCAAGCCGTGCGGATATCTGGGAAGAGCGTTCCTGGCTGAGGAACAGCCAGCACAAAGGTCAGAAGCTCTAGCATCTCTGTAGAGTTCAAGGAAAAACAAGGCTCATACCAAGTGAGGACAAACACATCGAGATGATGCCACGAGAGAAGGGGCCTGAGGCATGCAGGGACTGAGAGCCATTCCAAGGACTCTGGGGCTCACACAGAACCCTAGCTGCAGAGGAATCTGGAAAGGGTTTCAGCTTTCCAGCCTCTGTGTTATGGAGAGCCATGCTGGAAGTCACACGAGTGAGTGTTGGAGAGACAGTTTCCAGTGCCTGCCCTGAAACCGAGCCCAGTGTGTGCGGTGCTCACCGGGTGGGGTGTTTAAAATAAAACAGCCATTTAAGTCCAATTTAGTAATTGTCAGATACAAATAGCCCACATAAGAAATGCACAGTGGCTGGGAAAATCATCTGCATTTTATGCAAATCACCATGTGTGACCAGGGGCAAGCAATGATATCCGAGTTGGGGAAGGGTGAGGACGTCGGGAAGGGAGAGGAGTCCGTTCATCAGATAGATCAGGGCCGGGGGCTCTAGTGGCCGATCTGACTACAGACGAGAGTGCCTCAAATTGATCTTTCATCAATGCGGATTGATGATCGTAGGAGCTCTTCGTCATCGTGGCTATCCAGCATCGCTTGCAAAGCCTTTCTCTGCTTGGGGGAAATACATAGGTTACGAGTTCTCGGTCACTGACCAATTGTCCCAGTTTGCCTGGGACCCAGGGATTTCCCAGGAATTGGGAAAACCAGGAAAATCCGGGCCACGTTGGGAATAGTAGGTCACCCTAGGTTTTATCTGTCAGACGTAGAATCCGATCTAAAACCCACAGGCTCTTCTGGGGCCAGGATGGAGCATGCAACCAAGACTCTGCCACTTAGAATTTAAAAAGCCACCCAAGCCCGAGGGTCAGAGCTGAGCTAGGAAGGAAATGGGCTTGCAGTGAGTTTCCATTGTGCTGGCGGGGGCGACAGGCTGCCTTTCGGGGCAGGCGGAGCAGTGGCTGCAAACTGGTGTTCCTGACGCAGAAGAGCCAGAGGCTAGATGCGTTATCATTTGCAATCGAGGGCAAGTCCTTGGCATCGGGGACCCCGGGGGTGGCAACAGTACAGTGGCAGTGGCGTCTCCCCCAACCTCAATCCCGCTAACGTGCAGCATGGTTTTGGCATTTTTCCTGGAAGCTACGCCTTGCGTTTGTTTCTCCAGCACTTCCACGATTCCGGAGCTACTGAATATCTTTCAATAAGTCCTTTCCTGCTTAAACTCACCAGAGAATGAATCCCAGCGTTTGCCAGACAGAATCCTGACCAATAAAATAAAACTTGAGTACTTCATATGTGAGATGATGGATCCAGCTCTTTTTAAAGTGTATACCTTGTTCCAAACAAAGGGTTTTTTTGGTAGATATTTGGAGAGAGAGGCTAGATAAACCACCTAAGGGAGATTCTGCTATAATTCCCCACTCTGAATATATATTTATCACATTTCGGGCACTGTAGTACTGATTACTCATTCTCCTTTTGTTCTCTTTTTGGCTTTTTCATACCTGTGTGCTCCAGTGGGTTTGCCAAGCAAATAGGTGTATGCTGTTCTGACAAGGGTGAAAAAAACGTGAATATGTGAGAAGTGTTTTTATGGCTTTTGCTCTATTTTTTCCCTACCTTTCATGTATCCAGCTCTTTGCACAATATCATTCGAAAAGTTTTTTTGGAGGGGACTGCATTTTCCTAAATTGCCAATGAAATCTTGCATTTTTTTAAAAACAAGCTTTTAATTTTAGAATAGTTTCCAATTTACGGCAAAGTTGCAAAGATAGTAGAGAGAGTTTCCGCTGGCCCTTCACCCAGCTTCCCCTAATGTTGACCTCTTTTTTTTTTTTAAAGATTTTTTTTTTTGAGTTGATTTTTAATTTTATTTTTTATAAACATACATTTTTATCCCCAGGGGTACAGGTCTGCGAATCGCCAGGTTTACAGACTTCACAGCACTCACCATAGCACATACCCTCCCCAATATCCATAACCCCACCCCCCCTCACCCAACCCCCCTCCCCCCATCAACCCTCAGTTTGTTTTGTGAGATTAAGAGTCACTTATGGTTTGTCTCCCTCCCAATCCCATCTTGTTACATTTATTCTTCTCCTACCCCCTTAACCCCCCATGTTGCATCTCCTCTCCCTCATATCAGGGAGATCATATGATAGTTGTCTTTCTTTGATTGACTTATTTCGCTAAGCATGATACCCTCTAGTTCCATCCACGTCGTTGCAAATGGCAAGATTTCATTTCTTTTGATGGCTGCATAGTATTCCATTGTGTATATATACCACATCTTCTTTATCCATTCGTCTGTTGATGGACATCTAGGTTCTTTCCATAGTTTGGCTATTGTAGACATTGCTGCTATAAACGTTCGGGTGCACATGCCCCTTCGGATCACTACGTTTGTATCTTTAGGGTAAATACCCAGCAGTGCAATTGCTGGGTCATAGGGTAGTTCTATTTTCAACATTTTGAGGAACCTCCATGCTGTTTTCCAGAGTGGTTGCACCAGCTTGCATTCCCACCAACAGTGTAGGAGGGTTCCCCTTTCTCCACATCCTCGCCAGCATCTGTCATTTCCTGACTTGTTAATTTTAGCCATTCTGACTGGTGTGAGGTGATATCTCATTGTGGTTTTGATTTGTATTTCCCTAATGCCGAGTGATATGGAGCACTTTTTCATGTGTCTGTTGGCCATCTGGATGTCTTCTTTGCAGAAATGTCTGTTCATGTCCTCTGCCCATTTCTTGATTGGATTATTTGTTCTTTGGGTGTTGAGTTTGCTAAGTTCTTTATAGATTTTGGACACTAGCCCTTTATCTGATATGTCATTTGCAAATATCTTCTCCCATTCTGTCAGTTGTCTTTTGGTTTTGTTCACTGTTTCCTTTGCTGTGCAAAAGCTTTTGATCTTGATAAAATCCCAATAGTTCATTTTTGCCCTTGCTTCCCTTGCCTTTGGTGATGTTCCTAGGAAGATGTTGCTGCGGCTGACGTCGAAGAGGTTGCTGCCTGTGTTCTCCTCAAGGATTTTGATGGATTCCTTTCTCACATTGAGATCCTTCATCCATTTTGAGTCTATTTTCGTGTGGTGTAAGGAAATGATCCAATTTCATTTTTCTGCATGTGGCTGTCCAATTTTCCCAACACCATTTATTGAAGAGGCTGTCTTTTTTCCAGTGGACATTGTTTCCTGCTTTGTCGAAGATGAGTTGACCATAGAGTTGAGGGTCCATTTCTGGGCTCTCTATTCTGTTCCATTGATCTATGTGTCTGTTTTTGTGCCAGGACCATGCTGTCTTGATGATGACAGCTTCGTAATAGAGCTTGAAGTCCGGAATTGTGATGCCACCAACTTTGGCTTTCTTTTTCAATATTCCTTTGGCTATTCGAGGTCTTTTCTGGTTCCATATGAATTTTAGGATTATTTGTTCCATTTCTTTGAAAAAAATGGATGGTACTTTGACAGGAATTGCATTAAATGTGTAGATTGCTTTAGGTAGCATAGACATTTTCACAATATTTATTCTTCCAATCCAGGAGCATGGAACATTTTTCCATTTCTTTGTGTCTTCCTCAATTTCTTTCATGAGTACTTTATAGTTTTCTGTGTATAGATTCTTAGTCTCTTTGGTTAGGTTTATTCCTAGGTATCTTATAATTTTGGGTGCAATTGTAAATGGGATGGACTCCTTCATTTCTCTTTCTTCTGTCTTGTTGTTGGTGTAGAGAAATGCAACTGATTTCTGTGCATTGATTTTATATCCTGACACTTTACTGAATTCCTGTACAAGTTCTAGCAGTTTTGGAGTGGAGTCTTTTGGGTTTTCCACATATAGTATCATATCATCTGCGAAGAGTGAGAGTTTGACTTCTTCTTTGCTGATTTGGATGCCTTTAATTTCCTTTTGTTGTCTGATTGCTGAGGCTAGGACTTCTAGTATTATGTTGAATAGCAGTGGTGATAACGGACATCCCTGCCGTGTTCCTGACCTTAGCGGAAAAGCTTTCAGTTTTTCTCCATTGAGAATGATATTTGCGGTGGGTTTTTCATAGATGGCTTTGATACTATTGAGATATGTGCCCTCTATCCCTACACTTTGAAGAGTTTTGATCAGGAAGGGATGCTGTACTTTGTCAAATGCTTTTTCAGCATCTATGGAGAGTATCATATGGTTCTTGTTCTTTCTTTTATTAATGTGTTGTATCACATTGATTGATTTGCGGATGTTGAGCCAACCTTGCAGCCCTGGAATAAATCCCACTTGGTCGTGGTGAATAATCCTTTTAATGTACTGTTGAATCCTATTGGCTAGTATTTTGGCGAGAATTTTTGCATCTGTGTTCATCAAGGATATTGGTCTGTAGTTCTCTTTTTTGATGGGATCTTTGTCTGGTTTTGGGATCAAGGTGATGCTGGCCTCATAAAATGAGTTTGGAAGTTTTCCTTCTATTTCTATTTTTTGGAACAGTTTCAGGAGAATAGGAATTAGTTCTTCTTTAAATGTTTGGTAGAATTCCCCCGGGAAGCCATCTGGCCCTGGGCTTTTGTTTGTTTGGAGATTTTTGATGACTGTTTCAATCTCCTTACTGGTTATGGGTCTGTTCAGGCTTTCCATTTCTTCCTGGTTCAGTTGTGGTAGTTTATATGTCTCTAGGAATGCATCCATTTCTTCCAGATTGTCAAATTTGTTGGCATAGAGTTGCTCATAGTATGTTCTTATAATTGTCTGTATTTCTTTGGTGTTTGTTGTGATCTCTCCTCTTTCATTCATGATTTTATTTATTTGGGTCCTTTCTCTTTTCTTTTTGATAAGTCTGGCCAGGGGTTTATCAATCTTATTAATTCTTTCAAAGAACCAGCTCCTGGTTTCGTTGATTTGTTCTATTGTTTTTTTGGTTTCTATTTCATTGATTTCTGCTCTGATCTTTATGATTTCTCTTCTCCTGCTGGGTTTAGGGTTTCTTTCTTGTTCTTTCTCCAGCTCCTTTAGGTGTAGGGTTAGGTTGTGTACCTGAGACCTTTCTTGTTTCTTGAGAAAGGCTTGTACCGCTATATATTTTCCTCTCAGGACTGCCTTTGTTGTGTCCCACAGATTCTGAACCGTTGTGTTTTCATTATCATTTGTTTCCATAAATTTTTTCAATTCTTCTTTAATTTCCTGATTGACCCATTCATTCTTTAGAAGGATGCTGTTTAGTCTCCATGTATTTGGGTTCTTTCCAAATTTCCTCTTGTTATTGAGTTCTAGCTTTAGAGCATTGTGGTCTGAAAATATGCAGGGAATGATCCCAATCTTTTGATACCGGTTGAGACTTGATTTAGGACCAAGAATGTGATCTATTCTGGAGAATGTTCCATGTGCACTAGAGAAGAATGTGTATTCTGTTGCTTTGGGATGAAATGTTCTGAATATATCTGTGATGTCCATCTGGTCATTTAAGGCCTTTATTTCCTTGTTGATCTTTTGCTTGGATGATCTGTCCATTTCAGTGAGGGGAGTGTTAAAATCCCCTACTATTATTGTATTATTGTCGATGTGTTTCTTTGATTTTGTTATTAATTGGTTTATATAGTTAGCTGCTCCCACGTTAGGGGCATAGATATTTAAAATTGTTAGATCTTCTTGTTGGACAGTTCCTTTGAGTATGATATAGTGTCCTTCCTCATCTCTTATTATAGTCTTTGGCTTAAAATCTAATTGATCTGCTATAAGGATTGCCACTCCTGCTTTCTTCTGATGTCCATCAGCATGGTAAATTCTTTTCCACCCCCTCACTTTAAACCTGGAGGTGTCTTCGGGTTTAAGATGAGTTTCTTGTAGGCAACATATAGATGGGTTTTGTTTTTTTATCCATTCTGATACCCTGTGTCTTTTGATTGGGGCATTTAGCCCATTAACATTCAGGGTAAGTATTGAGAAATATGAATTTAGTGCCATTGTATTGCCTGTAAGGTGACTGTTATTGTATATTGTCTCTGTTTCTTTCTGATCTACTACTTTTAGGGTCTCTCTTTGCTTAGAGGACCCCTTTCAATATTTCCTGTAGAGCTGGTTTGGTGTTTGCAAATTCTTTCAGTTTTTGTTTGTCCTGGAAGCTTTTAATCTCTCCGTCTATTTTCAATGATAGCCTAGCTGGATATAGTATTCTTGGCTGCATGTTTTTCTCATTTAGTACTCTGAATACATCATGCCAGCTCTTTCTGGCCTGCCAGGTCTCTGTGGATAAGTCTGCTGCCAATCTAATATTTTTACCATTGTACGTTACAGACTTCTTTTCCCGGGCTGCTTTCAGGATCTTTTCTTTGTCACTAAGACTTGTAAATTTTACTATTAGGTGACGGGGTGTGGACCTATTCTTATTGATTTTGAGGGGGGTTCTCTGAACCTCCTGGATTTTGATGCTTGTTCCCTTTGCCATATTGGGGAAATTCTCTCCAATAATTCTCTCCAATATACCTTCTGCTCCCCTCTCCGTTTCCTCTTCTTCTGGAATCCCAATTATTCTAATGTTGTTTCGTCTTATGGTGTCACTTATCTCTCGAATTCTCCCCTCGTGGTCCAGTAGCTGTTTGTCCCTCTTTTGCTCAGCTTCTTTATTCTCTGTCATTTGGTCTTCTATATCGCTAATTCTTTCTTCTGCCTCATTTATCCTAGCAGTGAGAGCCTCCATTTTTGATTGCACCTCATTAATAGCTTTTTTGATTTCAACTTGGTTAGATTTTAGTTCTTTTATTTCTCCAGAAAGGGCTTTTATATCTCACGAGAGGGTTGCTTTAATATCTTCCATGCCTTTTTCAAGCCCGGCTAGAACCTTGAGAATCATCATTCTGAACTCTATATCTGATATATTACCAATGTCTGTATTGATTAGGTCCCTATTGATTAGGTCCCTAGCCTTTGGTACTGCTTCTTGTTCTTTTTTTTGTTGTGAATTTTTCCGCCTTGTCATTTTGTCCAGATAAGAGTATATGAAGGAGCAAGTAAAATACTAAAAGGGTGGCAACAACCCCAGGAAAATATGCTTTAGCCAAATCAGAAGAGATCCCAAATCGTGAGGGGGGAGAAAGGGGATAAAAAGGGGTTCAGAAGAAAAAAAAAGAGAGAAAAAAAAAACTATTAAAAAAAGAAAGCCGATAAAAAATATAAAAAGGAAAAAAATATATATATATATTAGATAAACTATTTAAAAAACGTTAAAAAAAGAAAACGGTAAAAGTTAAAAAAATTTAGCAGAAGAAGAGAAAAAAAATTGAAAAAGAGAAAAAAAAATTAAATTAACTGCAAGGCTAAAGAATCATGGGGAGAAAGCCATGAGTTCCATGCTTTGCTTTCTTCTCCTCTGGAATTCCGCCGCTCTCCTTGGTATTGAAACTGCACTGCTCGGTAGTGAACTTGGTCCTGGCTGGGTTTCCCGTTGATCTTCTGGGGGAGGGGCCCGTTGTAGTGATTCTCAAGCGTCTTTGCCCCAGGCGGAGTTGCACCGCCCTTACCCGGGGCCGCGCTGAGTCATCCGCTCGGGTTCGCTTTCGGGAGCTTTTGTTCCCTGAGCGCTTTCCGTAGAGTCCGGAGGACGGGAATAAAGATGGCGGCCTCCCGGTCTCTGGCCCGGAGGAGCCGAGAGCCCGGGGCCCCACTCCTCAGTGCGCCCTCAGAGAACAGCGCCAAATGACTCCCGCCACCCTGGCCTCCGGCCGCGCTCCGAGCTGACCGCGCCTGCGACCGGTCCAAGGCAACCCCGAGCTGAGAGTCACTCCTCGGCTCTGTCTCTGCAGCCGGCTTCCCCGTTCTAATACCGGTAAGCTCTGCGACACTCAGACACCCCCGATCCTTCTGCGACCCTGCGGGAGCTGAGGCCGCGCTGACCCCGCCTGGGCTTCACCCCAGTTAAGCCTCTGGAGCGATGTCCCTCAGCGGAACAGACTTTTAAAAGTCCTGATTTTGCTCCGTTGCTCCGCCGCTCGCCGGGAGCCGGCCCCTCCCCCCGCGGTCTATCTTCCCGTCGCTTTGGATTCACTTCTCCGCCAGTCCTACCTTTCAGATAGTGGTTGATTTTCTGTTTCTGGAATTGCTGTTCTTCTTCTCTTTGATCTCCCGTTGGATTTATAGGTGTTTGCAATCTTTTTTTTTTTTTTTAAAGATTTTATTTATTTATTTGTCAGAGAGAGCGAGGGAGAGAGAGCGAGCACAGGCAGACAGAATGGCAGGCAGAGGCAGAGGGAGAAGCGGGTTCCCCGACGAGCAAGGAGCCCGATGCGGGACTCGATCCCAGGACGCTGGGATCATGACCTGAGCCGAAGGCGGCTGCTTAACCAACTGAGCCACCCAGGCGTCCCAGGTGTTTGCAATCTTTAGATAAGCTATTTAGCTGATCTCCCGCTACCTGAAGTAGTCTCAGCTGCTACTTCTCCGCCATCTTGACTCCTCCCATCTTTTTTAAAGATTTTATGTATTTATTTGTCACAGAGAGATATCACAAGTAGGCAGAGAGGCAGACAGAGAGACAGAGGGAAGCAGGCCCCCTGCTGAGCAGAGAGCCCGATGCTATGCGGGGCTCGATCCCAGGACCCTGAGACTATGATCTGAGCCGAAGGCAAAGGCTTAACCCACTGAGCCACCCAGGCGCCCCAATGTTAACTTCTTATGTAATCATAGCATTCCTCTTAATTTCCCACTATACCTACATCACAAAGAAATGTCGGACCTTAAATATCACAGACTATATCAGTACCTTGAGAGAAGCCCTTCGTAAGAAAATAGAGGGCATTTGGATTTTCACAATGCTTTTTAAATTCTCACTCTGTCTTGCTATGTATTTCGACGTGGAAGGCTCTGCTGCCGGAGGCCTTTGCTCCATGTAGACCTCATTCTGGACTTTCCCTTTCTTGTTAGCACCAGTGTCCTCAAATGGTGAGTGAAGATCATAGCTAGAACCTGGGGAGCGACCCAAAGATACAGTTTGTTGGAGGTAGCCCATTAGGAAGTAAGCTCGGCATTCAACACTTCATTTACACAGATTGGGGAAAAGAGAACGGGTGACAAAAGGGAGATGTTCAATCCGCCGGCATGTTCAGTGCACCATACAGCTGAGCTCTTCCAACACTACTGTGCACAGAGAGGTTCTTGGTCAGATGCAGATATGGATTCAGCAGCATTGCTGGGTGGGGGTGGAGATTCTGCATTTCTCACAAGCTCCCAGTGATGCTCCTGCTGATGTCCACGGACCACACTTTGAGTAACAAGGCCATGAAGATTGTGTTTCATTGGTTAGGATGTAACTTTGTAGATGGCGTGAAAAAGGAGCCATGCTTGTCGCGGATGGGGCTAACCTCAAGACCAGAACCAAATGGATTCAGAGTGACGTTGTTTTTCTTGTAACGTGGATTTGCATCATGGGCTTATATAATTCTCTTCACATACGGATAGCCTCTGAAAAGAGTGAAATATTATTTAAAAAGTAATAGGTTTAGTTGACTGATTATGAGCATTTAAGTTCAGATGCTAAGTTCCTGGAGAAGACATAAATGAAGATTTATGGAGACTCAAGACCATGGGACTTGAAAGATTTTGGAAGTTTTTATGCGTTTGTTGAAAATCAGAATTGAAAATATCCTCCACTGTCACATGCCGCATTAAGGATAAAACATGAGATGGAATGTATTATTTTATATTAGGACCCAATCTGACATTTCATAGAAGACTTTCATGCAGTTTGACAATACTTGGTGACTATTTATTTAAGGAATTCCAAGACCCTGTGACAGTAGAGTTGATAGGGAAAAAAGTGTATTTGGGGAGATGTTTGTAAGTCAAATCAGTTATCAATGTGATCAAAAGAATTGATCTTCCTGTTATTTTTGGATTTCAAAGTTAGATTGAACGTTCAACTAAGAATAGCTCATGAGATCTGAAATAGAAACTACTACCCATGATACAAAATGTGATTTAAATTTAGGAATAAAAGAACAATTTTATGCCAGAGCCACTGTAAATGTTTTTGTGTATGTGCAATTTATTCTAAAGGACCAAATTTTTAAAACCATATGCAGCATTTCTATTTTCTGTGAGCTATTAACTACCAGACCATGGAACCTGGAATCTATGTTGAAAAACAAGTCAAATGCCACAAAACATTCTGAAGATTACAATTTGTCAAAATTCATACCTGCAGAGTCCCTCTCCTACCTGGGAGAAGGAGAGCGTTTCCTATCAACTCCTTGACCAGAAATTTCAGGGAGTTGAGAGGTGAATGTGTGTCTTCGGGTAGCTTTAGTGCCACAATAATCGCATTGGATGATCCTATAGGCGTCTGTGTGGATTCATGTGGATTCATGTTACCCAGAGGATCAGTGGGCTTCTGGCCACGGGATGCGAGGGAGGGAGACACCCTGAGGGATTCCCTATTCTGCTGAGGCAGCCCCTGAGCAGTGTGTCCATGACAAGATCTGTGAATGTTCCACTCAACATTAAAAGCCCACGGTGGGGGGCACCTGGGTGGCTCAGTGGATTCAAGCCTCTGCCTTCAGCTCAGGTCATAATCCCAAGGTCCTGGGATCGAGCCCTGCATTGGGATCTCTGCTCAGCAGGGAGCCTGTTTCACTTCCTCTCTCTGCCTGCCTCTCTGCCTACTTGTGATCTCTGTCAAATAAATAAATAAAATCTTAAAAAAAATAAAAGCCCATGGTGGGTTTCTCTCTCCACTTTGGACATACCCCAGAATCTAATCTATTAGAGAATTAAACTGATGACTACTACTACTACTACTACTACTACTAGAATTCAGTGTAGTATCATATGTATTATACCTATATAATACTATATGTGTTGTTAGTTTCCTATTGATGCATAACAAACTTAGAGGCTTCACGAAGCACAGTCAAGGTGCCAGCTGGGTTGTATTCTCATCAGAGCCTGGACTAGCCAAGATTCTGCTTCCCAGCTCCCCCAGGTTGTTAGAAGAACCTATGGTTATAGGACTGAAGTCCCGGAATCTTCCTGGCTGTTGGCTGGAAGCTGGTCTAAGGTCCTAGAGGCCACCAGCCTTTCCTTGCTATGTGGTCTTCTCTTAAGTAGTTCAACACGTCTGTGTGCCAACAGGAAAGTATCCTTCTCCAGTCTGTGAAGATGGAGTCTTCTATGATGTAACCACAGGAGTGACAACCGTCACCTTTGCCATATAACAGCGTCAACATAGAAGTGACATCCTGTCCCCTCTGCCGTATTAGAAATAAATGCCAGCTTCCACTCACACTCAAAAAGAGGAAATTACACAAGGAACTATTCAAGAATTATACAAGGGGTCACTGGGGGGGTTCCCCTGAGGGTGTGTCCACCACAAATAGTGAGAAATGAGGCAAGAGTTGGGACCTTGCATTACAGTTTTTGTTTGAGTGCTCTGTTTCATTCGGCACAGTGGCTTTGTTTACCTTTGAGGGCCTGGCTCTGGCTCATAGCAGGTGTGTAATGCACTGAGGGATAGCGATCCTTCTGGAATGGACTTCCTCTTTCTCTCCTCTCTGAGAGGTGATGCCAGAGGGAAACAGGAAGGGAATTAAAGGGAAGATACTTCCTGTGCTGCCTCCCAAATGAAATCCTGATACATGACAATATCTATGAAGTTATAAGAAAACTTCAAAATCATATGAAAAATGTCAACTCTGCTGCATCTGTCATCTCAGTGATTGGGGAATCATTTTATTGGTGTCCGAAGAGTTTCTAAAAAATTACTATTATAGGTGACACAAACTATTTCTTTTCTTTTACCAATCTCAATCAAGAACGCACTTGGTGAATAGGGTGGTCTTCTCTTGGTATGTTTGTGCAGTCTTTCAAAATCTGTTTGTCACCATGGCTTTTAGATGCCACGATGGCCAGGGCATGGGAAGTGACGCAGTCCTGCATACAGTTGTAGAGGTGAGGCACTGTAGGACCCCAGGGGTGCCATTTACATAGGACACAATGTCTGTTTCAACCAGTCCCTTTGAGGGAAGAGGGTCCATCACTCACTTCTTCCCAGTGTCAATATTATGCATAGTAAGAACATTTCGCAGAGCAAGGGACCATGTCACATAAAATTCAAACTGAGCTTCAAGTCCGCTCAGGCATATTATCCTGACTTTACAGACGAGGAAGCCGAGGCTGAGAGGGATTATGTAAGTTGCCCGGTGTCCAACAGTGTAAGAGGCACCCTGGGCTGGAACTCAAGACTGACGATTTTAACAAAACATCCCACTTTCCCCCAAAGTCCCACTTTCCTCCTTAGAGATCTCTTTTTGTTTGCTTGTTTGTTTGTTTGCATCTGCCCTGCTCATAACTGTTCTCCAGATCTATTGGGATTATGCCCACAGCCCGCATAGCTGTTAGAGTCTCCCGCCTTCTTAGAAATTCTTCAACTCCCCCTAATCTACGAAAAAGTGCTTGGAAAACTGCACCACCTTCTTGGATGGAGTGCTTCTGCTTCGTTTTACATGTCCATTACATGGCAACACATTCACCTTTGAGCGTCTGGCCCGTGGAAGGGAAGTGGATGATGGTCTTTCTGGAACGGGCTTCCTTTTGCTCTCCTTTCAAAAGGCCGTTGAGCTTAGAATTTGCCAGTTGCTTGCCATCTCGAGCAGAATCCATACATTTTCAGTCCAACAAATATTCATTGGGCCCAGTGTCCCAGCCACTGCGCTGAAGAAATGAAGGCTCTCTCAGTCCTGTCATCGGCGGGGTTGAGTCGCGTTCTCAACCACCTGGTCACAACAGCATTGTCCCCGGTCCTGTAATGATCGATCCTGTTCGTAGTGGCAGACTTCGTTGTATCTTCAGGGAAGATATTTTCTTTTTGGCTTTTGCCAGTTGAATGTGGTTAGAGAGTCAATGATGGGAATTTAAGAGAGTTTTCTTTTTAAAAAAACACAATAAGAGAGAAAAATATTTGGTCAGCTTTTCAAAGTGGAAATAACCATGGGGGAAAATGCTATAGCAGGTATTTCCCTTGATTTTATTTTTTCAAGTTCATGCTACATATGTTCTTTAGAAGTAGAAGCAGAAAGGAAACGTGGACGGAAATTCTTTGTCTAGGGTTTCTCCCATGAATATGAAAGAGTGACAAAAACTGTCTATGGGCTGCCTGCTATGCTTTTTAAAATATCTTTTTAAAATATCCGCTGCTCTCATCTGACTACCATTGTCAGCCTAGTAGAATGCAGTAGCCTTTAACAGCTGGCAAGGTCCGCACTGGGCTTATTTCCTCACTGTCCCAATGTGGTCTGCTAGATTTTTGTTCAGCAAATATTCACTCCCCTTGCCAACCTGCAACCCCCCCCCACCCCCCATCACCTGCATGGGAGCTTGGCTAGGTGACCAGCCTGGGCCAATGGAATGGGGCCAGAAGAACCTACCAGAAGGTCTCGGTAGGCCTCAGGAAGCTTAGCCTTGTGGGAGCTTCTGATTTCTGCTGTGGGAATGATAAGCCCGGGTAGCTGCCACTCCTCGGGCCTTGGCCCCGGAATAAGATGTGCACCGCCCACCTGGACTCAGCCTAGAGCCCCTCAGCCAGGCTCCAGAAGCAGTCAGTGAGCCGAGAGTGAGAAGGGACTGGTTCTCGTCACGTGCCCCTGACATCTGGGGGTGGCATATTTCATAGCTAATGCAATACACTTGATGGTAACAGGACCCCAGAAATCACAGGATGACAGCATTAATCGACTCCAGCCCTTCTCAGACTTGGGCCCACGTCAGAACCTCCCAGAGGGCTTGTAGATCAGCTTCCCAGGTCCACCCTCCCCGAGCACCCTAGTGGTTGGTCTGGGTTAGACTCCAAGGGTCTGCATTTGTATCAAGCTTCTTGGTGCTGCTGCTGCCTGTCCATGGACCCACTTTGGGAACCACTGATGTAAGCCAATGATTACTAATAGGATGAACTATGTTCAGCAGGTTGTGCCGCACAGATAGAAGAGTTGTGAGTTCTTTGGAGGGAGCCGTTTAATGATGCGCCCTGGGACCAGGATCCCTTACCCTGAGAATAGACCGCAGGGAAGAGAACACAGGTAGTCTTGGTAGTGGGGTGGGGTCTTAATAATGGATTTTGGTCCCCGAAGGAATGGAAAGCAAGGCTCTGAAGATAATAATCGGTGAAGAGTAGCCTGGATAGACCGAGGCCCTAAGAGGCCAGATTGGGGAGGGGAGCGTGGTTCACCAGCTAGCATTTTAGTCTTTTTTTTTTTTTTTAAAGATTTTATTTATTTATTTGACAGAGAGAAATCACAAGTAGGCAGAGAGGCAGGCAGAGAGAGAGGAGGAAGCAGGCTCCCTGCTGAGCAGAAAGCCCGATGTGGGGCTTGAACCCAGGACCTGGGATCATGACCTGAGCCGAAGGCAGCGGCCCAACCCACTGAGCCACCCAGGCGCCCCGCATTTTAGTCTTATTAATAAACATTTATGTGTCTTCTATCTTGGTCTGGAGACATGGAAGATAGGATTGGAACACTTGGGTTTACTGGAACACTTGAAAAATGTACAGTAAAGACCATAAATGTAGACATCTTTACATTAGGATGAAAAACGAACAACTAAAGGAATCATCTGGAAGTTTTCAAACATCTGCAGACTTGGCCTTATGTTGATTTTGCCTGAATACAATAAGTGTGTAATTTGGAAATGGGAAGAGACAAGTCTAAAACATTAAGTGTTGGATCGTCTTGCACGTTCTGCTCTCAGTGTAGATGAGGTCCCAGTGGCCTGATGCTGACGTATTTATTGTTACAATGAGAGGCAGGAAGCTGATCACAGCTCGGCCAGGCACAATTCCCAGGAAAAAGAGTAATGAAATCAGATCACTTATTTGTAAAATGCATCCAGCTTTGAATTACATGGATTTCTCCTGAGAGCCCAAATTAGTTATATAATGGCGGACACTTTATAGAAGTCCCTTGATGGGAGATGGGTAGACAGTCAATTTGATTCTGAATTAATATTATCCTTATTCATATTTACCAGTAATCTTTTTTGAAGACAGACATTGTTGACCCAATGCCAATCCTTACCCCCCAAACTCTAGTACACTGCCTTTCAAATTTTGCCAACGTGTTAGATTCTAACTGGGGAGTTTTGTACATCCGGAAGTCCAGGCCATATCCCAGACCAAGTTCCTCAGACTCTGGGGACAGAACTCGGGCATTAGCATTCTTTGTAATTCCCCAGGGGATTGCAAAGCACAGCCTTGTTTGGGGACCCGCGCTCACCTTGCTCTTCAAAGTGGTGCTTGGCCGAACAGTTTTGCCAGCTCCTGGGAGTTCTTTAGACACGCAGAGTCTCCGGCTCCGTCCCAGACATACTGAATCAGAATCTACTTTTTGGCAAGACACCACGCGCCCACCCAGATGTGTTGCTTGCACAGTGAAGGGTGGGTAAAAGTCACACAGCCCAGCAGCAGGCTTCCATCCACCGCTGGCCCCAGCTGGGCAGACTTTCCTGACTTCCAGGGAGAGTAGATCTGGCTGCTACCTCTGCACCTGGCAACAAGAAGAGCACTGATCCCCTCACCTGTCTTGACAGGTGCAGACTCTTTCTGTCCCTTTGTTACTGAGCAAAGATCGGCACTTTTCAAAGGGAGGGGAAAGAAAGAGGGAAGGAAGGAGGAGAAGCAAAGAGAATGAGAGGCGTGATCACCAAAACGTATCTCTTATTTTAACTGGGAACCTCCCACATCAAGTCTTGGCTGTCTCAAATGAGAGGGAAACTCCAGTTCCTTTCCATCAATGACCAGGAGAAAAGTGGCTTAGGGTGTGCACCATACCAAGATCTGAAGGGTGGAAGTTGTGTTTCCTTTATCCCAGGGGTCAGGAAGATTTTTCTATGAAAAGCCAGGTAGTCAATACTTTTGGCTTTAGGGCTGTGTTTCCCTCGCAACTATTCAATTCTGCCACTATAGTGTGAAATAAGCCATAGGCAATATGTAAATGAACGGACATGACTGCTTTCCAGTAAAATTTATTCTCAGAAACAGGCAGCTCTTCCATTTAAAGGTATAAAGCAAAAAGAATTGGAAACACGTACTCAGCCAATGCTCGTGGCGGCACACATGTTGGAAACAACCCAAATGTCCATCAATGGATAAATGAATAAACAACTTGTGGTCTATCCGTAGGATGAAATATTATTCAGCCATAAAAATGAATGAAGTACTGATATGGGCAACACTGTGGATGGACCTCAAAATCATGGCGCTAAGTGAAAGGAGCCAGACACAGAAAGTCACGTATTGTATGATTCCATTTATATAAAATAACCAGAAAGTGCAAACCCATGGAAACAGGAAGTAGATTGGTGGTTGCCAGCGGCTGGGGGTGAAGGAAGAATGGGGACTAACAGCTTAATGGATAAAGAATTGTATTTTGAAGTGATGGAAATGTTCTAGAACTCAGTTGAGGTGGTGGTTGTACAACAGTGTGAATGTACTAAGTGCCATTGAATTGTTAATTTAAAATGGTTCATTTTATATTATGCGAATTTTGAATTATATCTCAATTAAAAAAAAGTTAAAAACAAAACCAAGAAAACCAGGCAGTTGCTGGATGTGGCCCAAGAGTCACAGTGTTCTAGGGCCTGCTTTCCACACCTCAGACCTCACTTTGATGATTGACGAACTCTCCAACTCTGCTCAGAACCCATTTCCAAGACTTCTTCTTCTTCTTTTTTTTTTAAAATATGTATTTATTTATTTATTTGACAGACAAAGATCACAAATAGACAGAGAGGCAGTCGGCCGGGCGGGGGGAAGAATGCTCTCTGCAAAGCAGAGAGCCCGATGTAAGGCTCGATCCCAGGATCCTGAGATCATGACCTGAGCCGAAGGCAGAGGCTTTAACCCACTGAACCACCCAGGTGCCTTCATTTCCAAGACTTCTGTGTGAGCAGACATCATAGCCAACTGGTCCAACTCCGGCCAATCCCCCTCATTTTATCTCTACAACTGCATGGACTCCCTTAGGTCCAAGCCTGGTTCTGGTTCTCCAAGCTGGGAAAGAGGCTTTGTCTACACTCACATTCTCCCATTGTGCTTTGTAGGCTTCGGAGCTGCCCTTGCAAAGCCTCCTTTCTCCCCATGGGCTCTTCGTGCCCGCGGCACCTCGCTCAGCTAACGTTAGACTTAGTTCCTCTCTTCGGTCACACCCTAGTCAGCTTTTAGGTTTTGAATCTACCAGTCTTGATAGCAGACAGACAGACAGACAGACACTCAATACATCCCTCTCCTCTTGAGGTTAGTGCAGTCACAAACAGACTCCCTATTTTGCCTAAGGAGACCTCATTAAGCCATTATTTTCTCTCCAAGGAATGTTACTTTGCAAGATAATGTCAGACTGTGTTGATGCTTGAGTTGTCCCTAAGCACACTGACTGATCCAAGATTTTCCCACGGAATAGTGACAAATCTGCTGAACTAAAGGATAAGAGATCCAGACTTCAGTGTCATCCCTGTTCATTCTACTCTTGTGGTCTTTGTGCATCATGTAACACTGAGCCTGATGGTTTTGGTCTCCAAAGAACATCTGATCCTCTTATCTATTTCTTTGGTTGGTACCTGAGTGAAATGAGTTAATATATGTGTAACAATGATCTAAATAGTAAAACTCTATGTTAATTATCAACTAAGGGGGGCTTTCAGAAGAACAATTTATGGCTTCATATTATAATTATGTTCTGAGTGTAGTAGTAGTAGAAATATTTCTTGTACTTGAGAGAAGTGTCGTTCTCTTTATATTAGAGACCACACGGAGCATAGATGAACTACTCCAGCTGAGGGCCCCTTGGCCAACCCACCAGTCACATGAGTGATCCTAAACAAGGTCTACAAAAGAATGGCTCAGCTGTGCCCTTCTCAAAGTGCCGAACTATAGAATCACGCACAAGTAAAATACTCGCTTTTGCTTTAAGACACTAAGTTTTGGGGTAGCTTGTTGCATAATATAGATGGACTGATAGAGCTTCCAAGAAAGTCTATATTGCTAGCAAGGAATAGAAGACTCAAGGGTTTCATGAGATATTTCCAAGGACTAGGGAAGAAAATGGCTGACATCACTTTCTATCACATTCTATTGGCCAGAACTTCATCCTATGGCCCCATTTAACTGCAAGGGAGGCTGGGAAATGTAGTAGTCCTGTATTCCCAGGAAGAGGATACAGCACATTATCTGCCATAGCCATTCATAGCTTTTTCTCTCATTTTCCTTCTGGTGGATGGAACAGGATCTTCGTTCTCTTCCTGTAAGTGACACAGTGCTGTAGCTCTGAGGAATCACAGTCTCATTTCTTGACTGATGCATCTTGTTATTTTAGTTTCAAAATGTCATCAGGTTAGTATAAAAAAACCCTTCTCCCCCTAAAAAAATCAGACCTGACATTTTGACAATTCTGGCAATTCAGACCCGGCATTTCTCAATGTTGGTATCAGGAAATACAAAGAAACGGAGTTGTATAGAATTCCTCTCCACTCAAAACCGAAGCTGCTGTCTTAGTAAGTATTATACTATTAAGTTTCCCCATAACTTTGTGCCCACCTTCCTGACAACCTTAAGATAGTGTATCTTAGTTCTTGTGATGAGAGGAAATTTTATTTTATTTGCAAAAATAACATAAATACAGATATATTTACAGTAACTATTTTTTTAAATTTTTTAATCCAGACAAAGCAATGAATAAGAAATACTATTGAAAAGCCCAAGTCAACATACAGAAGAGAAATAGTTCAAAGTAGCCCAGTTTAAGATTCAAATTGCAGGCTGGCTTGTTGTGGTTTGAAGTTCCAAAGTGGGAAACTGAGGGCTCTCATGCTTTCACATGTCGCAATTTCTCTATGATTATTTCAATTTATTTTTGCATTGAATTAATAACAGAAAAAGTAAATCCATCTCCTGATACAGGATCCCTGACCATCTTGTTCCCATGGCACAGTCACTGGTGTAAGGTTGAGGAGAGAAGGGGGGGAATGCAGAGTCTACGGATACACAGAAAATGGCTAATTTTAGCGTCTTTCCCACATGGTCTCCTTCAAAGAACAACATCCATTGAAAAGGAAGGATGAAAGTGATTTCTACTGGAAGCCAATTTTATTTTGTTTGTTTATAACAGAGAGGTGTTGTTTAAAAGAGGAGCTGTAAAAGGAAAAATGTAGTAAAACTACAGAAAGACTAAGCTGAAAAGGAATTTTCTGAGGTTTAACCAATTTCCTCAATTGAATTCACTCAATTGAATTGGCTCAATTCCATTCAGTAAAAATCAACAAACATTCCCCCAGCGTCTATAGTGTATCAGCCTTGGGGATGCAATGACAGTGAGATCCAGTCTGCCAGCAAGTGTCCCAGTCCTTGTATATAACCTGGAGATCCGAAGTGACTTACGTAAGTCCTACAGCTAGTCGGTGGGGAAGGCAGACTGACAAGCCTGCCTCATGCCTCCTGATTCAGCAATGGGCCACGCAGGCTATGGCTTCCTGACGCTAAATCAGAGGCAACACCAGAGAACCCAACCAACTAGTCGTATGTTTCATCTACACAACGCTCAAAAGAAACCAGCAAAGTGAGGGGCTAGATACGAGTGGTGAGATTTTAGAAGAAGGGAGAAGGGAAGAAGGACAAAGAGAATAACAATGCCTTAAAAAAGTTTTGCTGATTTAGACCGTGGAGTCAGTCCTATCTGATAATCACTGAATTTCCAGGTTTGGAGGCATCGTGGGTCTCAGCTGTAGTTATCGGAATAACGACCATAGCTGTAATCTGAGTAGATAACACTTTTTCAGTGCTTATTGTGTGCCATTGACTTTTCTAAGGGACATATTTAAAATAACTCATTTGAGTCTAAAAATCAAACTACGAGATAAATATCAGAACTATCTCCAGGTAAGCGCTCTTGCCGCACGCACTTAACGCTGTGTAACAAGCCTCTCTGAAACTCAGTGGCCTGTCACCACCACCGTCCGCTGTTGCTCTGGAGTGTGTGAGTCAGCTGGCGGCTCTGCTGGTCGTGGCTGGGCCTGCTCATTCATCTACAGTCGGCTGCAGGTCACCCGGGCAGGAGATTTAGGATGGCCTCCGCCATCGAGTCACACGGCTAATAAGTGGCAGATGGGACACGCGCTTCAGCATGGCTCCGTAGCCTGTGTTCTCAGTTGTTTGCTATATAAGCCCAAGACTAGAGTCGGACGCTTGGGTCTGCAGCCACTGACCACAAGTCAACAGAGTGTCCATTAAGCAAAAGGACTATTAAAGACAGGAGGGAAACAGGGTAACCAGACGAAGATCATCCTAGTAAAACACGAGCACTTCTCAAACATTTCAGTGTTGTTTATGTTCATTAAGAATATGCTGCCCAGGGACGCCTGGGTGGCTCAGTTGGTTAAGCAGCTGCCTTCGGCTCAGGTCATGATCCCAGCGTCCTGGGATCGAGTCCCACATCGGGCTCCTTGCTTGGTGGGGAGCCTGCTTCTCCCTCTGCCTCTGCCTGCCATTCTGTCTGCCTGTGCTCGCTTGCTCTCCTCTCTCTCTGACAAATAAATAAAATCTTAAAAAAAAAAAAAAAAAAGAATATGCTGCCCAGGGGCGCCTGGGTGGCTCAGTGGCTAAAGCCTCTGCCTTCGGCTCAGGTCATGATCCCAGGGTCCTGGGATCGAGTCCCGCATCGGGCTCTCTGCTCAGCAGGGAGCCTGCCTCCTCCTCCTCTCTCTCTCTGCCTGCCTCTCTGCCTACTTGTGACCTGTCTGTCAAATAAAAAAAAAAAATCTTTAAAAAAGAATATGCTGCCCAGGGCGCCTGGGTGGTTCAGTGGGTTAAGCATCTGCCTTCAGCTCAGGTCATGATCCCAGGGCCTAGGATTAAGCCCCATGGTGGCCTCCCTGCTCAAATAAATAAATAAAACCTTAAAAACAAAAAAGAAAGAACACGCTGCCTGTGACACAAGGTGTGAAAGTGCACAAGAGGCTGCAAATATCCCAGCCTCAGGAGGCTGAGGTTTGCGCTGGCAGCTGTGGGCATCTGAGGAATGTTTCCGAGCACAAAGGACAAGGTGTCGGTCTCTTCAAGAGTTGTCTTTGCTTCTCAAAATCAGAGTCCCGAGAACACAAGTAGTAGAAGAGATGAAAAGTTGATTGTTGCCTTTCAGCATCCAAAGTCAATTTTTTCAAGTGTGACCTTAGATGTATATCAAATAGAGCCCTTTTTTAAAAGTCGCTCTAAGCCAGGCACTTAGGAAACTAGGACCCACGGGCCAAATTCCTCCTGCCTTCCATTTCTGTTAATAAAGTTTTATTGGTAGCAACCACGTCCCTTCACATATGTATTACCGATGACTGCTTTTGCACTACAGTGGCAGAACTGAGTAGTCGTGACAGAAACCGCATGATTTGCAAAGCCGAAAATATTTACTATCTGGCCCCGTTCACAAGCAGTCGGCCGATCCGTGCTCTAAGCCAATGACAACTTCATGATTCCAAGCAAAGATCAACTTATTTTCATATTCTGCCTCATTATAAAGGAACATCTGGGGTCTTTATCTCCTCTTGGCCTTCTTTATTTTTGGGTGGGAGATTTAAATTTTTTTTTTATTATTGAAGTAGAGTTGACATATGTTATATTAGTTTCAGGTGTTGGGGGTGGGTTTTTGTGCGAAACCTCCTCATGTTTAATGAGCCCCAAGACTTGAACTTGACAATTTTGGATATGATTTTTAATAACCCAGCATTTCATTAATTCTTAATTTCTTTTTTTGAACTGAATTAAATAATTTTCCAAATTTAATTCGGTCAAGTAGCTTGATCGGTGTAGGCAAAATAAAACCGTCCTAGACAAGAAGAAAGCATTGCCCTAAAAGGCCTGTTTGCTACAGGTTTCTCCAAAGAAAGGGCGTTTTCTCTACAATGGATGATTGAAAACCAAGGACATGGTTTTTCTAAGGTCAGACCATAAGGAATCATAAAATCAATATTTCTAACATTTATGGATTTGCTCTCATTAGTTTTTGGCAATACATGACTTCTTGATTTTTGAAAGAGGTACAAAGTAGTGCAGAAAGCTTCTGGAACAGGAATAATATATATATATTTTTATATTTTTAGTGTAAACAAATTCCAAACATATGGATTACATTTCCTTTTAAAAATAAAGGGTTTTAGCATTTAATGGGAAAAGCGATTTGCAAAATATGCTTTGGATTTTGCCAAAACCGAATCACTCAAAATGTACAATTAACTCTAAACGAAACCAAACTCAACTGTCTTTGCTTTAGATGACTAAAAAACACATCTCCCATTGTCGTTCATGCCTTTCAGTTCCCAAGTCGAGAAAGGGAAGTCAGAATGTGCTGTGAAATGTACTGTTCTTCGTAAAGTCATGTGTCCAAATGTAGTTGAACAGGAAAGTGTTTCCCAGGGGACAATGTGTGACCTTCTCATGTGTAAATGTATTCTGACTAGTTATGATGTTTGAGGGGAATTATAGAGAGGAACTGACGTGCTTCCTGGTTAAGGGATCAAGTTGTTAATTTTTACCGGCTATGAGATGCTTATTTGTGTCCCGAGAGCTAAATAATCTGACAAAAGTCTTCTACGTTTTAATGACCTTTTATATGGGTAATGAGGGCAGTAGAGTGGTAATAAATGTGCCATTAAAACATACATTAGGTTTTTTAAGGTTTTTCTGTTAGATCATGTTCATTTGCAGAAACAACATGCTGTTTGAAAATCAAGTGGAACTGGCCGACTAATTGTTGGAGTGAGACATTGAGGATTACTTTCTTCCCTACTTGCCGTGTCCAGTTCTCCACGGCAGGGGTCGAGCCGACTGTGGGGCGGGCACCCACCCAAACTCGGAGCCCGGGGCTCCTGAGAACTCGTGTATCTACCCGTCTCTACTCTGGAAATAATACATGCGCCTCCTTGGAGGAAACACAAATTATGAATTATGAATTAGCCGCGGTTTGGAATATGCAAGTGATCCTCATGAGAATTTAAATTTTAAATG
The DNA here is from genome assembly GCF_902655055.1 of Lutra lutra. Lineage (NCBI taxonomy): Eukaryota > Metazoa > Chordata > Mammalia > Carnivora > Mustelidae > Lutra > Lutra lutra. The sequence continues at coordinate 92,610,275 of NC_062296.1, read as the reverse complement.
GAGCCCAGGCTAGGAGAAGATCTACAAGCCATTCACAAAGAGTCGATGAGGGTAATAAATTGAGTACGTCTACAACGATGCAAATACATTCTCACTTCCGGACAGAAGGGGGAAAGTGAAGGGGCACTATTTAAATATTGAAATCTAGGAGCATAATTCGAACAGATGCAAAACCACTGTATACGCAGAAGAATAAACAAGGAGGAAAAGGGAGGGAGGGAATCCTGAGCTTGTTGCTCTCGCAGCCCGCATCACACGCTGAAGCAGCCAGTTTAAGATCTTGCCAAGTCTTTCTTTTCCCAAAGAGCGATCCGGCGAGGAGAGGGATTTTATATTTTCATTGATTTCTCCAGCTCCTCGGTGCCACGCAAAGTGCGCGAGAGCGAAAGAAAACGTGTAAAGTGGCATCTCAAAGGTCAGCTCCTATCATGTTCCAATGATGTATTCTTATTACGTTATAAAATTATATTATTATCATCAGTTTCTACTCTCATTAATTCCATGCAACTCACAATTCTGCATGCTATACATCCACTTTGAAACTACTCATCTCTTACAGACGTCAGTAAGCCCATTAAATCTAAGTCTGCAGTTTTCAGTTTCCACCCAAACCGATCTAAATGCGGACCGTCGGCTGTTGGCCGAGCAGCAATAATCACACCACTGTTCCTCGTGACTCTGATGCTTTTGCAGTTCGGGGGATTGGTCCCAGCAGTCAGATCATGACTTCTTGAGTTGCCCATTATGTGGTTAAAATTTACATAAATATTAGGTGCACTCAGTCCCTTCCCTGTGGCTTTTCCAGAAGGACTGCATTCCTGTATAGTTATTAGCTTCTTTCAAAGCTTCTTGTTGTTATAACTCGCAGAGAAGAGAAAGTCGGAAATATAAAGAAGTCTTAGATTTGTATAAATCAGGGCTGTGTTCATATACTCTTAGGAGGATTTAATAGGTAAATGCATAGCTGAACTCTAGAAGGCAGTTGGGACAAGGGTAGACTTTTCCGTCCCTCTTTCTGGAAAATAGCCTTAGGTCACTTCCCTTTCTCTGGTCATTACACACCTCTTCCCCTCTGCCTTGATTGCTAGGGATACTTTCCCTCCTGATATCATATCACACATGGCTCCTGGGCACCTTCCATCAGAGCCCTCGGCCTCTCCTACTGGAAACTTCCCTCTTGTTCCCCCCAGTCTCCTCCCTCCCCTCACTGTCCCATTTTCCCAATCGGGACTCAGTACTTTTCTCTGGCTGGTCTGCTCTTCCTTTTCTGGTGCTCGAGGAGGCATCAACACGAGGTTCATGAAATTGTTTCCATTTCCTCCTGGGTCCGTGGAAGACCCTCGCAATGGGTGGGTCCTGAGATGGTGCACACGGGATGGGCTGGGGGCAATGGTGACGTTTTCCTCTTCTGGGCCTCGTGAAAGTCCTGAAGAATCTTTTCCCGCCCTTCCGTCCTCCCTTCATGGATGGGCGGGCTAGAGGGAATTGGGCAGGGAGGTTCCTGGCTCTGGAAGTCTCTGAAGTTGAAGTGTCAGTGGAAGCCCCCAGAAAGAAGGAGCCTGGTGGAAAGAGTGCTGCCCGGGACGTCTGTGTGTTGGGAGACATCTGCTCTGCCCTTTGTATCAACATGGAAGCTTCGATCGTGTTATTCCGCAGAGATTTCGGGCTGTCTGTTACCGCACCTTGCCTGTGTTGACTATGGCAGTGATGCTGTATGTGACCTTCACGATTCAGCTTGACCCTCACCTCCTCTATGGGATCTTTCTTCTGTGGGCTTCTAGAGCACCTTGGTTTGCTATAAGGGTATACAGCTTATTGAAGTGTATGAGTTGAAATGCATATTTTACCTCTAGCCCTTCTTTCTTAAAGACAGTAACTTTGTATCCTAGTGCTTCCTAGTGTTCTCTAGTGCTATCCTGTGCCTGGCACAGGGCGGAAAGACGCTTGGTGCATCTTAGGAGATGTCACCCTTCCTTGAGAAGTCGTCACAAAGGGCAGGGGGCAGGGACTTCAGGCACTGCTGCCCTTGGGGATGGAGGGGGCTTGGTGAAAACTGAAGATGTGGGGGCAATTAGCCCCGTGCCCTTCAACACCATCACCTGCTCTGTTTATTACACACGGAAAGCCTTCCTTCACTCCATAGGGAGTGTAAATAAAGGTAAGTTTATATAATATAGTGATTGGGCTTTATTACGATCTGTTCTGTACGCATCTGTCTTAGCCTGAGCGCTGTCCTAGGCACCAGGGAAAAGGAGGTGAATATGGCAGATCAGGTCCTCGCCTTCAGGAGCCTATCTTTTGAACCCTTAGCATTATGATATCTCTTTTGAAAAGCACCTTTCCTTTGCATAAATCATGGGGATGCTGAACAGGGTATGAAGCCTAGTGAATTGCTTTTGGGCCAAACACAGAGACCAGGCAAACATCAGGAGCCCCTGGAATTCTAGACACTCTAAAGAGGGTAGCTATTTAATTGCTCGTGTCCTATCTTCCACTGTTCATTTGCAAGGATTTTATTATCTGATTACAGAGGTCACATGTGATTTATAATTTAATTTCTCCACTTACGTTTCTTCCTTCTTTTAAATGTTCGAGAGCTCCTTGAGGATGGAGACTAAGTCTTTAATTCAGTTCAACAAACAATTATTGAACACAATGATCTATTTCATTCCTTTTGGGGGAGGGGAGATCACAGACTCCTCTACATTCATTCCATACTCTTTACAAAAATCCCTGTGGGAATTGGGCTTTCTTTGAGCCATTTACTGCTCAAGACTTTTTTGCCACAGAAGATTCTGCTTGTCTCAGATTTCTTTTTCCCACCTTTTCTTCCATACTTCCTTCCCCAACATTTGAGTCCCGATTTTTGAAAAATTATATCACTTAGTTAGTAAATTAAATAAAATGTTGGATATCCAAGGGAAATTCCCTCTATAAAGGAGTTATACAGAGAATTCAATTTTTTTAAAAGATTTTATTTATTTGACAGAGAGACATCACAATTAGGCAGAGACGCAGGCAGAGAGAGAGAGAGAGAGGAGGAAGCAGGCTCCCTGTTGAGCAGAGAGCCCGATGAGGGACTCCATCCCAGGACTCTGAGATCATGACCTGAGCCGAAGACAGAGGCTTAACCCACTGAGCCACCCAGGCTCCTTAAACTTCAATCTTTGGATTGCACTTTACTCTATCTATTGTAAAGCAGAACTTTTTACAAACCAGATTTGGTTAAAAGAGTAACATGTTTACATTCAGTTCCAATTCATTTCATCTTTTTAATGTAGAGGTTTTCAGAAGGAGGTTTCTGAGCCTTACCCTACAGCTGCTGCCCAACTTGGTGGAAAGGGAGAGTCAACAATGTGTCAGAGCAACTCAGGAGAGTGGTCAGGAGCACTGCAAAGGGACACTTTGCCCCCATCTAAGGAGGAGGAGTTGGAAAGTCAGAGGGAGAAGAGAGACATGGGAAGAAGTGACCAGAGCAAGAAGGAAGTCAGAGACACACACCTCATACTCCCTGAGAACACAGAAAATGGACTTGCCAGATTTGGCCAAGAAACAGTGAAAAGCCACCAAAGAAATGACAATACCAAAACATAGTATACCCGGTTAAATTTGAATTCCAAATAATTCAATCACGTGGGACATACCTCTGCTAAAAACCTGCTCGTTGTTTATCTGAAATTCAGATTTAAGTGGGACTATTTGATCCGGTGACACTAACCAGAAAGCCACTCAGTGTAAAAGTGAAGAGTTTTTAAAATCATTTGTGTGGATCCACGATTGGCTTTCAGTCTAGCAATAGCCGTCCAAAGGCCCATTATCCCGGATGTTGTAAGCTAGGACAGTCGGTTATGTATGATTCACGTGTGGTCCTGTCCTTTGCTCTGGGCTAAGGTGTGTGTCAAATAAAGAATCAAGAAGCATCATGAAAAGAAATGATTGTTTTCCTGGAAGGGAACGTGGCCTTGTCGGTGTCATTGCCCAGAAGCCAGTTCTTCAGAACCCGAAGACTTTCCGGGGGATGATGGTGGCAAAGGGCCCTATCCCCAGCCCAGGCTAAAGAGGCTGGAGCAGGCAGAGGGTATAGAGTGAGCAGAGAATGAGTCCCCGTGGGTCTGAGCCCAGAGACAGGAATTGGCCCTTGGGACGTGCCTGAGGGAGGATGGGGCACCAGGTGGGGACCCTAGGGCAAATTTGGAAAACTTAAGCTCTATTAATGATTTGGACTAGATCACTATGGGAGGGGGGTGTCCTGTTGAGCAGTATCCCTGACCTCTGTCCACTAGACGCCAGTAGCATCCCTGCCCCTCCAGTTTTGACAACCAAAAATATCTCCAGCCATTGCCAAAGGTCCCCTGGTAAGCTACGTTGCCCCAGGTGAAAACTCCCATCCTCTAGAAAGAGAAGCCAAGGAACCAAGGGCAACACCAGAATGGGAACGCACACCTAAGAAGCAAATGGGGCAGGCAGGGATCTGTAGCAAGGAGAGGAGAGTCCCATCAGCACAGCAAAATTTTCACCGTTGGGTTATTTATTCTGGAAGCCTGTCACTCCCTATGTGCCACCCACCCTCACCATTTGCACAACCTGGAGAAATGGCAGCCTGGACCACAGGATCTCTGAGGACACAGGAGGAAGCTTTAAGAGAAGATAATCATGACTCTCAGAAATTGACCACCACAGCTTCTACCCGATCTTCCTGCTTCCACTCCTTCCTGCTGTAGTCTCTTCTCCAGTCCCCATGTTAGTCTTTGAAAAAGCAAAAGTCAGGCCTCATGACACCCTACGTAAGTTCTCCAGTGGCTTCCCGCTATACTCAGGCTGAACCCCAGCTCTTCCCCATGACTTGCCAGGGCCTGGGTGATCTGGCCCCTGCCGCCTTCCTCGCTTTCGCACTGCCCAGGTTGCTCCTTGATCACTACCCTCAACCACACTGGCCTGATTGCTGGTCCTACCCCAGGGCCTTTGTTCATGATGTCCCCCCTGCCTCATATACTTACTCTCCACAAGGTCTCCATTTGAATATCACCTCCTTGAATTTTACCTCCCTAACATGACCTCCCTAGCCACCCTATTTAACTGGCTAGTTATCAATCTCTTGCAAAAGTTCTGCTTTCCCCCTTACAATGCTTATTTTCTTTTCACAGATTTCATCAATGTTTGTATTTCATTTTTATTACCAATTTATTCATTGTATTTATTTATTCATTATATATTCATTTATACTATTCTTTATTTTCGTGTTTTGTTATGGACTATATGTGTACAGGGTTATTTTCTCGCCTCTGTCAGCATTTTCAGGGCTTGTTGAACAAAAGAGTGTCTGGAGCTTGGCAAAGCTAAGAAATGTTACAAAATTACAGAAATGTTCTAATTAGTCGTGTATGTTTAACCTAAGCAGTCATAAGTGTGGTTAGCATTTCTTGGACATCCTCTGTAATCTCTTTGTGTTTTGAGTGCCATTGGAAAACGTCAGATCAATATCATTTACAGTTTAGGAGAAAGGACCATATGTCCCCAGATGCCTGGGAGTGTCCCAATTTGTGCCTATTGTTCCAGTGGAATTATTAATAGCACTGTCACTCCCAAGAACACCCTCGTTTGCACAGTACATTGAATTCATACAGGGTATGGATGTGTCTTTTAACAAGTACGGCCAGTGAGTAATACAGGTTGAAGAGAAAATGAGATGAAAGGGAGGCTGGGACTTTCAGGCATGACCTCATGGAAGATTTGGAACTAGAATGGAGCCTGGATGGATAGCTAGGAAGAAGAAAGGGCTTTTTTGGATGGAGAAAGTCACACGTGCGGAAGGACAAAGATGAGACCGCTACAGTGGTAGGACCCAGCAAATTGTGATGGGAGGTTTAGACAAGAGAACGATCAGGGATAAAATTTGGAGGTGAATAAGAGGCAGAAGGGAATGGCCTAGATTGCAAGGCTCAGGCTTAGGACAGCACCCTGTAGGTGTAACTGTCTGTTGAAGGGCACGAGCATGCTCCTATCACTGAAACACAAATTTACATGGCCAGGTTGGAATGTTTGACACTCACTGAAAAAACCATTTCTTAAACACAAATTACTCTCTCAAATCAGCCCCAGATAAGACGGGAGAGAAGATGATATGGGCTTCAGGGAAGCCTAGGGGAGGCAGAGTCGGCTCGTTAATGGCAGCTGTTTCAATAATTAGAACTAAATTCAGCACAATGATTCAATTTAGGTTAACAAAATCAGGTCTTATATTTCACCTTCTTAATAGCTTCCACTCTTCCAGCAAGCCAGAAGAGCTTGGTTTGAGGATAAGTCACTGCCACTCTTGTTTAGGCAACATTAAAACAACAAACCAGAAAAGAATGTCCCTTTTCGCGCTCTTGAGAAAATAATCAAGTCACTGAGGACTTAATCTCCAACCACTGGAAGAGGGTGGGCATAGCTGACTCATCCACTGAAGTGAGGAATTTTTATTGTTTGGCCAAGTCTTAGTTCCAAAATAGGTCAAGAACCTTTTGAAGTCTCATTAAGGCAAACAAACGAGTGAAATCCCTCTTTTGGTCAACTTCGCCTCTCTAGAAGCTTTGCTTCTATAAAAAAGAATATTTTATCATTTGGATGCATTTTATTCCATGGATACTTTTTCTAGAGCAGACGGATGGCTCCCCTCTTCTTTGTTGGCCAGACACGAAAGAACACGGCTAACGCAATGAGCTGGCACAGCCACGGACTGTGGCCCGGAGTTTCTAGTCACAGGTGTTTTTACGGAGACATGGTTTTGAGTTTAAAAGCATCTTTGTTCTCAGATTAACCCTCTGGGTTCCTTTAGAGAAAACCTGCTTTATGAAAAGGAGAAAAAACAAAGGTGGAGTCACATAAAGGCCCGATACCATCTCTACCACAGCAAAGAGGCTAGAGTACGAGGAGTGGGAGAAGTTAACGTAATTGTCCCCAGAACTTTGAACTTTGGCTAAGAGTCCTTTGTCTACTTTTTCAAGAAAAGTTGGGGAAGCCAAAGCCCTCTGGTTCTTACATGTCCATTGCTGTTTGGAATGTTGCATTGCTAAAAAATCATTCTGTCTGATAAATGGTAGAGTGGCCTTTAGATGGCCAAGCCCCATGCACTGAGCTAATGGCCAAGGGGGAACTGAGGAATACAATCAAAGACAGTGTGGCATGGTTTTTTGCAGTGGATTTGTTGTAGAACTTTCTGTTGTTTCATTGTTGGTGATGGGGATTGTGGTGGTGTTTTGGGAGATGGGATGAAATTTAGAGTTCTCTCTGGATAGACGTCTTCAACTTGCTCACCGATAGACTAGGAAGATTAAAAAGAGAGGTGGAATGAAAATCTACACATACAAACATAAATGAAAATGGAACAAATCACCTGTAAGAAGTTAACTCATCTCTTTTTAGGGTTGGTTTCTATTTTATTTCCATTAAAAAGAAAAAAAAAAACCCAAGTTATTGGAGAATAACTAGTTGTTTCCCTCAAAATAAAACAGTAGTCCAAAGAGAGCATTCCTACTTAATATGGTGGAATTGACATTCTGGAATTTCCAAGGAGCCTTGCCGGGTTCTTTCAGGATGCTGCTCGCGGGGAGGACTGCCACCATGCTGTGAGGAAGCCCAAGCAAGCCTGTGGGGAAGCCACATGGAGAGCAAGGGATGACCAGCCAGTTCCCATAATTCTGGCCAGCCCAGGCACCACACGTGTGAGCACCAAGCCTTCGGTGACTCCAGGCCCAGCTTCCATCTGGTAGCCATCACTGACATGAGACTCCGAGCGAGAGCCGTCAGCTGAGGCCAGTCTACCCACAGAACCACAGAGACAGTAACATGCTTTTTCTTTCCTTTTTTTTTTTTTTTTTATATTATGTGCCCTGCTTACAATCTACAGTTTGGGAAGAAACATATTCTTTTTTTTTTTTTTTATTTGACAGAGAGAGAGAGAGAGAGAGATCACAAGCAGGCAGAGAGGCAGGCAGAGAGAAGAGGAAGCAGGCTCACTGCTGAGCAGAGAGCCCGACGCGGGGCTCGATCCCAGGACTCTGAGATCATGACCTGAGCTGAAGGCAGCGGCTTAACCCACTGAGCCACCCAGGCGCCCCAGTAACATGCTTTTTAAGGCCACTAAATGTTGGGTGGTTTGTTGTGGGGTAACAGATCATCACAGCAGTCCCTGAAAGTAACATCAACTTGCAAATCTGGTGATGACCAGAGGAAAAAAGACACAGAGGTGCTCAGAGCCACAGGCTTTGCCGCCAGGCAGCTTGGGATCGGCTCCATGGGCGCAAATCCCGGCCTCGCCACTTCGGATACTTACATGCCCTCTCAAAGCCTCAGCGCCTTACCTATGAAATGTCGATGATGATAATAGTGTGTTTGAATGGTGCTTGCGAGACACAAATACATTCCTACGATGTACATAGCCCATTGCTTATCAAAGGGTGCGCACTGAGCAATTTCAGCTGTTTTTAGTAATAATGAAAATGGCCCATAGAAACCAAAAGGCTTTGCGGGAGAAAAAATTCATTTGCTTACTGAAATAAATGATCTCTGTACTTGGATAATTCGTTCTACTCTTTCCAGTGGACTCACCTGCTCTTTGGAAAAGAGTCATCTCTAAGATGGTAAACTTGGAAAAGGAGCTGGCACATTCCTAGATCATTTTGCGGGAAATGATGTTCTCCCTTATGGCGGTGAAGAACTTCATGTTCCTTCTAAAAACCCACTGACGGAGAAGCAAACACAGAAATGAGTCTAAAGGTGTCTGTGGCAAGGTTAACTCCACTGGGCCCTGGGTAATGTATGCTGTACATTCCAGGAATGGGGCTGCCTTGGAAATTTATTATGTGTAACATTTAATAAAGGGAAGAGTTTAACAAAACACCCTGGAGATCTGTGTTCTAATTGAGTATCCACTTTGATGTGTGACTTAGAGCAAGTCACTGGAGCTCTGTCTCTTCTTTCCAACTACTATAAAATGGGATTAGGAGCATTCAGAGTGCCCCCAGACCTTGAAAAATAAAGGGGAGGCAGAGGACCTGAAAATGCCAGTACTTCAAAGAGAATGGCCAGAGGTGTGTAGGATAATACCATTAGCATCAGGACAAGGAGGAGTCTCTGTGGATTTCAGGAGGGGCCAGACTGGGGCAAGGAGGATGATAATGTCCTAAAGGCATAGACACCTTCCAGCCTGCTACTTAGTGATGCCAGAATGAGACTAGAAAGGACTACCTTCTATATAACTATCTATCTCTATCTCATCTATCTATCTATCTCTCTGGCATGTATGGTATATACCATATGACCCATATACAACCTATACAGTATAACCCATACTGTCCATTTACCATATTCAAGTATGCGGACACGGGGGTTATCATTCAGAAAACTCCGCTTGAAATCGTGCCCACCTGGTTCTGATCAAACACAAACCTTTAAAATCAGGAGAGCCCATGGTCGACAAAATTCATCCTACAGAATGTGAAGTGACTGGAGGATTTTCCAATGGACAGGAAGGGCATGTCGGTTGGACAGAATGACAACAGGGTGTTAACTGCGGAGACCACTAGGCACATTTCACTGGGAAGGACCCCTTTCATTTTGGGAGAACTGCCACTCCGAAGCAATTATTGACAAATACACGGGCTTTTCTCTAGTATTCGTATTGGAATGTCTACCTCTTAAGTCTGGTTAGGTCTAAATCCCCTTCGTTGGCATCATAATTCATTCCAAATTGGGCACATTCTTTTGTAGGTTCTCAAAGTCCCGTGTCTCCTCAAATCACATGTGTGGAGCTGGAGAAAATAAAAGGCACTTCCATTTAAAGATTTTACGGAGACAGATTCCTGTTGTATGTTACAGTGAGCTCAGTTGTGGGGGGGACAAGACCCATTGAAATCTCCACATAGCATTCAAGGAGCTTTTGTTTCCCAAATGGCCAACTTGGAGTGGAAACTAGGGAGAGGGTGTACATAAGAGGAGAGAGGCAGAGGACTCCAACCTTGGGGCCACCAAGACACCCAGTTTTTGTAAAAGAACTACGTGATGAAGTATGACAAAAAATCCCCTGGTAGAGGTAAGGGGGCTGTTTTAGCAGATGACTGACCCCATATTTGACCACCTTTTTTCTTTTCTTAGTCCTCTGGGTTTATTACCATCTCTCCTGTCAGCTCCTTTTAAAAACCTGTCTGGGGTTGCAGAACCTCACCGCGCAGTATGTGTGAGGCTCTTGATGGATTTCGTGACATCACTACCTCCAATGTTCGACACACTTGTAGGGTCGCATAACTGAGTCTGTAAACCATTTCCATAAAGGGCCGGGTTATAAATATTCCCGGCTTTGTGGGCTGTACAGTCTCTCTCAGCTCTGCATTGTAGCACAAAACCAGCCACTGACAATACATTAAAAAAGAGCGAGGTTAGGTGCCAATAAAACTTTACTCACAAAAATAGCCCATGGGCTGGGTCTTTGGCCCATCAGCGGGCATTTGTAGATCTTTGCTCCAGACTCTTGCTATCCAAAAGGTGCTCCGTTGACCAGCGATCCTGGCATCACGAGGGAGCGTTTTTGCAACGCAGAATTCTGGCCCTAGACCTCCTGGATCAGAATCTGCATTTTCACAAGGCCCAGGGGATGCCCAGGCATATTAAGGGGCAGCCCTGAGCCGGAATGGCATAGGGTTTCCTCAGGGAACAATTCTATGTCCTCCTCTCACTGCTCCTAACATCTCCCCCTCCCTGTCCCACCAGATCATCTCTCAGGCAGAACCCCTAGGTTTTATTTGTTTGTCTGTTTGTTTCTTCTAGGCAGCAGAACAGTCTCATTTGTAACTATTAAGAAGTCTGGTCCGGGGTGCCTTGGGTGGCTCAGTCATTAAGCATCTGCCTTCAGCTCAGGTCCTGGGATCAAACCCCACGTCGGGCTTCCTGGTCAACAGGAAGTCTCCTTCTCCCTCTCCCATTCCCCCCTGCTTGTGTTTCCTTTCTCACTGTCTCTCTCTCTTTCAAATCAATCAATCAATTTTTTTTTTTAAAGGAAGTCTGGTCCAATCGAAACTGATACTTCTTTTTTTTAAGTTTTTTTTTTTAACATTTTTATTTATTTATTTGACAAAGAGAGAGAGAGAAAGAGAGCATGCACAAGCAGGGGGAGCAGGAGGCAGAGGGAGAAGCAGGCTCCCGGCTGAGCAGGGAACCCGATCCCAGCACCCTGGGATCACGACCTGAGCCGAGGGCAGACCCTTAGCCCACTGAGCCACCCAGGCGCCCCGAAACTGAGATTTCAATAACAAACGCATTTCAAAGGCTCTCAGCTTTCCCATTGCTGAAACCCATTTTTAGCCTTTCCCTCCTCTGCTGCCGGCAGCTTCTGCCTCCTCCAGGGCCCGGCTGGACGAGGGAGGGAGATCAGGGAGCAGAGCCTTCTCCAGGCCCCGTGCCCTCATGGTCCAGGGTGGGACCCTCACCGGGCAGCCTTGCCAAAGCTGGCTCTTTCTCCCGTGCGCTGCGGTGCTTTTGTGGGATGTGGGCCACCCTGCCCCCCGGGACCTCAGGCTGCCCCCAGCTTCCCCACTCCAGCCATCCTCTCTTTCCTTCCCTCACAGCTGCCCTGTGGTGGGGACTTGTCATCCTGGCAGGCGGGTCCTTGGGCGGTAGGCTCTGGGGGGCCACCTTCAGCATCACCCGCTCAGCCCCGGGGAAAACTTAGCCTCTCTCCCCACCAGGTGCCGGAGGTGTAGTATGTGCCAACCACCGCAGCCTCTGACTGCTCACCTTTGAACTTGTCCAGGCAAGCGTCACGCACCAGTCTCTGTGGCCCAGATGCTGGGACAGGGGCAGGATCAGAATCACTGAGGCTGGCTTCTACCCCTGCAGCAGGCAGAGGAAGCCTGCTCGCTGCTCTCCCAAAGGGGACCAGAGCAGCCTTGTGACCCTCTCTCTACGGGCTGCTCCCTTCTTTCCGTGCCCGCCCCTACTCCTGCGTGCAGGCAGGCGGCCGGCAATGAGCCAGGGTCCCAGAGTCTGCGCCGAGCCACCTAGCAAATCCTTCCCCGATGGTCTAGCTCATCTGCCGTCTTCAGCTTCGGGCCCGGGCCACAAACTCCCCCAGAACAGCCTGTCCAAGAGAATTCGTTCCTGTCCCTTTTTCCTGAGGAGGACAGTGATCCTTAGCGACACTTAAGTGCCTGGCACGGGGGTTCCTGGCTAGTAAAGGGCGAGCTTAAAGGTCTACGCCCCTGACTCCAAGGCTGACCTTCTCCCCCTTCCCAAAGCTGCTCTCTGACATGCCCTTCCAAGCCTTCACTTAGCGCCCAAGCAGGTGGACCCAGAGGTAAAAGTGAACTCTTCTGATTTCCAGCTAAGAAACATTGCCGTTGCAACATCTTGCCCTTTTCTGTGGAGTGAAAGGTTCAGCAATCAGATAAATACAGGGAAATTTTTAAGATTCACTCACTGAAGAGAAGTTGCCCTGTTACGTATTTTCTTTGTCAATAAACCAGGAGTGGACTGACAGGGAAAATGTTTGGCCTGGGGAAAAAGTGGCTCGCCAAACAGAATATATTAAATGATTCCAATTTTGTTGTAAAAATATATGCACATGCATACAGAAGTGCCTGGGACAATACGTCACGTCCTGTCATTCTCGCTGGGCTCTGGAACGTTGGTCACGAGCCTTCTCTGTCTACCCTTTCTATGCTCTCCTAGTGCATAGTGTTTGTTCCAACGCTCGTGTTACTTTTATTATAAGGAACAGGTGCACATTTATCTTGATAAAATATAGAAAGGAGGGCTGTTTGTTTGTTTTTAGCTCTTGTTACTATCAATGTTCCATTCCCTGTAATTTCAGTGTCAACGCACAGGACAGCGATAACAACCTTTAGAATTCTGGCAACTTCTCTTACCTGGGATCCGTAATCTGTGTCATGTGAGAAAGACGACCATGAATTTGATGAAATGCGATTTCCAGGGAAAAGTATGATTTCAGGAAAAAGGATTTACCAAAAAAAAAAAAAAGCAAGAAAGAAAGTAAGAAAGAAAGAAGGAAAAAAAGAAAGAAAAAGGAAAATTATCTCATTGAGAAAAGGTCTTGAGAAGGTTAAGATGAATTTAGCACTGGTGTCGGTTCTGCGTTTGGCAGGGTCTTAGGACTGGAATCTTCTATGTGTATAATGAAGTCACCAGGAGCCTGACCTGCCTTCACCTTTGATCTGCAGAGGTCAAGGTTTCAATGGGATGTTTGTTGATTCTCCCGCAGCATTCATTTCTTGGTTTCCGGATGGCCTGTTTGAAAATCACAAACTCAGTCCCAAACCCACAAACTCGGTTCAGATCGCCGTATTGAAAGCATTTAGATGCCAGTCCAACCCGCTGGTGGGAAACTTGAGATGGGTGCAGCCTCGTAATATCGAGGGGCAAGGACAGCTATCTCATTACCAAGTGTGCGTGCCCACCCGCAGCCGTCTTTGCCCCTCCCCGCATCCCCTCCCTTTATCTTCACCCCAGCTGGAGAAGGTCCAACCGCCCCCTCCCAGCTCCTCCACGGAGCTGCCCCAGACACCCCTACTATCGAGCTCCCATCCCAAGGAGAAAGTAATTCTCCCCCTCTTTATGGTTCATCACACTTGTGGCTATTTATTTCTGTGTCTTACCTCCCCCGGGACATTTTGGGACTACTCGTTAGTCATCACTGGGGTCCCCAAACAGTTCAGCACAGGCTCGGGCACCAAATGCACACCAAATGCCTTTCCCTTAAGATCTAGCTATGATTTTTCTGCGAGTTATGCGTACGCACAGTTTAAGAAGTTACACAGTTCCACGGGCTTGATCTGAAAAGCAGCACTCTGCGACCCCCCCCACCGCTTCTTATTTCCTGCTCCCAAGGCAACGACCTTAACTGCTTGGAAATCGCTCCGCATGCCTCTAGGTTGCGTGTTTATATTGCTACTTCTTCATTGTTTCATTTCCGCATTACCCATTGGTTTCCATTTTGGAGGGCGAGGACTGAGCTCTCCGCGCGACCACCTCCGTGCCGACCTCCTTGCTTCCCTCTGCCGCCCACACGCCGCCTCCCGCCTCTGATCCTGGAAGTCCGGTCCTGCTGAACTTGGGTCAGACCAGGATTCAGAGCTGGCATGACTGTGACAAGGTAATGCCGCCCCACCCCAAACAGCTCGCTCTGGAGGCAGAAATAATCTTTTTATTTTCCTGGTTGGCTTGGTTTTCTCTGCACGTGTCAGATGCTTTTGCAAGCACTCCCTTGGATTTAAATCTCTCCTCTTACCGCTTTCCAGCACTTCCAGGAAGTCTGTCCAGTTCATCTTCTTAGGAAAATCTCTCCTAGAGCTTCTGCCTGCCGTTGTCTCTCCACCATCCCGGGGTCTCCCTTCCCCAGAATCTTGAGGTTCCCTCGGGGCCCTTGCTTCCAATGCCCTTGTTTCCTCTGCCTCCTTTCTGATGTTTTTCCTCTCTGTGGTTCAGTGTGTCCCTTGGTTGGTTCCTGAGAATGGACGCATGGGAAATAATTTTTTGAGACACTGCGGGGCAGAAAATGTCTTTACCTTTGACTGACAGCATTACCGTAATGTGCAAGTCGGTGCCGCGGGTCCTTTACCCTCAGAAATTTGAAGGCATCACTCTGGCTGCTCTCATCCTCTAGCGTTGGGGCTGAGAAGTTTAATGCTGTTCGGATTCCTGGTCCTTTGTGTGGACCTTGCTCCTGTTTCTTCCCTTTGTCTCTCTGGACTTTGCTGTGTCCCCTCCCCCTCCCTTTTATCATGTCTTTCTTCTCCCATGTTCTGTAACTTTGTCTTTTAAGGCAATTTTGTGGCAGATCCGCTCAATTTCCCTTTCAGTACTTCAAGTCTTTGATTTCAGCTGCTATATTGTAATTTCCAAGGGCCATGGTGCTTATCCTCTGAGTGGTCCTTTTTCAAAACATCTGTCCTTGTTTCGTGCACATGATCCCATCTGGTTTTTTCCAAGGACACGAACATCTCTGAGCTTGCCTACCCCCTCACATGGCCTCTTTTGTTCCACACCGCTTTTTCTTCCTCTTATGTTGCACGCGGCTTCCCTCAAAATCTGGCCGTCCTTGACTGTGTGTGTGTGAATGGGACACTGGACAGCACGAAGCTCTGAGCACACGGGTGGAGTGGTTGGGGTGGCTACGGGCTTCTTTCTGGGGTGATGACTGCCCCTTTGGACTGGAGCCTTCTGAGGTTAGTATCTTCAGATGTCTTCCTCTCAGATGGATGAGATTTCTCTGAGACAACTCCCGCACCCCTCCCTAGCAGGAGCGTGCACCGCTACCAGAATCAGGAGTTGAGTGTGGGAAACAGGGAGAAAGCGTTGGTGCCTCGGGATTTAGAATACATATGTTTGGGGCGCCTGGGTGGCTCAGTGGGTTAAGCCACTGCCTTCGGCTCAGGTCATGATCTCAGGGTCCTGGGATTGAGTCCCGCATTGGGCTCTCTGCTTAGCGGGGAACTTGTTTCCCTCTCTCTCTCTCTCTGCCTGCCTCTCCGTCTACTTGTGATCTCTCTCTGTCAAATAAATAAATAAAATCTTTAAAAAAAAAAAAGAGTACATATGTTTATTGATTTCGTTCTTTCCAATGTGGACTCCTTGCCCTAACCTGGAGTTTCTCAACCTTGGCTCCATCAACATTTAGGGTGGGACAATTCTTTGTCATGGAGGGGGCTGGGCCTTGTAGGATGTTTAATAACATCCTTGATCTCTACCCAGTGGATGCCCTTAACATCGACCCTCCCCCACAGTGTGATAAACAGAAACATCGCCCTGAATTCCCAAATGTCCCCTGTGGGGCACAGTCACCCCGACCTGAGAAGCACCACCTTAACCTGGTGTTTCCCAGTCTAGGAGTTCTCTCTCTCGCCTAAGCATAAGCATACATTTTTTGTTCTGTTTGGTGGACATCAAATCCTTACTTGTTCGGTGAATCGCAAAGTTAAACTGTTTCTGAAATAAACATGCCACTGACCCTTCTATCATTAGCTCCACATTTGCACTTTTTTTTTTCTGCAGCAGTATCTGAGTCAATCAATTCCCGAGCCTTTGGGGGGGTTCTGTAATACCGGTTTTCCCCTTGGCGTTCTCCATTGCTGAGTTAGGTTCCCACTTTCCTGAGTCTGCGAAATCAATTAGCATATCCATCTGCTCACCAGCTGCTGAAATTTTGTTCCTATTATCTCCTCTCTTTTTCTTTGTTGTCCTGGGTTTCTGCCTTTTGTTTTGAAATGTATTTACAGCCATGGGAGTTAAGGACGGGATTTCAGGAAGGGGAAGAGGCACACATGTGTATTCTAATTCACTGTCTTTAATAGGAAGCTGAGTCAACCATTCGCAAGTCAGAGAAATGCCATCTACAATAGAATGGGGGCGCACAGGTAGGGAGCGGCCTTATAGAGGACTGTGGGAAGGAGTAGAAGCTAATAGGAACACTCGGCCTGCCGCGTTTAAGTGCTACCCACCAGGGCCAGTACTTGGCATCATACTAGTTATTACCTGGAGTCATTTAAAGGCAGAGTATTTATGTACTCACAAGACCAACCGAACATGTCGTGTTTCCGCCAAATTATGCTGTTGGCACAAAAAGCACTTAAAAGGGAGGTGGGCGTGGAGAAGCAGCCTATTATTTGGCTCCCACTTTGGCTCCATGATAGGATTCTTCAACAGATGAGTCACTCTTTCCTTTAGGGTGCAGCTTACAGTGTTGTGCTAGTAATCCTCTCATGTTCCACGGTTGGGTCATGAGGGTCTGCCCTTCTCTTTCATGTCTGAGAAAAGCCAGAGAAGGAGAACTGGGTCTCAGGGAAGCATGGGACTATGGTGCATGTAATATGGCCATTCCAGTGGCCTGGGCTGCAGACCTTTTCCTCCTGTCCGTGCCCCACCCCCACTCCTATCTATTGGGTGAAGAGGGTATGGGGGGTGGGGTTTCTTCTTCACAGGCCCCGCCCTTCCACACAGGTTCTGTCCTCTCATTGGTCTGTTTCCTCCTCCTGCCCGGTCAGTGGAGTGCAAGGTGGAAGGGTTAAGTCCCTTTATTCATGGCTTGGCTGCTTTATCGTATTCAGGGACATGAATTCAACAAATTATAGCAGCCTTCTGATTGGGTTATGCTGACTGGTACAATGTTATCACTAATGTGGAATACGCTTTACAACAAAACGTACTCATAAATATGATTAGTTGGACTTAGCCTTTCTTTTTCATAAAATAAAATAATATTTTGTAGGAAAAGTCATGATATGGATTTTCCCCTTCCCCTGAGATTAGGTAAACCCAAAGAGAACTTTTAGGTAAACTCCTATTAATCTTTTTATAACACATCTCTCACATGGGGGCACCTGGGTGACTTGGTGGGTTCAGCCTCTGCCATCAGTTCAGGTCATGATCCAGGGTCCTGGGATCGAGCCCCGCATCTGGTTCTCTGCTCAAGCAGGGAGTCTGCTTCTCCCTCTCCCTCTCCCCTTAGCTTGTGCTTTCTCTCTCTCTCTCTCTCAAATAAATAAACAAAATCTTTTTTAAATTTTTCACACGGTTGTAAGTAATACAGATATTATGGAGGTTTCTCATGCAATCACAAATATTCTCCTCTCTTTCCTGGCATGCCATGGGATGTCACTCCTCTAATCGCTCTCAGGTAGGTGTAGTCCAATGACTTGCATCTGTGAAGAAAATGAGAAGATATGTTTAAGAGTTCGTATGTAATTTAACATTCACCCTTTGCTTATCTTATTTATTACAGAAGAATGTCCAGATGGTCTCTTCATCAGCCTCGTTTCCTGAGTGACCTCAGTGAGCACAAACCCATGCAAACTTAGGTTGGACAGGTAATATAAAAAAAGAACAGTATTTTTGTTGGGTGAAGCACCAAGAGGTGGGGGCTGTTTGTTACTGTGGCATAATCTAGTTTCTACTGACTGATACAGACTTGATATTTGATGGGGTTTGTAGAATTCAGAAACGTTAAGAATATTTTCCAGTGAAATCCACATGTGTAAGACAGAGAGAAGCAAAACTACATTGCTTAGAGGTGGGTTGGGAGTCTGGAGACCTAGCTCAGCTATTCCTTCCCTCCCCGTGTACTTCTAAATACCATCTCACAGTCTGAGCACAAGACAGTGTGAAAATCAAAGACTTCCAAACAAATACCAAGAAGTTCTCACAATAAGAGTTTTATGCGTTCTCTTCATCAAGAAGCAATGTGAAAAATCTATGCCATAACCACTCAATAATAAGCTAAAACTAATTATAATCAGGCAAATGAAATAAAAACTAAAACAACGGGGTCTTTTCCCAGCAAATATATCCTAATTACACACACATGGGTTCAGTATGAAGCCAGGGTTCTGTGCTTACGTTTCCATACACAGCAGACCTTTGGGACCAGGCCTGAAGATCAGTGTGGGAACCGAGAGATGCCATGTTGGCCTGTTTTGCCTTGGGGTCTGCTCTCATCTTCTCCTCACCTGATTCCTCATCTCCATGTGAGTTCTGCTGTCAGCTTAGTGATTACATTTTAGTCACAGCTAAACGTCTCAATGCTTTCAAGCATCCTTAAATTATGGTGTCCTAGTCCTTTGAGAATCTGACTTAAACCATGGACTCCAGAATCATATACACACTTAATGTGTGTATCAACTTGCAGGAGTTTGAAGAAGTCTTGATCAGATCATTCTGTAAATCTGCCCAGAACGAATTTGGCCTCTTGAAGACGTGTTATTTCTGTATTTGGTCAAGATGTATGTGAAAGGACACTGTTTTTAGTAGTTCCACATATTGGCTAATATTTCAAGAGCATCTCCAATGGTAGAACTCATTAATTCCATATCTTTATTGGGGTGAAATATATATAACCCAAAATTTATCATTTCGAAGTGCACACCAAAGTGGCATAGAATATTTTCACATTGTTGTGTGACCGTCACTATCATCCATCTCCAGAACTTTTTTCATCTTTCCAAACTGAAACTGTACCCATTAAGCACTAATTTCTCATTCTCCCCTCTCCCAGCCTCTGACAACCACCATTCTACTTTCTATCTCTCTGAGAGTGACTACTCCAGGTGTGTCATCCCAAGTGGGAAAAAAACATACAGTATTTGTCCTTTGGTAACTGGCTTATTTCACTCAGCATTATGTCATTAAGATTCAACCTTGTTGTAGCGGATGTGAGAATTTCCTTCCTTTTTTTTTTTTTAAGATTTTATTTATTTGACATATCACAAGTAGGCAGAGAGGCAGGCAGAGAGAGGAAGGGAAGCAGGTTCCCCGCTGAGCAAAGAGCCCAATGCTGGGCTCGATCTCAGGACCCTGAGATCATGACCTGAGCCAAAGGCAGAGGCTTTAACCCACCGAGCCACCCAGGCACCCCAATTTCCTTCCTTTTTAAGGGTGAATCACATTCTATTGAGTGTACAGATCACATTTTCTTTATCCATATATCCATCAATAGGTACTTCTATTGCCTCTACCTTTTAGCTATTATGAATAACGATGCTATAAACATAGGCATACAAATGGGTATTCAAGTCCCTGCTTTCAATTCTTTTGAGTACACACCAAGAAGTGGACTTGTTGGAACACATGGTCATTCTATTTTTACTTTTTGGAGGAACAGCCATATTGCTGTCCACAGCAGCTGCGCCATTTTACATTCCCACCAGCAATGCACAAGGGTTCCAATTTCTCTGTGTTGCCCAACAATTCTTATTTTCTATTTTTTTTTCATAATGGCCAGCCTAATGGGTGGGAAATGGTATCTGTGGTTTTGATTGGCATGTCCCTAATGATTAGTGATTTTGAGCATCTTTTCATATGCTTGTTGGCTGTTTTTATATTTTTGGAGAAATGCCTACCTTAGTCCTTTGCTCATTTTTAATTGGGTTTTTTGGTTGTTGACTTGTAGGAATCCTTCATATATTGTAGATATTAACCCTTTATCAGGTGGATGATTACAAATATTTTCTCCAATCCTATGGGTTGCCTTTTCACTCTGTTGATGGTGGACTTTGAAACAAACATTTTGAATTTTGATGTAGTCTAATTTGTCTGTTTTTCCTTTTTCTTTTTTCAGTGTCACATCCAAAAAAATCATTGCTGAATCTAGTGCCATGAAGGTTTCCTCTCGTGTTTTCTTCTTTTTTTTTAAATTTTTTATTTTTTCAGCGTAACAGTATTCATTATTTTTGCACCACACCCAGTGCTCCATGCAATCTGTGCCCTCTCCAATAACTACCACCTGGATCCCCCAACCTCCCACCCCCACCCCTTCAAAACCCTCAGATTGTTTTTCAGAGTCCATAGTCTCTCATGGTTCACCTCCCCTTCCAATTTCCCTCAACTCCCTTCTCCTCTCCATCTCCCCTTGTCCTCCATGCTATTTGTTATGCTCCACAAATCAGTGAAACCATATGATAATTGACTCTCTCTGCTTGACTTATTTCACTCAGCATAATCTCTTCTAGTCCCGTCCATGTTGCTACAAAAGTTGGGTATTCATCCTTTCTGATGGAGGCGTCATACTCCATAGTGTATATGGACCACATCTTCCTTATCCATTCGTCCGTTGAAGGGCATCTTGGTCCTTTCCACAGTTTGGCGACCGTGGCCATTGCTGCTATAAACATTAGGGTACAGATGGCCCTTCTTTTCATTACATCCGTATCTTTGGGGTAAATACCCAGTAGTGCAATGGCAGGGTCATAGGGAAGCTCTATTTTTAATTTCTTGAGGAATCTCCACACTGTTCTCCAAAGTGGCTGCACCAACTTGCATTCCCACCAACCGTGTAAGAGGGTTCCCCTTTCTCCACATCCTCTCCAACACATGTTGTTTCCTGTCTTGCTAATTTTGGCCATTCTGACTGGTGTAAGGTGGTATCTCACTGTGGTTTTAATTTGAATCTCCCTGATGGCTAGTGATGATGAACATTTTTTCATGTGTCTGATAGCCATTTGTATGTCTTCATTGGAGAAGTGTCTGTTCATCTCTTCTGCCCATTTTTTGATATGATTGTCTGTTTTGTGTGTGTTGAGTTTGAGGAGTTCTTTACAGATCCTGGATATCAACCTTTTGTCTGTACTGTCATTTGCAAATATCTTCTCCCATTCCGTGTTTTCTTCTAAGAGCTTTATAGTTTTAGCTCTTATGTTTATAAATCTTTGATCCATTTTCAGTTAATTTTTATATATGATATGAGGGCTTAACTTCGTTCTTTCCATGTGGAAATCCAATTTTCCCAACACCATTGGTTGAAAAGACTGTCTTTCCTTCCATTGAATGGTCTTGGCACTCTTTAAAAAAAAAAAATCACTGGACTATCTATGCAAAGGTTTATTTCTGGGCTTTCTATCTATTCCATTGGTCTATCTTTCTGCCTTTATGCCTGCACCACACTGTTTTGATTTCTGTAGCTTAGGTAATATATTTTGTCAAGAAGTATGATGTTTCTAAATCTGTTCCTCTTTTTCAAGTCTGTTTTGGCTATTTGGGGTCCCTTGAGATTCTGTATTAATTTTAGGATAGATTTTTCTATTTCTTCAAAAAAATTGGGGATTTTGATAGGGATTGCTTTGAATCTGCAGATCGCTAATTGTAGCCATCTTAACAATGTTAAGCCTCTCAATCCATGAACATGGGAATGTCTCACCAATTATTTGTGTCTTCCTTAATTTCCTTGTGCATTGTCTTGTAGTTTTCAGAGTAAAAATCTTTCAGTTCCTGGATTAAGTCTATTCCTAAGAATTTTATTCTTCTCGATGCTATTGTAAATGGAATTATTTTTCTAATTTCCTTTTCAGGTTGTTTATTGTTAGTGTATAAAAGTGCAACTGGGGGCGCCTGGGTGGCTCAGTGGGTTAAAAGCCTCTGCCTTCGGCTCAGGTCATGATCCTGGAGTCCTGGGATCGAGCCCCACATTGGGCTCTCCACTCAGCGGGGAGCCTGCTTCCTCTTCTCTCTCTGCCTGCTGCTCTGCCTACTTGTGATCTCTGCCCGTCAAATAAATAAATAAAATCTTTTAAAAAAAAAGTGCAACTGATTTTTGCATGTTGATTTTGTATCGGACAACTTGGCTGAATTCATTTATAAGTTCTACCAACTTTTCAAGGAATGTTTAGGATTTTCTATATGTACACAAGATCATGTCATCTACAAACAGAGATAATGTTGTTCTTACCCAATTTGCCTTTTATCTCTTTTTCTTAACTGATCTCTGGCTAGGACTTCCAGTACTATGTTGAATAGAAGTGGTACAAATGAGGGGCACCTGGGTGGCTCAGTTGGTTACGCATCTGCTTTCAGCTCAGGTCATGAGCCCACGGTCCTGGGATCGAGTCCGCATGGGACTTCCTGCTCAGCGGGGAGACTGCTTCTCCCTCTCCCTCTGCTCCTCCTTCCTCTTGTGCTCTTTCTCTTTCTCTCTCATTCAAACAAACAAACAAACAAATAAATAAATACAGTCTTTTAAAAAATTTTAAAAAAATAAGTGGTAAAAGTGGGCACCTCTGCTTGTTTCTGATCTTAGAGGAAAAGTTTTCAGTCTTTGAGTATGATGTTCACTGTGAGTGTTTCACATCTGGTCTTTATTATGTTGAAATTATTTCCTTTTATTCCTAGTTTTTTGAAGGTTTTTCTCATAAAAGTGTGTTGAATTTTGTCAAATGCTTTTTCTGCATCAAGAGAGATGATCACGTGGGGGTTTTTTTCATTATTTCAATGTGGTTTATTACACTGACTCCATATCTTTTAAAACATAGGGTTAAAAATATTCTCAAATAAAATCCAGGCTAAAGGAGGCATTGATGCGACATCTCATTGCTACCTATGCATACAAAGGAGACCTCTCCACTTTTCTTTCCAAGAAGTCTCCTTGACTTCCTAGGCTACTATCTTTTGCTCCTTCCTTTTCTTGTGGTCTCCTCCTGAAAATAAAATTTTTAAGCAAAGTGGTATTGACGTCTCAAGAAAGAGGCAAACCTATAATCCTACAATCACAGATGGTTACGACTGAAAATGACTTCAAAGTTTATTTTGTCTACCTGTCGCAAGGACACAGAGCTTGATTTGTTTAAAACATGTGCTATTGAAGTACAGTGTGTTTTGACGCGCCAGGTCTCACGTCTCATTATGGGTTTCAAGCTTGATGCACACACAGAGAGAGAAAAAGGATGACATACAGGACCGGCCATGAGTAGATTCAAAAGTATTTAACTTCAACTAGAATATGTCTTCCTCCCAGTTTAACTTCTGTGAAAGCTGTTCGATTGCTTTTATGTATCACTACACTCATTGAAAAAAGACAATTACCCCAAAAACTTCACTTACATCATCTCATTGAGTCCTGAAAACAACCCAGTGAGGTAGATATTATAATTCCCAATAGATTCATATAGGTCAAAAGAGAGATTACAAAGGAGAGGTCCAAAAGACATATGGAGAATTCTAGAGAGAAGGGATATGATGACAGTGTGGGAAAGGAGTTAACAGTTTGGTTCGTTACATTGTACCAAAAATAAGGATGAATCGTTGAGATGCAGACAAAAGTTTTAGAAGAGGCTTATTAGTATTAGCGTTATATTGGAAATAAACATAGGAAGTCATGACCATAAATAGAAAAATTGTTCTAGATCTATCACTAAAGTGGCCTGAAAACCAACTACTAGGACAGGTATAGAAGTCCTTAGTATACACACTTAATGCCCGGATTCGGGCTTCTAATTCTATTTTCCATTAAAAGAGCATTTTGTGAGTATTGGATTTCATATTCTCCTGGAGGAAAAACAAACGGTGTATTAAATATTTATTTTTACAAGAAAGTTATGTCTATGGAAGGCTGAGTCCATGATGAATACTAAAAAGGAAAACAGTGGGGGCCCCTGGGTGGCTCAGTGGGTTAAAGCCCCTGCCTTCGGCTCAAGTCATGATCTCAGGGTCCTGGGATTGAGCCCCGCATTGGGCTCTCTGCACAGAGGGCAGTCTGCTTCCTCCCTCTGCCTGCCTCTCTGCCTACTCGTGATTTCTGTCTGTCAAATAAATAAATAAAATCTTAAAAAAAATAAAACAGGGCGCCTGGGTGGCTCAGTGGGTTAAAGTCACTGCCTTCAGCTCAGGTCAGGATCTCCGGGTCCTGGGATCGAGCCCTGCATTGGGCTCTCTGCTCAGTGGGGAGCCTGCTTCCCTCTCCCTCTCTTTCTCACTGTCTGCCTCTCTGCTTACTTGTGATCTCTCTCTGTCAAATAAATAAATAAAATCTTTAAAAAAAGAACAAAAAGGAGAACAATGACCATAAAGTGTCCAAAAGGAAGGTTAATAAAAAATAAAGATGACAAGGATGGGAACTATTCCATTAATTTTATTACAGAGCGGAGTATTGATTTTGAAAAGTGTCTATAGAGAAGATGCTGATATGCTACGGGTTGCCACTACTCTCAAGAAAATTAAAATAACCAGATTTTATTTATGGGGGCAGAGCCAGGATGCTGTTGTGAGAATGAAGGATTTTGCCTGTGTGTCGTCAGCGCTGTTTGGAGTGGGGGTGGGGTGATGTTCTCACCATCCATCAGACTAACCCTAAAGTAGGATGTCGCAAGCACGCCATCAAGGTGTGGACGTCAGGTACCTGGTCTGAGGTACAAGTTGGCTTCTGTCCCTAAACCAGTGGTTCCCACCATTCTTTGCGGGAATATCCACACACACACCCCTCAAAGCAACAGGAATTTACTCTGGCAAGACACCCTGCTCGAAGCAGGTGAGTGAGAATTTCCTGGGGACACATGTGTCATGGAAAAGCCCCCCAAGTGATGTGAACTCCCCCCTTCCCCCCCCCCCACACTCAAGGTCAGGAGGCGCTGACTCTCTGTGGAGAATCACCCTTCTAACCAACTGACTTGCAAGGGTTTCAACTTTGGCAAAAGTGAAGGTAATAATAGTCCATGAAACAGCCCAGAGGATCTGGTTTCCAAAAGGAACTTCCCGGACGAGTTTAAGGAATTTAAAATAAGGACATTACGATTTCAGTGATTAAACTGTACTAATGAAATCCTCTCACAGGCAAAGCTCCAAAGGCTCTAGTTTCTTGAGGTAGATAAAACAATTCCATGAAATTTCGTTAAACTACTGAAGGACGTAGCTGTTGGCAACGAAAAGAGTGAGCTTGAAGAGAGTATTAGTCGGGGAATTTGTATTAGTCGGGGAATTAAATAAAATGTGTGAAATGCCGGTGCTTCACAATGGCAGCTCTTCCTTTTGTCCATAGTGTGCCTAAGCCAGCAGTGAAGGAGCGATACTGCAACTTGTGCCCAGCGCTGTTGACTTCCGTGTGTCGCGTGTCGGGCAGCGTGCTGGGCGGTGGGCTGCCCCAGGGAAAGCGGCCCATCACCCTGGGCACTGCCTCGCTCCCCACGCCATGCTAGGGGCTCTTTTCAGTGATGAGATTAGAAATTACGCTCCCTGGGGTGCCTGCGTGGCTCAGTGGGTTAAAGCCTCTGCCTTTGGCTCAGGTCATGATCTCAGAGTCCTGGGATCGAGCCCCACATCCGGCTCTCTGCTCAGCGGGGAGCCTGCTTCCCTCTCTCTCTCTGCCTGCCTCCCTGCCTACTTGTAATCTCTGTCTGTCAAATAAATAAATAAAATATTTAAAAAGAAAAAAAAAAAGAAATTCCTCTCCTGATCTGGTTTGGGAATTGAGATACCAAAAGGTGAGGAAATAGAACATTCTCAGACAATAGGGACACTTCCATAAAGCTCTCCCGTACCCCTCTTGTGGAACTAATTGTTGCTTCTTTGTTACTTCCACTAGCTGTTACCCCACTACTGCTTTTGTTGTTGTCCTGACAAGATTATGGCTCCCCTGGGAGCTTTCAAGGCCCTCGAGGGCAGTGACTACATTCCATACCCTCAGAGCTCTCTGGGCACCCCAACCTGGGCTTCCTGAGCCGAGGGGCCTTGGGTGGACAAGCAGGCTTGCCCTCAGTTCCCAAACCCTTCCTGTTTCCTAACCTCGCATCCCCTGGGTTTTCTGGCCCTGTTTCTAGAGCCGTTGGGTTGAGTATCTCACCCATACTGTAAACTTCCAAATACATTCATCTTCTCCTTAAGATCCCCAGAGTTGAATTTCTTTTTTTAAAAGAGTTTATTTATTTATTTGTCAGAGAGAGAAAGAGAGAGAGCACAAGCAGGGGAGCCACAGGCAGAAGGAGAGGGAGAAGCAGACTCCTCGCTGAGCAGGGAACCTGATGTGGGATTTGATCTCGTGACCCGAGCTAATGGCAGACGCTTCACCAACTGAGCAACCCAGGCGTCCCTAGACTTGAGTTTCTGTTGCTTGAAACCAAACACAGTGCCAGAGGCATTCTCCCACAGTTATCTGGGCTTCTCTCCCTTCATGCCTTTGTCCCCCCGACCATCACCCTGCTTCTTCTGTCACATGGGCTGATGGGAGTCACCTACTCTAAGAGCCATGGAAACTCCCTGAGCCATGGGACTCCCAGCCAACTGAGTCTGGGACGCAGTTCCGGCCCTGCCACCTCGTGTTGGCCCTGAGGCAAGTGGATGTCCAGTTACGCAGGATGAAATGGACATGAAATGGACACATGTCCACCTCAGGAGTGGTCCTGAGGATCAAAGTAGATAATGTGCGCTGGGTATGAAGCTCAGGAGATGCTGGTTACCCAGCTCCCGACTCCCCTGCCTCAGGTAGCAGTGACTGAGTCATTGCCATGGATACTGTGGCCACGTAAATCCTTAATTATTTCTTTTCTTAGGTGCTGATGCCTTAGTTCCCCAATGCAGGGAAAACACCTGGCCTCTGCCGAGGATTTTAACTTCTATTGGGTGACTCTGAGGAGGCTGTAAGGAAGCGAGGCTTTGCTCTGGATGGCACGATCTCAGGAAGCCAAAGGGCTAATTCTGGGCTTGGGTATTGCAATAAATCTCAACTAGGAGGAGCGAAGAGGAGAACGAGGCCAAGGCAGTAATTGATAAAAAAAAAAAAAAAAATGCAGCAATCGCTCCTAGTCGCTGGGGAGGGGAAGGCTTTCTAATTTGTGGCTTGGACTGTGTCCGTGTTTTGTCTGTGATCCAACATGTTTACGGAGGAGTCTTGTTCTTGTTGCTGTTGTTGTCTTCATCATGGTCACAGGGTGGCCTTGTCTGATGTAGATGTTCTGTGAAACAGTTCCTGTTCGAGGGGAGAACACCCAGGCTGGCTGGGAATGCCCGCCAGCTTCTGATGTCAGGGGCTCCTTCTCTTTTTCTCAATAGTAATTCAAGCTGAATTTGTCTCGTGGGTCAGGCCACAGCTTTCATTTATATGGAAAATTTTCTCCATAATGGTTTTGATTTCTCAAACCTTTATAATTATAGCAGACCTCCAATTTCCTGTCTTCCTGTGAAAATCCTACTTATTGGAGGAGGTTCCACCCACAGGATACAGATCAAATTCTTTTACTCTTCGTGATAACTGCTCACCCGCACACCACCCCCTTCCTGGGCAGCAGGCTCTCGAATATTCTGTTCAAGCTAATGTCTCCACTTCCGTCACTTGCAGGGATTTCGATGGCCTTGCGTGGGCTGACCAGATCCTATGTATTTTTAAGGCAGCGCTGGGCCAGGCCGTGCAGAGGTCTCATTGCCTGCAGCCCGAGATGAAGACTATGGTTCTCTCCACTTCTGCGGGCAGTCACTTGCCAGACCCAGCACTTTTTGGCTCCAGCCAAAGGTTCCACGGATGTCGTCCCTCTTTGCCCCTTCCTCGGGGTAAGCTTACAGTCCTAATGCCGACGGATCTGGGGCTGGCCTGCACAGGTGGGATCCTCCCTCCAATCGCATCAGGAGCCGCCCTTCCCCCCTCTGCACAAAACACCTCTCCCCACGGAGGGCTCCCCGCTCCACTGCCGTGACCTCGGGCTGGTCTAGGAGCTAAGGAGGTGTTCTACCACACAGGAAGGCATGTTTCACGCCCCTCTTGCCCGGAGTCCTAAGAGATTTTTCCAGGCAGTGCTCTCCCTCGGTTTTGGAAGGGAACCTGGTCCGGGAGCTCGGCCGCTTTCTGGAATGGCTTGGGGAAGGGGGCAGCCCCTTACCTTTCCACCTGCATGTCTCATTACGACCTCCTTGGCATCCTCCAGGGCCGTGCCCGTTCTGCTGACAGGGTCCCTCTCAGTGTGCCCCCAGGGGACTAGGTGGCTGCCAGCAGTTTTTGATATATTGGGTTAAATAAAATATATTCTTGAAATTAATTTTACTCATTGCTTTGAAGTGTTTCTTTTACATTTTTAAAATTATATTTCTTTATTATCATAGTCGACATGCCATGTTATATTAGTTTCAGGTGGACAGCGTACTGATTCAACAATTCTGTACGTGACTCAGGGCTCAGCACAATTAGTGTAGTCACCATCTGTCACCACACAATGTTATTACAGTATAAATTTAACACTACCTATGTGGATCCCATTATATTTCTATTAGGCAGGGCTGTTCTCGACCAGGTGTTGGCAAACCATGGCCCACTGGCCAAATTCAGCTCACCACCTGTTTGTGTAAATAACATTTTATTGGAATACAGCCATGCCATTTGTTTTTGTGTGTACAACAGCAGAGTCGAGAAGCTGAGACAGAGATGGTCGGCCTGTGAAGCCCCAAATATTTGCCATTTGGGGCTTCACAGACCCTGTTAACCCTTGTGCTAAGACTATCGGATAAAATGTCCTTTCTACATTTGTGGAATGTATCAAGTCTTTAATTCAATATTATATATATATGTCTATTATAGGCTTTTCTTTCCCAGGAAATGGATGCATTTTGGCTAATGGTATATTACGGTGAGCAGTTAGATATCCAGGACACCCCTCCGCTCAAGTTAGTGGGTGGTGGACCATTTGCTCCATTTAGTGTCCCGTTAGAGAATTTGTGCTCCCTTCCTCACTGATCGTCCTCACCACGAAGCGACACTGATACGCACGCCCAAACTGGGGACTCAACCTGG
This sequence comes from Lutra lutra, assembly GCF_902655055.1. Taxonomy (NCBI): domain Eukaryota; kingdom Metazoa; phylum Chordata; class Mammalia; order Carnivora; family Mustelidae; genus Lutra; species Lutra lutra. Next base: position 92,581,264 of record NC_062296.1, on the reverse strand, counting down.
GGAAAATCCAGGTTCCTACTCTCATACAGGTCTGAGTGACTGGCAGGGCTCCCTGTCAAGATGAGAGCCCACCATGTACGAGCAGGAGCCATGGTGATTCCATGGAAATGCCTGGCTCAGCCTCCAGTCACAGGCTCCAGGTGCACACTGACATGACAGTTGGTGGAAAGCAGTGTCCTTTCAGAGCGGAGAGCAGAACCTCCGAATTACCGTAGAATCCTGTCTAACGACATGTGGTCTCTTTTCTTGAACTCCTGCCGCAGAGCCAATTGTCGCGAAGGATTACGCTCTTCATTTCCCTCCCGACCTTTCATCTTTTTGGTTCTTGTCAATTTTCCTCGGGAAGCGTTACCGTCTTGGTGCGGTGTGTGTGTCATGAAAGCACGTTTTGCATCACACTGAAAATTATGGCTGCCAAGCCTCCTTAAATTACACTCTAATAGTATTTTCTTGGAAGTCATTATGAATTTTGGTTCTTCCTAACCTTTGCCAGTGGGGATCACATAGCACAGCTCAACGTTTCCGTTGCTGCGTTTTATAATGGTGGTAATGTAAGAATTTACTGGGGACTTTATATACAGAGACAAAAGCACGCCGCTTTATGAAGCTATTAAACACCATGGATTTTCCCACAGGAGAGATCAAGCTTATTGTATTTCCCAAGTCTCCCAGCAGCTTCCCCGCAGCACCGCTCCATTGTGGGAGATGGTGTGGTGGACCCAGCCGCTCTCTAGCCCAAGCTTGTTGGCGTCTCCACAGCGGCCGCGGCAAGATCACCAAGGCATAGCCGTCCCGGACAACTCGCCGCTCTGTCACCAGGCTTGTTACTGCAGGACACCTGGCCTCTTTGCAGGGAAGGTTATTATATTTCCTTTTGACAATGGAAGCTTTCCAAATGCCAACAATGCAATTTTTTAATAGCAGAGATTAAAGTTCAAAACGTGACGAGCAGAGAGCAGTGTGCTTTTTGTATGCGGAGATCCAGACATTCTCGGCAAAGATGGCAGTAAGCTGCGTGATAAAAATTCGAACTTGAAGCTCCCAGCGTTCTCCAATTAGATGCTTATCTCACTTTTAAGGGTGAGGCTTCGTTTAAGACAGAATTTCTAATGGGGAAAATATGGTTTTGCTACCCAAATGCGTTTGGTGGGGGAATTGCAGACTGCTGAGACATAGGAGACATTATTTACATTTTAAAAAATGGTCAGATAATATACCTTTATGTGCGGAAGATCTTGAAATTCAGGACGATTTCCATTTAGGAAGAGCAGTGGTACTCATTAAGGCTCTCCTTGGGGTAATTGAGTTAAGAAAATCAATTGTGTTTTATGGAAATGTCCAAAACGTTTCTTAGATTTGAAGGTCCATTTTTTTTTTTTTTAAATATTAAGAGTTCTCTGAATCTGGAGGTATTTACTGTGTGGTTTTAGTCACTGATATAACTCTAAAACTATGTGAAGCTGCCTATGAGATATAAATCATCCCCCCACCAAACGTCCTGGTTTCTTCTTTGATTAGAAGAAGTTAAGTTTCTTTCTAACGGTGGGTTGGTTATGGGCTGTGTCGCGGCGCTGACAGCGGGAACTGCAGTGTGTGGTGTCAGCTTAGGAAAGAGCCCGGCGGGGGAGGGCATTGGTCGTGCACACTTCAATCGCAGTGGGGCAGGGACTTCTGACTTTTTGGACGGACAGTTGGCCAAGCCCATGAAAGGTTTGTTTCGAAGTCACTGCTTTCCGTTTCCAGCCGCAGTCCCCTGAGCCCCGGACCCGCTGCACAGGGAGCAGGTGGGAAAAGTAGTCACAGGATGCTTTTGATCTCCTAATCCTCCTCGGACCCCTCTCTGAAGCTGGGGAAACTGAGCGCGCCTCCCCCCCACCAGTGCCCGTCAGGTGCCGTCCCAGGGCCTCCTAGGTAGGGCCGGCTGCCTTGACTTCTTTTTGCTGTTGGGGGGGGGGGCGTGCTGGCAGGGAAATCAAGGTGTTGTCGGCAGGACAGACGTGGTGGACGGAAATATGAGACCTTTTCAGGTCTGTCCCCTGAAAAAATAAGCTTCGGAGAGAGCAACATCGCAGGCCCTGATCAGGTCCTCTGGCGTATCGTGCGGCACATATTTTCAGCATCTGTCACAGAACCTCACGGTGTCATGAGGGACTCTAAGTTTAATGGTGTGTAAATGGTTTTGTTGTTGTTGTTTTTTTTTAACTCTCTTGTAGCTTCTTAGCTGCTGCCTGCAAATGTGGAAAGTCCCCCCCCCTTTTCTTTTGTATTTAGTCTCAGAAGCACAGAGAGGAAAATACAAAGCTCTAAATGCTCTTTGTTAAATTCCCACAGAATTTTGGGCTCAGAAAACCGTCCACATGCTAGCTTTCTTCAGCCTGCGGAAATTTCCAGACCCCAGGTGCCCGAGGCCCCGATATTAATTTTCTTTCGGCTCCTCAGACCTCCCTACCTGCCCCTACCTGTAGTTTTGAGGTCTCCTGGTTGCTGGCTCACACAACCCCTCCCTGAAACTCTCCTGGTATCTGGTCCCCCCTGGGTGGAGGGACTCAGTCCTCTCTCCCTCAGCCAATCACTCACACGCCGGGGAATGTGGGGAATGCGACTCAAGGAGAAATGAGAAGAAAATAATTTTTAATTTCAAAGAGAATCCGAGGTATCTCTATACCGTGAATATACGAATACCGCACAATTTATGAGGTGCTGGGAAATATACTACATTACATGGTCCAATTTAATGCTATCCGCGGAGCTCCGAATGCCCTTCAGAGTGTTTGAAGCCAACATGTACAAATACAATTCTAAACAGAGGATAACTAAATGGGTGTTATTATTCTGTTCTGAGCCTGCTAACGAATTCTCAAGAACGTAGCATGAATTGGTTGTCAAGGTAATGTCTGGGAAGGTGGCAGAAACTGTCACTAAGCCAAGTGGAAAAATTAAACCTTCTCCTCGTCATATTCCAGGAATTCTCCAGCAAAAGGAAATTCCTAGACACCTCTCGGAGCCCTTTTGTATTCCCCTCTCTTTCATCGACCCTCAATCCTCTCTTCCATTTCCCTGCAGATGACCAAACGAAATAGAAATCTCCCCCAGAAAACTCATTTTAAGAAGTTGAGTTCAGGGTCAGTCTTTTTATTTTATTTTATTTTTTTTTCATCTACGGTCTTCTTTTAGTTTATACCCTCTGGGCTGATTCAAATTAGAAGAGTATTTTGGACTCTCTACGGAGGACACATGGTGGAATGACCTAAATTGGAAATGCATGTTTCATGATAACAGACATTTCCACTCTTGCTGGGCATTTCCAATTGCCGGAGAGCACCTCTGTGCCATGAGCTAATCCACAGACCCTCTGGAGACTCGGCAGAGAAACTGAGGCCATGAAAGTGATTACAGGACCATTAAGCGTAAATGGTGGAAAAGAAATTACATTTGAATTTTTTTTTCATGTTCTGCTTTCATATAAATTACATAAGACAATGGAAAGAAAAGACCATCTGGGTTTGGGTTTCATAAAATGGGACTCGCAGCTGCTTTGGTATGTCATATAAATATTCCCTCATTAGGGAGTTCAGTCTATGAAACACTTCTGCTCAAAAAAGCATTAAGAAAAAAAGGGAGAGAGACTGCTTTTCATGGATACTGATTATTTTTAAATCCTCAGTTCTAAATATTAACTGGCGAACACCTCAGAGGGCTGTACGTAACTTTATTTTTAGAAATTTAAACATTTTAGGCTCTGTCTACTTTGGCCGAGTAACGCACATTGCTTTTTTCAGTCGTTAAACGGGAGACCTGATGCTTCTTCATCAAAAACCGAGGGGCTTTTTGTGTTCACGTGAGCTTTGAAAAGGGGCTGAGCATGGAAAGGTGTATGTTTATAGCTACATCCTTTGGCCTCATCAACGTGAACGAGGTGAATGCTTCTTACCGTAGGAAACACAGCGAAAGTGATGGGATGTCACTTCTGTGATTAGCGTCTGTGAGATAGTGACTTCTGTCTTGCCATCTGATTCTCCGTATGGTCTTCTGAGCTTGCACACTTTGAGGAAGCAAGTGGTCATGGGGGACAGGCCCATATGGCAAGGAACCGAGGGCTACCCCCAGCCAAATGCCACTGAGGCACGGAGATCCTCAGTCCAACCTCCCTCTAGGAACTGAACCCTGACCGCACACGAACTGGGAAGCAGATCCTTCTCCAGTCAAGCCCTTTGATGATGCCCCAGCCTTGGCCGTCCCCTCAGTTGCAGACCTGTGACAGTCCGTGGAGCAGAAAACCCGGCTAAGCCGTGTGTGGACCCGACTCGAAGAAACTGCATAAGGATAAATGTGTATTGTTCTACATCGCCAAGTTTGTGGTGATTTGTAATGCAGCCAGGCTAGTGCCCCGGCAGGGAATGGGGCAGAGAGTTACTGGAGGAGGGGGGCCGTGTTGAAGGTGGCCCTGGAATTTGTTTTCATCAACTCTGGGAAGACACACAGACTTGGGAATGAGGGTCACAAAGGAAGTTCCTACTCACTGATCTCTAGAAACAGGAGTCACGACATAGACATACCTCCCAGGGCCACGTGGGGAGGGACGAGAGTCTGGAGGCAGAGGTGCAAAGGAAGGACATGGGAAAAGCCTTTATAGTGCTCTGCACAGCAAAGAAAGGGACAAAGCAGGATAGATAGGGGATTGGTGAGTTTGAATAATTTCAGGGCCTTTCCGGAGGTAGGGACTGCCCCTCATTGCCTGGTAGGGGGCCCTGGGGTGACATGAGAGCGGGGCACTTGCCCTGGGCTGTTCAGGCTGCTTGACGGAACACCACAGACTGGGTGCTTTATAAACAACAGACATCTGTGTCCCGGAGTTCTGGAGTCTGGAAGTCCGCGCTCAGGGGCTGCGGACCGCCCTGTGCTGGGTGGCAGGCTCTCGCGGTGTTCTCTCCTGGAGGCAGGGGCGCCGGAGCTCCCTGCGGCTTCTCATCCCATCACTGGGCTTCGCCTTAAGGCCCGAATCGCTTCCCAAAGACCCCCACCTCCGCGTACCATTGTACTGGGGGCTGGGATTTCAACATATGAATTTTGGAGGGGTGCAAACCTTCTGACCGTGACATGAGTGGCGGCTGAACCCGGGAGAGCTAGATCGAGGAGGTAGGTGGCCGGTGTGGGCTGTCTCTGGGGCTGAATTAGCTCTAGAGGGGCAAGCTCTCCGGGATCGACAAGACTCCAAAGGTCAAAGAATCATAAAATACAGAAAACATGCACTGTAACTAGTACACGTAGGTGACATCTGGGCAGCTAGAACAACGTCACGGGCACGAGCTTGCCTGTTGTCTTGGCAGTGCTACGAGGTGGGCCAACATCGCTCATCCCCCATTTGTGTAAGGGAAGAAGGCTCAGGCACAGAAAAAGCAAATAACTGGCTGGAGATCACACAGCGAGTCAAAACAGTGCTCTGAGACTAGAGAGGGTCGAACCTGCTCTTGGCCGAGCCCATTTAAACCTTCAGTGACATGAAACGTAATGGCTTTCCAGCCTCTGTAGGGTTTGAGCAGTGCTCAGGGAATTGGGTTTCTTATCTGGAGATAAGAGGTGCCACGCTAAACAGGAACCTTCTTTGTGCAGACCACTCATCTGTTCTGAGCAGCCACACACGGAGTCTTCAGAATCAAGGTAGCTTGTTGGCCCAGTACTGGCAGGAAGAACGGGGTCATTGCCACCTATCAGCGGCTCTGCCTTCTTCCCTCCCTAGGCTGATCCCCGGGCTGCCAAGATGTGTTCTTACCTGGGCAGTGTCTGGCCCGGCCTGACCAGGAGCGAGAGTGTCTCGTCCAACTCAAGTGTGACAGTAGCGGGATCTGGAACGGGTTTTGCTATCCTTCAGCCAGGTGGGTCATTAGCCAGGGTGAGACGCCCCTGTCCCAGCTGCATTAGTGTAGCACGCGTGCCTGGCATGTCCCTAGTTTCCCCGCTGAGAACTGCATTTTCCTGACCAAGCAGAGTCCCTGGGACATGGTCTATCTGCAAAAAACCAGAAAAGTCTCCTTTTCAGGGATAAAGCCCCCCAAGTGTACGGTGGGGCCTGGGCTGGGTAGATGGTAAGGGCTCTTCCTGTCTCAAAAAGCTTGGCTCCACTTTTTTTTTGCCCTGCTTGGTAGTTTCCCTTATGATTTGGTCTCTTCTGTTAGGTGGTGAACTTGCCGTGATCTGTGACTTTAGCCATGTATCTTACACATAAATATTTTTAATTTAAAAAACGTGGGATGCTTATAGTCTGAATAGTTCTTATGTTGGAGAAGAAAATGGATTTAGGAAAAATGACATTCCAGAAAAAGATCATAAATAAAATAACCTTTTATTCTTTTTTTTAATTAAAGATTTCATTTATTTGAGAGCGAGAGCGAGTGAGCAAGAGAGAGAGAGACAGAGACAGAGCAGGAATGAGAGGGAGAGAGAATCTGAAGTAGACTCCACACTGACCATGGAGCCCGATGTGGGGCTCCACCCCACAACCCTGAGACCATGACCTGAGTCAAAATCAAGACGTGGACACTTAATTGACTGAGACACTCAGATGCCTCAAAAACAGCCTTTTATTCTTAGAAATATGTTCCCCTTTTATGTTCCTTTATAGTTATTCTATATGATTAAGTCAATGAGCACAGAATCCCAGCAACCCACACTGTGTCTCATGATGATGTAGGTTTTGTTTCATTTAAAAATAAACCACATTACACAAGAAAGGCAAAGGCATCCATTGATATTGCTAATGACTTCTAGCACATTCTGGAGATGCTAACCAGGATTACAGTCCTGTTGCTCAGTTCTATTTTTAATATAATGACTGAAATTTTTCATGTGGCTGAGCAGAATGGAAGGACACCAGATATTATTTTTTTTAAGATTTTATTTATTTATTTGACAGACAGAGATCACAAGTAGACAGAGAGGCAGGCAGAGAGAGAGAGGGAAGCAGGCTCCCTGCTGAGCAGAGAGCCCGATGCGGGGCTCGATCCCAGGACCTTGGGATCATGACCTGAGCTGAAGGCAGAGGCTTGACCCACTGAGCCACCCAGGAGCCCCCCAGATATCATTTTTAACACAGACCAGGGGTTGGCAAACTACAGGCTTTAGGCCAAATCCGGACCTCTGCTCCCATTTGTAAACAGAGTTTTGCCAGAGCACCATGGCACCCATGGTTTCACATTTGTCTATGGTGACTTCCGCACCCCAACAGTGGCACTGAGCATTTGTGACAGTGACAGCAAAGGCAAGAATATTTCTTTGTCCCTTTAGAGAACGTGTCTGCTGAAGCACACCTTAACTTGAGAAGCAGTTAATAAGCTATAAGCTTTTATTTTGTGTTACTTTACTCTTTTATGGTCCTCATTTCCTTTTGAGCAATGAGCAATAGGCAGCGTTTCAGTCCATTTATACGATGCCGCCCTCTAAAGAATGTTAAGTCTGTTCGCTTGCACATCTGCTACAAGGCTTATAAGTCCTTTTCCAGACTCAGAGAGGTTAATTGGCCTTCATAGCGTTGCACACACAGATGATCGTGGGGGCCCAGAGAAGAGCTCAGGCTTCCAATTCTGATGTCAGGCCCTTTGTGATGAGCATTTGTGTTTGAAGCTGTGGCTCCTACATTGCTCCAAAACCAATGGAAAAGGAAAATCCGGAGTCAATCAACCAGCTCTCTGGGTACCAGTTAACCCGAGTAACACCAGTACTGAAACGTGCATCGATGCCCGCAATCCCACGTGCAGACAAATGCGTCTTTCAGGAGGCAGGACTGCTGTCATCTAGTCCGCAGTACCATTGCTAAGTGACCAAATTAGAATGGTGCTTCCACTTTGTAACCCCAGCTTGTCTCCCCTAAACCCAGGGGCCAGCCTCTGTCAAGGGTCTCCTCTGTCTACACCTTGACCCACGCCCAGCATTCTGTTGGGTGAAGTGGATCCTGGTCACTCAATTGACAACAGAGTGGGAATTCAGTGTCCCTGCTACTGCTGCTGCTGGACAAACCACCCAAACTCAGCATCGCAGATATTCTTCTAGAAAAATTAACATCTCTACCCAGACCTATGGAGAAGGAGAGCAAACTTGTCCAAGAAAACAAGACAAGTAAAACAAAGAAGATCTACTTTTCAGCCCTGCTACTATTCAGAGAGGTCGTGAGGAACCCATCGTGGTGTCAAGTGCGGACTAAAACGTGCTCCATTTAGAATAACGATTCGTGGCTTGCCGTGGGCTTCTTTCCCACTGAGTGGTTGATCGTTCCATTGCATTTGCTTCGTCCCAGTGGTATAGGGTTACTTTTATACGAAGTACTAAAATAGCTTTTCAAAAATAAGACAGGAAGTTTCATGCTCTAATGAACTAATACAGTAAAATGTCAATATCATTAGCAGGAAAAATATCAGACAAATATTTGAGTTGAACTCAGCTATGAAAGTTCTTTTCTTTGGAAAAGTTCTTGTATTGAATAATGCTTAATTTGATGTTATCAAGAATTTATAGTTATCACCATTAATACAGCAAAAACATGACAAATAAGGAAACGCGGTGTAAAGATTCCATGAATTTGGTGTCCCAGCGGTTTAATTTAAGTTTAGGGCACGTGAACAAAATACAGGGATTATATGAAGTCTTCTGAAGCTTAAGAGTGTGTATAAATTTAATATTCTTTTTTTTAAGATTTTATTTATTTATTTGAGAGAGAGACAGTGAGAGAGAGCATGAGTGAGGAGAAGGTCAGAGAGAGAAGCAGACTCCCCCGTGGAGCTGGGAGCCCGATGCGGGACTCGATCCCAGGACTCCAGGATCATGACCTGAGCCGAAGGCAGTCGTCCAACCAACTGAGCCACCCAGGCGTCCCGTGTGTATAAATTTATAGTAACAAAGTGAATTCAAAGAGAAGGAGAATCTGACTGCTGGAGGCCACACTAACACACCATTGTAAAAATCCAAACGGGGTAGTCTCCCACAGTTTATCGAATTTTTCAATTTAATTTGCTCTTTAGATTCTGAAAGTGGCTCTCAAAAAACTGGAGACCCATGCTTCCAAGGCTGGGTCAGAAGCAATCTTGAGTGGTGTTTTCCAGAATCTCCCATAAAGCATTTCTTTCTATGCTTCATCCTTCTCCCAGTTCAGCCCTCTTAGAGGTTAAGGAGGTCCCTGCTCCCATTCTGTTGTTGGGGTCTCAGAAAGGGGCAAATTTCTAGCTCTAAAACATCCAGCCTCTTCCCCAGTGCCCTTCTCCAAATGCAACCTCTGGGTCTTATTGGACAAGGATTGACCTGCCAGGATCGCCAGGGTAAGGAAGCAGACCAAATTGACCTTGGGGATGAGACTCGGACAAAACTAATCCAAGAGTACCTTCCAGTTGTTGTAGCCCAGTGGTTTTCAAATCCGCTCTGCAGAACATCTGTGGCTCCCACTTGCAGGGAGTGAGGGGGGCTCCAGCAGATGGAGCTCCACGTGCCCCACGCAAATGTTAATGAGATGGCTCTGGTTCTATCTGTTTTCTGTACCAGCCTTCCTTTCAAGTTGTCACTTGAAGCGCTTTTCTGTGTTAGCTTCACATGTCGCTGTTTTACATTCCCCTCAGTTGGTCCTCACAAATACTGGTGTTCCAGAATGGCTTCTGTGCATCTTTAAATGATTTAGAGAAAGCTCATTGCAGTTCTCCACTCCCACTCGTGGTTTAGCTTCTGGAAAATGGAACACTGCAGTGGTGTAGCCAGATCCGGGCTCGAGCGTGAAGGGACAGGTTTCACGGGCTAGGCTCACACCGCGAAGCCTGTGGCTTCCCATCTGCGTAGCCAACTCCCTTGTCCTCGCTTCTTCTACCCCAGAACCGTCTGAGGAGACCCTTAGCCATCACCTACGACTCGGTATTGAAATTAATCCGGGTCTTCTGACTTCTCGTCCCAGGAAAATGGGGGAAAGGAGATGTGCTCGGCGGGACACTGAGGGGATTTCTTTTCTTCTCTGTGACGGGCGCCAGCAATGAGACCGTAAGGCCCAGCCTACGGCTTCTAGGCCTGCCTCTGACGTTTTCCTCATTAGTCCCTTCCTCATCCTTAAACCATTTCTTCCCGTGGTTTCTCTGGGCATCACATTTCCCTCACTCCTCTACCCTCTCTCCTTAGAGGCTCAGGGGTTTACACTTCTCCTCGTGGACTTGTGACTTCCAGTTTTCTATCTCTAGCCTTGTTGTCTCCTTTGAGCTAAAAACCAGCCTCGTGGCCATTCTGGGTCCGTGTCCATGGGAAGTGGGCATGGCACACAGCCTTGTCGGGGACAGCCATTCCTGACTACCAATGTCCACCAACCGACCTCTCTGGCTCCTTGTCACACAGCCACTGTGACTGTCTCTGTGACCGTCTCACTGGTACACTCCACAGGCACTAAGACTTCACCTACCTTGTGCAGAGCCTAGCGCAGCGCCTGGGAAACGAGAGCTGCTCCCCAGGTGTTTGTGGAGTGAATACACGAAGAATCCGTTGGAGGCAGGCCCGCCTCTGAAATCTTAAGCACAGACTTAGGGACACAAAGGCAGAAGAGGCCAACATGTCGGCTAGAGGAGTTGGAATTACTTTTCCACCGAGACCACTCACAACAGGGGAGAGGTAACTGCCCACCAGGATTCCAGAGGGCTATCCTATTGGGAAGCAGTGTATGGGTGAGGCAGGCAAAATCCTACAGATATTTGGTCAGGTTTGTAATTATTGCATAGAAAAAAAATAGAGTGTTGAGTCCCTAGATTCCCAGATCTGGGTGGGCAAAGATTTTTCTGGAGCAGGCCAGGTAATAAATATTCTGTGACTTGTGATCTGTATGATTTCTGTTGAAAATACTCAGCCAGAGACAGCTTGTAAGCCAATGGGGACGGCTGGGTTCCAATGGTGCTTTCTTTATGGGCACTGAAATGTGAATTTCATATAAATTTCACTTGCCACCATGTTTTTATTCTTTTGATTTTTTCCAGCCATATAAAAATAAAACAAAACCAGGGCACCTGGGTGGCTCAGTCTGTTAAGCCTCTGTCTTTGGCTCAGGTCATGATCCCAGGATCCTGGGATCAATCCCCGAGTTGAGCTCTCTGTTCAGTGGGGAGCCTGCTTCTCCCTCTCCCTCTGCCTGCCCCTCTGCTTGTGTTCTCTCTCTCCCTGCCAAATAAATAAATAAAATCTTTCTAAAAATTTGAAAAAAAAAATAAACCAGACCAAAACAACAACAACAACAAAACCAAACCAAAGCAAAAAAAAACAAAAAAAACAACAAAAAAACAAAACCCAAACCCCAAACCAAACCAAAACAAACCAAAACAAAATAAAACAAAAAAACAACCAAACAAAGAAACAACCAAAACATTCTGAGCTCACAGGCCAGAGAAAAACAGGCAGCAGGCCGGATTTGGTCTACGGACCCACAGAGAGCAATTCGCTGACCCCCAATCTGGATGGTCAGACAATTCAGCCTTGAACATACTAGGATTTTTTTTTTTTCCCTAGCTCTCGTGGCTACTTTATAAATAATGTTTCACAAAACATTTTCGTTTAACCCCCGGACTTGAGTCTCTAGGGGTGTTCTGGGTTGGACGGAGGGAAAAGGAAGAGAGTGTCCCAGGCCTAAATGGTTAACGTTTATATTGCAACATAAATAATTCTTTGCTCCAGATTGCCTGGGCTATCCATGTAGAATGATTAATGTCAAGATGATAAAATGATGCAGTCTCTTGAATTTGATTCCAGCTGTTCCCGTCTTTGATATGATTCGTGAATGACATTTGTATTTTTCACTGGTGATTAGTTAATGCTGGGAAGGACGGCCAGATGATAGCTGTCTAGAATTCTAAAGCCAAAGATTTACTTGGCTGGAAAAACTCTTCAACAGAATATCGTTACAACATTTACCACAAATTCATTTAGCATTTGTCATTAGAAGATGCTTAGCATCGGGGAAGGCTAAGCAATCTAGAGCCTGAAGAATTTCTTAGACCATCTGATTATACCGTGATTACAAAACAATGGACACCCAAAAAGGCTTCTAGCCACATGAGGCATTACTCTGGTTTAGACGCAAACGAACTCTTAAGGAAATGACTCCATTTTTTTTCCCCCCGAGAGCCCTTTGTCGGCTTATCCGCTGCCAGAGGACACCTCAAGTCTACCTCTCAGTTTAGAAGCCACGTGTCAGAAGTCCCTGGGGTTAGCCCACAATTACCATAGTGACCATCTCTGGAGCCACAAACGAAGTGCCAGGCACTAAATTCTTTTACTCGTTTTGTCTTCACAGCAGAACTTTTAAACTCTGCGCTTGGCTGACGGAATGTCCTTCCACGCACTGAATCACAGGAAGCACAGGCGGTTTGGTCTCTTGTTGTCTCTGCAGCCCCGTTGCCCCTTAGGTTGTGACTCTCTGTGGATGAAGATGCGATGAATTTAACCCCAAGTTCTTCACCCTCAGCGCTGGTGACCTCTGGGGCTGGACCACACTCTGCTGTGAGGGGCGCCCGGTGCCCCCCCAGATAGTTAGCAGCATCCCTGGTCCCCCCCACCACTAGGTGCCGGTAGCATGCCCCCCCACCCAAGAACTTTTTTTGTCTCTAGACACTGCCAGTGTCGCCCGCAGGACAAAATCACCACAAGTTCAGAACCCCTGGTTGAACTCAATGTCCCCAGGGCAGCATTGTGCATACAGACTTGTCCTTGGGGCTTAGCCTGTGTCGTCACTTCCTGCAGGAGGCCATCTTGTCGTGAGTTTCTTTTTACTTCAGGAATTAAAATGGGAGCAGCGTCTGCTTTACCATGAATCCTGTTTGATGGAAAAGAGAGTTCATTACGATATTGGCAGCCGTGGCTGGCTTGATTCTTTGCTCTGGATCCAAATTAGTATAAATGAAAGGAGCAAGTCATAAAGGAGAAGGAGTCTCTTTCTCTCTGTGTCTGCCTCCCTCCTTCTGCCCATCTCTTCGGGATCAACATCTCCATAACCCTGAGGTCAATAAACCAGCGTTTCTGCTGCATGTGGGGTCATGGGCGTATTTTTTTGTTTTCCTCTGTGCTATTCTTTAAATTGGAACTTTCTGCGATAAACCTGTATCATTTTTTAAATCAGATACAAATTCCTTTACAAAAAAAAAAAATGGAGTCGCTTATCCACGCTTGGATTTCTAGCTGGTGTTAATTTCTTGAGACAATCGGAGCCTCGGCTTTCTGATCAGACACGACTGTCTTGGAGTCGCAACGGTGAAACTTCTCAGAGAGAACTCAATTGGTGGACGTAGGAAAATCGTTACTTAACGGCGCACATACAATTAGAACATTTGAAATGCCAGGGACCTGGAAAAAGAAACATCCCATCGCCAGTTTTGAGTTATGTCGTATTTCCATGAAAGAACAATGGAGGACAGGAACAGCAGTTGCTTTGAATTACATGCTATTTGGGATCGGCAACAGTGGATTAACAAGGTTTTACTACGTTTCAGATGTTTGTCGATGATTGATTGTTGGCTTTCATATCTGCATATGCTTTTACCAGCCTTTCAGGGTACAGGGTCTTCAAGACAGAGGTTATGTTTTTTACTGATTCTGCGCAAGGTCAGACCACACCGGAGAGCCCTACAATAACACTGGTGGGGTATTTTGACCATTGATAACAGTGTGCGGACTATTTAGCTCAGGATCCCAAGGCCAAGGTGGAAACAGCTCGGGAACAATGCCTGCAAAGGCTTTTTATGACTAAAAAGCCCCAAGCAAGCATATAGCTTTCCCAATCAGCAAAGGCACTTGGCTCCAGCCTGTCATTAAAATGTGGGCATGGGCCCAGGCCCCGGGAAAACAGCCCCCCTCCATGAGCAGGCTTCCCTGAGCAGAGCAGAAACCCCTGGCTGCGGGCCCCTTGGAAGCTGGGAAGTTTTCTTGACTGGCCTGGACGCCAGCTCCCGCCTAGAGAAGTTGGGAGAAGTGATGGCTTTCAGGCTGAGGCCTGCAGAAGCAGAATTCCCAAATTCCCAGCCAAAGATCATAATCCTGAAGTGGAAAAACAAATGAAACTCATACACACTGAACCCGAAGGCTCCCTTTCCTCATTGGAAAGGAAATGGCTGGGAGAAGGTTGAGGACAAACACGGCGCGGTGACCACACTCCTTCCTCCTTCCCACTGTGGAAGCCAGAGGGAGCGCGGCTCAGAGTTACAAGGTCGGAAGGGTCGATCCGGCCCGCTGATTGGCAGCGCCCTCCGTGGGACTCTCGACGCCATCAGGGCGCATTTCCTTTGGTTCTTAATTTTTGTTTGGCTTCTGGATCTTTGACCGATGGAAGCAATCGGATTTCTTAACCAGAATTAAATTGTTAAGCCCCTTATTGCACAAGGGAGGAAACGTTCTCAAGCAATTTTCATTCAGATGAAATGGGGATAAACCGGTCTTGAAATAGAAGGAAAGAATTAGAATAGTAACTCTATTCCCAGGTATGTTTTCCTCCCGTAGGAAACAGTGGTTTAAAGTTTATGGCGCAGGTTAATGAGTTGGAGAACCTTGCCTTTTGGCCCATGTCCTAATATAAGACTTAAACACACTTCAAAAATATACAACACTTCTCATTAATGGTGAATTAAGAATTAGGGCTTGAGTCAGGATGTAGAGGCAGAATGATTCATACAGTCACATGTAGTAGAAATGAAATTTTTTCAGAAATGAGATATTTCATTGATTAAATGATTCCTGGAACACCAGGGGCATTTATCTTGCTTTGCTTTTTCCCTCGTACCCTTTGATATTTTTCACAATTTTCTTCAATCGATACACACGACCAGACTGGAGAAAACGGACTAAATTTGAGAGCTGAAAACTTGATGTGGTATCAAGAGGACCTTTCAAGAAGTGGAGTTGCCATCAAAAGTCTGTAGAAAAGGAAAATTAAAAGGTTTTTTGTTTTGTTTTGCTTGAAGGGCATGGGAATGGATTGGAGGACTTTGAAGCCTGTTGTTTCATTCTCATTCTGTTTGTCTTTCATGGCTCCATAGTGGAAGCTCTGTCCTCCTGTCTAATATTAGTTAATGGAATGTGTGTAACTCGAAAATGTGGGCATCTGTTGACTAGTTACAGTTGCTTATTTTCTCTCGCTGTCACTTTTCATTCAATCGGATCTCTTAGATCATCTAAACCCACACATTGCTTCTTTCTGTTCTGCATGAGATGCTGGAGGCCAGAAGCACGACTCACTTCTGGGCAACATGGCGGCCAGTGAGAGCGAGCAGGTGAAACCAAGCATCAGTTATGTGATTCTTTTGATCTTGAAACAGTACGTCCTACATAAATCTAACACTGACATCCTCCCTTCCTTCCTCCCTTCTTTTCTTGTTTCTTTTCCTTCAATTTTCCTTCCTCCCTCCTTCGCTCCTGCCTTCCCTCCCCCAATCCCTCTCTTCCTTCCTTTTGGTAGCAAACATCCACCGGAGATACGCACCAAACTAGCAACTGCATTGGGCACCAGAGATAAGAAAAGATAACAAACACAATCCCCACCTTCAGGGAGCTTAAGTCCTGAGAGAAGAAAAAAATCCATCAGGGGAAGAAAGGTAGAAATTTGTGGATTCTCCTGAACTGCGTAGGGAAGGAAGAAAGGAAGGAAAGAGAAAATATGGTAGGTTTTGGGGTTGCCATATTCTTTCAAAAAGCGGACCCCTATATTGCTGTAGAATACGTTTCCAGCTGGTAGCAAAAAGAAAACAAAACCAGAAACCCAAAACTATCCTTTCAAGTTAGCCTTGGGAAGAGAGGTTTAATGTAAGGACAGCAGAGCGATGGTGCGGCCACGACCGGGGCAGGGTCTTCCCTGGAGGTCTGATGTAGACGGTGAGGGGGCCAGGATTTCCTGGGCTACTCAGAAATAATCCATTTTTGCAATGCAGAGAAATATCGTGAGGACTTAAGTAAATTCCTTTCAGGTATCTTTTAAAACTCACATTGTCACTTCACTCCTTTTTTTTTTTTTTTGCAAACAGTAATCTGTGTAATATTATCAGCAAGTGTACAAAAATTCTTTCTATCTGAATTCCACAGGTATCTCAAATCAGATCTCCTGGGTATGTGGTTATTGGCAGCTTCCAGATCCAGGGAGAAGCTGGAAGTGTTTCTTCTTCCCACATCTCTGCCTCGCTCTCTCCCGACTTTACTGATAGCACCCTGGGCACACCGGGGACGTTGACCCATGAGCAGGATGATGGCCACATTATCGACAGTCACCCCGCAAGTGACGCAGTGGCTCGGGAGCAGAAAGGAAGGGATAGAACATTGTAGGAAGGTGACATGAGAAGGTCCTGTGGACAGAAGGAATGGTATTATGAAAGAACATATGTGACATTAGAATGTTATAATCACGTGATGTCAATGTTACTATTGAAGCACTATTGAAGTCTAGGCCAGCGGTTCTCAAACAGGAGTGACTGTCCCCTCCAGGGGACATTTGGCAGTGTCCAGAGATATATTTGGTTGTCACAGCTGGGAGGAGCCAAGAGCAGGGATGTGACTGAACATCTCACAACACAGAGGACAGTCCCCCGACAAAGAATTGTCTTGCCCCAAATGTTCACAGCGCCGAGATGGGGAACTCCCGCTTTCCAAGAAGGGACAGCTAGAGGAAAGACTGAGCAATGGTGAAAGCAGGCATCCGAAGACTAGCCGCAGAACAAGTGATGGGAGGAAGAAGCGTTTAAGGAAAAAACATCCAACAGAGACCGGCTTTCCTGTCCTTTGTCTCCATGAAGGTACAAGATTGTACTCGGCAATCTCATCAGACCCCAAATACGTAGGCAAACGAATTTCATAATATCCTGCCTAAACTGAAAAGGAGACCTTGACACCCAGACTGTAATTAGCAAGAATGAACAACTTCCTCACTTTCTCCCAGCTCACAAGGCATGTGAGCACTCGGCCACTCTGCTTCCTTCCAGAACTGTGAAGGTGACATGACGTCCATCTCCCTACAGCCCAATTGTTCCGCAGCCCGAAGCCTGGCCATTCCGCGCTGGGGATGATTCTGACGGCTGCGTCTGATGACGTGAAGAACTGTTCCACGTTTGTGTCTTGGGGGCTGTCACGAGCTGTGTGGCTTTTTGTCCAATCAGAGCTGTCCCCTGAGGACTTCCTGGTTTCAAGGGCAAAAGCTTCTGGAAGGAGAAGCTGCCTTTGCAAGTCAGCTGGCCCGGCGTGTGCAGTCGCTCTCCCAAGTCATTCAGACAGAAGCTCCGAGTGGCGCTCCTGTGATGGTCCAGAAGCTTCTCGGGCCTGACTCCCTGGGCCGCCGTCCGTGCCTGGGATGTTTCCCACGTGGCCATCTGTGAGGACGAGTGTACCTCATCCCCTGCTCAACAAATGTTAGCCCTGCTGGATCAGTGCTGCCAAGAAAAGATGGCCTGACTGGGAAATGTTAAAAATACCGGCACCTCAGGGCCTAGAAATGGAGCCCGGGGGCAGGGGGGTGGCGGGGGGGGGCGGGTTTTGCCACCAGGTCCTGCGGCACTGCTTAATGGGAACTGCCTGTCCGGCGGCATCAAGGGCTTGGGCTCTGCAGGCTGGTGGGCCCCCGTGAACTCCGGGGTTCAGGGTTCATGCCCTGCACGTCGGTTTCCAGTCAATCATTGGAAGGTTTCAAACGCCCCTCCGCAACAGCAACCGTCTCCGTTTCAGGATGTCCTGCGCGCCGGGCCTGGAATGCGGGGAGGGAGCCAGAGGCAACGGATAGCAGATGCAGTCGCATGGACACCCCTCCCCGTCTGTGCGCACCGGCTCCCTGGGGGCCGGGGGCCGGAGGCTTTGGTGGGGCTCATTGTTCCGGGCTTCGGGCTGGACGTTTATTCCTGTCTGGGTCTCCGGCTGCTTCTGAACGGGCCTCACCAAGAACGGACTCACCCGAGGCTTGACATGGGGATCGAAACCGAGAATATTCGTCTCTGTCATCATCTACGGTAACTTACTTGTCGGGTGCTGACAACAGACTCCGAAAAGCAATGGACCCGACCACAGGGCTGCACAGCCAGCTCGGTTTTCCAGCTCCAGATTTCCCGACGCCGGGCCTTGTTTTCCCCAGCTGACCCTGTCTTTGCTCTTGCTCTCGCTCTCTGGTCGGGGAGAAAGAAAATGGGAACAGGAGGGAAAGAAAGTAAGAATCTTTGCCTATGAAGCACACTGACTCCCAGGAAAGGTTCCCTGCTTAGAAGTTGACTTTGCTGTTAATATAGCTACTCCAGTGTTCCATGTTACCTCATCAGCCATCCCTGTACTTTTGACCCGTCTCTGTCTTTCTCATTGAAAGTGAGTTTCTTGTAGAGTGGATATGGTGTAGGAGGGATGAGCCTGGCATTGCTCTTGATTTATGGTCTTTGGGAATATGGACATGACCAGTTCTTTTATTTATTTTTATTTATTTATTTAATTTTAAAAGATTTATTTGTTTATTTATTTGACACAGAGAGATCACAAGTAGGCAGAGAGGCAGGCAGACAGGAGGAATCAGGCTCCCTGCTGAGCAGAAACTGATGCGGGACTTGATCCCAGGACCCTGAGATCATGACCTGAGCCGAAGGCAGAGGCTTAACCCACTGAGCCACCCAGGGGCCCTGTGACCAGTTCTTTTAAAGGGGCGGGGAGGTAGCAGAGCTGGGAACACGGGAGGAGAATCTGAGGTAATGAAACCAGAGAAATCAGCCCATACAAAGAAGCAGACAGGAGCACCCCGTTGGTAACGTGAGACCAAGCTGAATAAGCAGGCAATACAGGCATTGGGTGAAACTCCACGTGGAGGGCTTCTGCCTGCCTGGGAAGTTCAGTGTAGGCACCAGAAACCAAGTCCGAGGGAGGACAAGGACAGAGAGCCCAGCTACCGGGTAACATGAGAAAGGAGGAAAAAAATGGAGGACAGGAACAGCAGTTGCTTTGAATTACATGCTATTTGGGATCGGCAACAGTGAATTAACAAGGTTTTACTACGTTTCAGATGTTTGTCGATGATTGATTGTCAGCTTTCATATCTGCATATGCTTTTACCAGCCTTTCAAGGTACAGGGTGGGATCTTAGGGTGGTTTTGATTTGAATCTCCCTGATGGCTAGTGATGATGAACATTTTTTCACGTGTCTGTTAGCCATTTGTATGTCTTCTTTGGAGAAATGTCTGTTCATGTCTTCTGCCCATTTCTTAACTGGATTTTTTGTTTTTTGGGGGGTGTTGAGTTTGATGAGTTCTTTATAGATTTTGGATACCAGCTCTTATGTTCAATATCACTCGGCATCAGGGCAATATAAATCAAAACCACAATGAGATCCCACCTTACATGGGTCAGAATGGCTAAAATGAATAAGTCAGGAAACGACAGATGTAGGAGAGGATATGGAGAAAGGGGAACCTTCTTACAGTGTTGGTGGGAATGCAAGCTTATGCAGCCACTCTGGAAAATGGTATGGAGGTTCTTCAAAAGTTAAAAAATAGAGCCACCTATGACAAGGCAATTGCACTGCTAGGTGTTTATCCAAAGGATATAACAATAGTGACTCAAAGGGGCACATGGAACCCAATGTTACACCAGCAATGTCCACAACAGCCAAAACATGGAAAGAGCACAGATGTCCATCAACAGATGAATGGATAAAGAAGATGTGGTGTGTGCAGGTGCGTGCATGCACACACATAGACACAGACACAGACACGGACAGTGGAATATTACTCAGCCATCAAAAAGAATGAAATCTTGTCATTTGCAACGATGTGGATGGAACTAGAGGGTATTATGCTAGGCAAGATAAGTCAACCAGAGGAAGACACATACCATATGATTTCACTCATATGTGGCATTTAAGAAACAAAACAGATGAACATAGGGAAAGGGAAAGAAAAATAATATAAGAGAAAAACAGAGAGGGGGGCAAACCATGAGACTCTCAAGTCTAGGAGAAAACTGAGGGTTGCTGGAGGTGGGGTGGGTCAGGGACGGGGTAACTGGGTGATTGGCACATGATGGAATGATCAGTAGGTTTTATATGCAACTGATGAATCACTAAATTCTACCCCTGAAACTAGAATACACTATATGTCGACTAAATTGAATTTAAGTAAAAATTTTTAAAAAGAGAGAATAGTGGATGTTATAGGTTCAAGAGAAAGTTTCTAGTAGAACACACTCATGAGAAATCAGAATTCTATTCTATATTTACTGAGGACATACTACATGGCAAACATTGAACTAAGCGAGTCTTGGCCTCAGACTTCGGGAATATTACAGTCTAGTTGGGGGGGGGAAGGAACAGAATTAGTAAACGAAACTTAAATACATGCTAACTTTCAACTGTGACAAACATTAGGAGTTGCTTTATGAGATTAGGGGAATTTGGCACAGACAGGGGGATCGTGGTAAGAGTCATGGGGAAAAGGGTTGAGAAGTAATCTGAAACGTTAGTGGTAGGGAAGAAGGTGAGGGGAGTAAAGGTCTGTGCCGGTGTAGCCAGAATACGGAGAATACGGGGAGGGTGGTTCAAGATGGCACCGGGGAAATACACAGGGACCGTGGAGAATCTTACGGGAATTGCAGAAGAGCCTCAAGGCAAGTTTTGTTTTTTGTTTTTTTTTTTAAAGATTTTATTTATTTGACAGACAGAGATCCCAAGTAGGCAGAGAGGCAGGCAGAGAGAGAGAGGGAAGCAGGCTCCCCGCTGAGCAGAGAGCCCGATGCGGGGCTCGATCCCAGGACCCTTGGATCCTGACCTGAGCCAAAGGCAGAGGCTTTAACCCACTGAGCCACCCAGGTGCCCCAAAAGTTTTAAAGTCAACATACAGGGTGGGGGTCAGGAGTCGGGGGTGAGAATGGCGGGAGGAGTGTGCGGGGCTGAGTGTGATGTGACCCAATTTCAGGGGTCACATGATGATGTGACCCAATTTCAGAGAACGGGCTGCTCCATCCTCTGGGGGGTGGGGTGCAGTGTGGAGTTACAGGTAGACCAGTCAGCCGGTTAAGTCAGCTGTAGATTAAGAGATCAGGAAGCTTGGACTTGGAGGTTGTGTGCAGACGGAGAGAGGAGTAGAGAGATACTTAAGAGATAAAATCATCAGGATTTGGTGATGGGTGGGACATGGAGGTAAAAGAGGGCACCGGACATGAACCTGTGGTTTGGGGGGTTTATGAAACCGGTTGGATGAGGCAAGTTTTGGGGGAGAGAGCATGAGCACGGTTTTGGACATGTGGAGTTTGAGGTGACCTTCAGATGTCCGAAAGAGGTGACCACATAAGCAGGCCAACATGAGGGGCTGAGGTAGCCAAAAAATCAGACGGAGACACTGCGGCTGGGGAGGCTTCTGCACAAAACGGTGCCAGAGGAGGTGGCATGGATGGCGTTGCATAGGGAGGGATTAAAAAGAAGCTGCCAGGGACGCCTGGGTGGCTCAGTGGGTTAAGCCGCTGCCTTCGGCTCAGGTCAAGATCCCAGCATCCTGGGATCGAGTCCCACATCGGGCTCCTTGCTCAGCGGGGAGCCTGCTTCTCCCTCTGCCTCTGCCTGCCACTCTATCTGCTTGTACTCACTCTCGCTCTCGCTCTCTCTCCCTGACAAATAAATAAATAAAATCTTAAAAAAAAAAAAAAAAAAAGAAGCTGCCAGCATCTCAAGAGCTGCTGTCCGTCAAGATGAGGTCAGTGGAATGTGTACGGACGTCGGCATGGACGCAGGCATGTTTCCGACGTCAGCGCCCGCGGTTTGGTAGAGCGGAGACCCCGAATGCCTGACGGAGCGTGGGGAGGTCTGCCGAGAGGTGAGGAAACAGAAACGAACATTTTGGGTTTTTTTGATTATTTTTTTTTTTCTCACGTTCAGTTAGCCAACATATAATACGGCATTAGTTTTTGATGTGTTCAATGGTTCATTAGTTACGTATAACGCTCAGGGCTCATCACAACACATGCCCCCCTTAATACCCATCACCTGGGTACCTCAGCCCCCCCAACCCCCTCCCCCCTGTAACCCTCGGCTTGTTTCCCGGAGTCTAGAGTCTCTCATGGTTTATCTCCCTCCCTGATTTCTTAGAAATGGAACATCTGAGCCGCCCTGTGAGAAGCTTGACAGAAAATAGGAGGCGCGAGAGGGCAGAAGCTGGAGGGAAAATAAGACTAGGGAAGTTGTGAGCTTTATTAACTGAAATATTTCACTGAAATTGAATACCTTTTAATGACCATAATCAAAAATTAAGCTTTGAGAATAAACAGACCGTGCAAAAGCACCAATGTTCATTAAATCATTTTTTCTGTGTCTCTCCTTAATTAGTAATTGGGTTTTGGCCACGACACATTTGTCTGTTAATTGCTATACTTCCTGTTTAATCATGCTTTTATAATTCTCCCAGGAGAACATGGCTGAAAAAGATCCAAAGGGAGACCTGAATTCCTCTCCATAAATTGCCCATGTTAAGATAGGACAGCTACAAGAAAAGTTTTCCATAAGGCCTTAACCCCATTTTTAAATTTTGTTCTTGAATGTGCATCCCACACAAGAATGATACTCAAGGGAGGACTTTGCAAGCTGCACACGTCTCCCTTTTTATGCTCCTACTATCATCGCAAGCAACTATCTTCTTCAACATGTCTACTTGTGTATTTTTAAAAATAATAACTTAAAAAAAGAGGAAGATGCGGGCCACTCTCTGGAGTGTCTGGCATGCCCTTCAAGCTGACTTTGAAAGGTGATTAATTACAGCGCTGTCTGTTCAGTTCCAAAAGTTCAAATTAAATGTACTTCAAAACTCTTATTAAAGGGAATCTATTTTCCACACCTGTCACTTATGAGAAGGGCTGATTCAACCCAAAATTATGAAAGAGGGAACGCTAATCATTAGAACTGACACACCCTACTCTACCGATTGAAAAAATCTTCTAATAACCTTGGAGTGGCCCTGTCTTAAGCACTCAGTGACTCCACGAGCACTCCACGAGTTCTGTGCTTTCAGAATTGATGTAATTCAAAGGTGGAAAGGACTTGAGAGCTAAGAGGCCCAGAGCCACGCCGCCGAGCCCTCAGGGAGAGGGGATCGTGAATGCACCGTGGTGAGTCGAGTACTGGATCTGTTACAGTAGCAGGCGGCAAAAGGACGCTGAGGGCCAAAGGCAGCGCCATGCCTGTTTTTGCAAATAAAGTTTTATTGGAACCCAGCCTCACCCATTTATTTACATATTCTCTAGGGCTGCTTTCACTCCATAGCTGCGGACTCCAGCAGGTGCCGCAGAGACAGTATGCCCTGCAAAACCCCCAAGTAATTCGCTCTCTGACTTCTTTAGCAAAGGGGCCGAGCCCTGTCTCCGCCACCCGCTGCCAATGCTGGCGGCACTTTAGGATCTGTTCAGACAACAGGATAGGGAGCCGGGCCACCCTCGAAACCTTCTTTCAGCCCTGATCTGCCAGCAGGGGACCCAGGAATCAGCATTTGTAAACAAGGCGATTTTAACGCTCTGCCGGGTTACGAATGACCGCCTTACATCATGCTGTCTCTAAAGCACATTACCTTGAAAACACACTTCAGGCTGTAAGTGCATTTTCACAGGGGATAGGGGACCGGATAAAACCCTCCCGAGCTTCGCTTCGCAAACGTTTGCCAGTATCCGCGTCCCCGGGAGGGCCTCTTCGAATTCACTGCTGGCCCCACGCCCGGAGATGCTGATGAGGAGGCCTGGGGGGGCGGGGAGGGCTGGAGAACGGGCATTACTCGCCAGCTCGCAGGTGGTGCCGGCGCCGCAGACCCACGACCACTCCGCAGCACGCTGACTTCCATCGAAAGGGCTTGTATCCCTAACGAGAGAAAGTCAAGTCCCGGGAGCCACAGGATGGGGTCAGGGATAGACTTACGGGCCGGCCACTGGGCGTGTAGCAGCCTCCACTGTGAAAAGCCTCACTCCTCTGCTCCAGTCCCCCTTGTCCTCACCTCTTCCAAGCCTTCTAGAAGACTCGAAATCAAGCCATTCTTGTTCTGGCTCTCCACTCCTGTGTAGGTTTCCTTTATTGGTTTTTTTTTTTCCCTTTTAAAAGAATTTCCTAAGGACTGTTTTGGAGCTTAGTAACTGTGTTCTGAATGGAGAGAAGTGGGATAGTTGGTCGGAGTTTGTGGAATAAAAGGAAACGTTCTAGGTCGCAAAGTAGTTCAAAAAGCCCGGCAGATGGTGAATAAATACGTGTGGAACCAATGAGCGTGAAAACACACAATGATGAAAAGGCAACAGAGAGAGGCGACACAGAGGGCCTTGGAACCACAAAAAGGATTTTATTTTGAACTAGAAATCAACAGCAATGGCCAGACCAGTCAGGACCGAGGTCGTGGCAGCCTGATGCAAGTACCAGGGGCTGCGTGTGTTGGGGTGAAAGGAGCGGCCTACAGAGTCGGCTTGGCATTTCCCAGCTAAGCCGATCGCATCCACATCCTCGTGGATGCCAATCCCCACATTCCCACTGACACAGGCTGGGGCTGCTTTCCAGATTCCAGGCTTTTACCATGGTTTTGTAAATATATATATTTTTTAAAGTGAAGGAGCCACTGCAGTGAAGGTTTTGCAGTGGTGTCCCCTTTTCTTTCGCTCTCGGGCATTGAAGCAATGACAGGAACAGT
This sequence comes from Lutra lutra, assembly GCF_902655055.1. Classification (NCBI taxonomy): domain Eukaryota; kingdom Metazoa; phylum Chordata; class Mammalia; order Carnivora; family Mustelidae; genus Lutra; species Lutra lutra. The sequence continues at coordinate 92,556,638 of NC_062296.1, read as the reverse complement.
AAAACATATTTGTGAGAGTTTTGCTTTGAAGAACCCCAAAGATCAAGTTTCCCCCCCCCGAAGCACCACTGGTATTTTGCCCGGATGCTGTTGAGCAACATCCCTGGTCTCTACCCACTAGACGCCAATAGCACCCTCGCCCAGACATTGCCAAATCGCCCCTTCGCTGAGAAGCACAATTTCAAACACATCCTCCTGCCCCCATCATCGTGGTCTTTGTCTCCTTTTTAACATTTGGTAAGGGTAGACCAGATCATCAACTTCCCAACACCAACAGCACCGGTAGGCGAGCGTGCACGTGTGTCTCTCTTCAGGCACCGCACAGGTGCGTGGAGCCAAAACAGAATCCCCCGTTCACCGGATAGCGCTGGTTCAGTTCTTGGGAAGTTTAGGGTCAATTATCTCAGTACCGCGATCAACTAGCGCATGTGCCATCAGGCCATTTTCTCTTCTCCAGCAGACATCCTCACCAACATTTGCAGTCAGTTTTTGAAGTCTTTTCTTTTCTTTTTTTTCAAGCTGGGAAGAACATCTTCACCCATGCCATTCTCCTCTTAATCCATTTGGATTCCTACTAGAATTATATGGCCAGCCACTCTTGACGTTGGATCCAGGTTTCTTCATTTGTATCCACCAGGAAGAGAGGTACCCTGTTTCTGAGTTCTGTTATGAGGACTGGCTATAGAATTTTGGGGGCCCAGCGCAAAACGAAGGTGCAGGCCCCCATTCAAATATTACACAGAATTTCAAGATGGCGGCGACAGCCCTCTTCACACACCCACGACATCAGACCTGGCAGCCTTGGTTGGTGCCACATCAGTTTGGCTGTATTAATGTAACTGGCACTGCCATCTCTTTTCCCCCTGTGTCACAATGCTTCCTATGAAGTCAGGACCTCGAAAACAAAATACTGTGACCCAGGTCCACTTAAAAGAATTGTACTGCAGCAATGTTTATGGCGTGCATTTTTTAGACTTAAAAAAAATCCACATGGAAATCTTTTCTACATCGTTACAGTAATGAAGGTAAACACTGTGGCCTTTCACCATATACATATTCTCCTGTAAATATGACAACATGGAAATAGTAACTGCTGCTATCCACAAGGTTTTTAAGTTAGCAAAGAGTGAGACTTCCACAACCAAATTATAACATAATCCCTCTTGTCCTTATAAAAATAGCCAAAACAGAAACTAAATGGCTTGCAGTGAAAATTCGAGTAGTAACTTCTTTGTATTGAAAAACATTATATTCATGGAAATATTGTCCTTGTAAATGCTTTACATTAACATCATAAGGCAAACTGTAGCGTTTACTGGTACCTGGCGACCATGATTTTAAAAAACTCAGAAGCTGAGTTTTAGACCCTTTTATTTAAAACCTGTTAGTGTACAAAGTGCATTAAAATATCCGTTATCCAGCTACCAAAAACAGTATGTAAAAATTACAACCCTTTCAGTTTGTTCAGGGAAGGCAAATACACGTTGTTTTTATACCGTTAAAAAAAAAAAGTTTCCAGAGAATGATTAACTTTTTTCCATTGAGGTGTCCATCTTTTAGATGTGGAACTGTCCTAAGTAGCTATCAAAATATTCATCTGGGTATAAATAATATAGTAAATATATAAACTCTATCTGTTAAGAAAAAGGAGAGCTTCTGGGGGTGAAGAGGACAGAAGCAGGCGTGACACAGCCCATGGGGTCTAGGCTGGGGCTCACACAGCGCCGTGCTGAAACAGCGGGTCTATGGACGGATCTCAGGGAGACAATGCGTTGATTTGGTTAAAAACAAAATTGCTAAAAACAATGCCTAAATCCATCAGTCCGTTCAGTCAAAATGGCCAACTCAGTAGCTCAGATAAATATTTTAGTAGATGAAATGAGTTATAGATGTCACACCCTTCGTCAAGATAGAACCAATGCTGGATTCCCGGTCCAAGTCCAAGGGCTGCTTACGAAAGCCTTGCTTCATGGACCATTCCATTTTACCAGATCAGCAGGCCAAGAATCCCACCTGACATTCTGTTAGCAGGTTCTATGAGCGGGTTCCAGCATGGGAATGGTGAGTTTGATTTTTTTGTTTTTTTTTTTTTTGTTTTGTTTTGTTCTTTTTTTGTTTTTTTGTTTTTTGTTTTACAACTCTATGGTGAACTATACTAGAATACAGAGGGACCTCTACATCTTTCGAGATGTGTTTAATAAAAGTCTGTTTATAACTTTTGAGGCACATATACTAGTAAAGAGTACTTTATGCAACGTCCCTTGTCATTACCAACTTATAAATATTAAGTATTTGGGGGTGAGTCATATCTGGACGTGGTAGAGACAGTCAGGGCCCTGTGTTGATGTCCTGGAGAGCAAAGTCAGTTCAAAGTGGTACTACCATTTGTAACAGAAAACGTTAATTTCCTCACCCCCAGCAACAAAAGAAGAATGATTTGGGGGAAAGAGAGACAGGACAGCTATTAAATGTAGTAAGCGATGTCACAGGCCTAAAGAAACTATTAAAAGGAAGAACGAAATACATTTAGGTCATGAAAAAGAATCCTACTGCTGATCAAAGACAAATCAGCCTATGACGTTTTGAATCATCAGTAGGATTCGAAGTGACTATTTTTAATGGCAAGCTCATTCTTAATGTTCTCCCAGAATCCTGAATCCTGGGAAGGGTGAGATCACACATGGCCAAAGGCTTCAGAACCTTTCTGTCCAACGTGACCCCACCAGCCATCAGAGGGCGATTAAAGATTGGGCCATGGCAGATTCCCAAGTTAATTCTTTCCACTCTCCCTCTTGATCCAAGATGGTTTTGACATCACACTGAAAACACTTCAAAATAAAGCAGACTAAGGAAGCCCGTTTGTTGCCCTACTAGGTTCGAAACTATTTTTTATTTTTAAGGTAACTGCATATTCTGTTACGCACTGTTGAGGCAACAGGACCCACAATGGGATCAGTATGAGATACGATGATGTGAGGAGGTGAATAAACATACAAAACTATAAAAGATTTTTTTTTCCTCAAGCCCACAGACCGTGATGACACAAAGGTTGTTGTAAAGAGCTGGTAAACTTCTGGGCCTCTTAATGTGCAAAACCAAATAATGTCTAAGAGTTGTAATTCCGGTTATGTTTCTTTTATAAATAATCTATAAATTTTCCTGCAAATACAGGAAAAATTTGAAGAAATTATTAAAGCGTGTACTTAATACAAAAGACAGTAAAAGGGGAGAATCGCCTATTTCAAGTCCTATCCTAGCTGATATTTCTGGACGCTTTTTGGCGACATTTAATCACTCTGGAAGCCTGTGCTTTCTCTGTCCCTGAAATGGTGGCCAAGACCCTTTGTATTACCCAGAAAGCAGCTCCCCGTGGCCAGGTGCTCACGGCAGCTGCTCTGTGCAGTCCAGATGGTCTGGGATGGGAAGGCCAGTTATAATGGTCAAGCACTTGTTCCACACTGTGAAGGTGGGGCACACAGGCTGCGAGAAGGTGATGTCGAAGGTGTAGAGGTGGATGGAGTTCAAAGCATCGTAGAAGGCGATGGAACCATTGTCATAGTCCAGCAGGATGCCGACGCGCCGGAGGTGGGGGGCTGGCTCGATGGGGGTTTCCTTGCTATTGTGTCTTACCACCCAGTTATTGTGACAGCGGCACAGCGCCCAGGAAGCAGAGTTCTTTCCAATCCACTCGTGCTTCGGGGCCGATTTGTAAGCAAGGCCAATGGCATACCTGCATGAACAAAACAGCGACGGCAAAAACCATGAGGTGGGTTGCATATGGACACTACCTCTTTTCTCTGGTTTTCAGGGGTCATGAAAACATGATTTGCTGTTTTCCCTGCTCATTGTTCAGTGAAAACTTGGCAAAGGCCCTAACACAAGTGTTCCTCATCACCTTCCTCCCAAACACACAGTGCGCGGACATGGGCCGCTGTGTTAACTCATATTCCTATTTTTAGTTCGGACATTATAAGAGAATTAGAACTTTGTGCCTCGCTGCCTTTTGGGTTTTGTTTATTTGTTTTTTACACGCATCATGGCCCACACAATGAATTCTCTAGGCCAGTGGTGTCCCATAGCAGTTTCTGCATGAGTGAAATGTTTTGCCCCGCTCAGTATGGTAGCCATGAGCCACATGTTTGAACTGTGCCTGTTGAGACTGAAGAACCAGACTTTAAATTTAGTTAATTTTAATTAAGTTGAATGATTTAACTTAACTGCATGTGGCTCAGGGCTACCATATTGAATAGCACAACCCTAGACTTCTCCTTCTGACCTACTTCGAATTTTTCGGCTGACCCCCATGTCTGTCATTTTCCATGACTTCAAGTACAGTTTGCAACAGGTAATTGTGGAGAATGGTTTTCACTTCCAGCGTAAGTTCCTTGTCCTCTCCTAGATCTACAACACAGGGACACAGACAGCGTCCATCTCGGAGGGTGATTCTGGGGAGTAAAGGGAAGAATATGTGTAAAATCTGGGGCACAAGGCACAGCAAGGAATCTTGGGTAACTGCTGTTTTATTAGCTTTGCCGAATGTTACATAACTAAGAAGTCTCAGAATCAGAATTTGAACCTAGGATGACTCACCAGAAAGTATGTGATTCATCACTGCCAAGAGCCCCTCTGATTACATTTCTTACTACATTTTAAAAAATTCTGAATATCCCAGTTACTCCAAATATACTCTCAACAGCTCAAAAAAGTTAAGAATTCTTTCTACAGTCTTCGAAGCTCCTTAATCTTTTTTTACCCTGCTGAGGTATGCCTCCCTAACATTTGCAGGATTTTGGTGATTAAGATAAGCAAAGCCTATCATTCTTAATAAAGAGTAAATGACTCAGAGCTCAACCTTTAATATGTTAGAGCAGAAACCAGTCTAAGCCGATACTGACATAGGGTACCTTACCCAGTGCAGAGAAAAAAAAAAAAAAAACCAACTCCATTGGTCTTTGATAAAATTACATTCTTAAAAAAATAATAACAACAAGTTGGATTTAAAATACAATCACTTTAAGAGTGCTGTGTTAAAAAAAAAAATGAACAGAACATGCTATCACTGAATTTAAAAAGAGGAGGGACTCCATCCTCAGGAAAGCCTAGTGTCCTAGCCTGCTTGCCATCAGCCTGGCCTCCTCTCCTCTTTCCGGCCAATCTGGTTCTGCATCCCGGGGAGAATCCTGGGGTTGCATTTCCCAGATTCCTTTCCCAGTGGGAGGCTGGGTCAGGTTCTGCCCCTGTGATGGCTTTGCCTGAGATCCAGAACTTCTAAGAGGTGGGGGAAACACTCTTTCCAGACAGCAGCCAGCCAGAGAGACACTTTGGAAAGGTTTCGTTCGGACTATTGGTCTCCCACGATGTTCACTATGCCCCACAGACGCTATTTCCATTTTCAGATACTGTGGAACCTGCATTTGCATAACAAAATTAGCCACGTTTGTATTGTTTCCTTTTGTTTCTGGGCACCATTTTTACTTTGTACCAAAGGGCTCTGACGTTTATTTCCCATCTGAACCTTCACTGAACCTGCTATGAAGCAGCTGCGGCAGGTATGACTGCCTTCATGTAGCGATGGGAAAACACAGAGAAGGTTACAATTAGGAGCAGAATCCGGAATATCGCCCCCTCCCCCCTTGACTTCTGGCCCAGTCGTCTTCACGTGAACCCACGGTGAGTTAACACCATTTCATAAAACACCAAGTGCACATTAACAGCATTAGAGAGTAAGAAAATAACTCTGTGCATAGCCCATTAAGCAAAGGAAAATACCATTATGTTATCATTAATCTGTAAAACGATGTACGGATTTCCATTGAGCTTGAAAGGTGCGGGCAGAAGGTAATGTTCCATTAAGTTACGCAGTGACACTTGGAGAATTCACGAAGTATAAAAATTATGTTTCTCAGAGCAATGCTAACACGCCCCAATTGCAGGGATCGTAACATATACGTTAATTGAAAGTCAGGATGATATTTCATGAGAAAATGGATGTGTCATTAGCTGGTGTAAATCAAGGTGCCCCAAGCATTTGATCATACGGGTCACCCCTTCTCCTTGAACACCTCCCAGGAAATGTTCAACTCCTTTCTCCATGAGATGTTTTTCTGAAGCTGACACAATCCGGTGTGTAAAGATCCAAAGTGTGGCAATTAATTTTAGATTTTCCCCCTCTCCTGAGTTGGTTTTGACATCTGGAGGGTGTTTTCAAGGTAATACTGATCTGTGTTTATATAACTGAAGGGGTCTGCTGGAAATTCCCTCACCATTCATCAATGGGAATGAGATCATAATGATCGGGTATCATTTATCATAAATAATTATTAATGGGGTTGTAATTATTTAGACACTGGAGTCTATCCCAGATTAATACAAGCACATTAATTAACTAGAAATGCTTGCTCCTTTGCACCTGGAAAAATTCATCGTGTTTTCCTTCGGGCTTTTATCTTGCCCCAGTGCCGCTAAAAACTGTAAATGCCAAATCTGGCCCAGAGCCGAGTGGGGCGGAAGGATTTGTCCTCCATCCTCTGGCAGGATGTTGGAACAGGAAAATGTTCTGGGCCAAGAGAATTCCGAGGATCACAACAGGAGAAAACCTTGCCTGGCCGACATAGGTACCGTTCTGGGGAGAAAGGAGACACCCAAGCTTATGGTTTCACTTTTTAGATCTCAGTGGCTTTGTACCAACACCATAAGGGACTTAAGACACAATAAATGATTTAGCTTCCATATCTCAAACATAACACTGTGATGATACTCCTCGTTTTGGGTTATGCAGTTGGGAGGTGTTTCTTTCTAAGCAAGGATTAGCAAGCTATCGCTCATCAAGTATACCACTGTACGCCCGAAAGACTAATTAGGTTTCAAAATCAGAGCACGGTGCTTCAGAGCAGAGATCAGCAAACTGTAACCCACGGGCCGAATTGGGCCCTCTGCTGGTTTTTATAAATAAAGTTTTATTTGCGCAAGGCCATGCCCAGTCATGGACACACGGTTTGCGGCTGCTCTCCCACTATAACCGGATTGCTGAGTCGTCAGGATAAAAATCATCTGGCCTGCCAAACTGCAACACTGGCTCACTAGCCTGTCACAGAAAGGTCTGTGAAGCCTTGGGTCAGAGCCTGCGCCCTGACTGTGGCCTTCCTAACTCTGTCGCCTGTGAGCTTTGCCACCTTGTGCTAACGGGCATGTGCCCCAGTCATCTCATCTGTAAATGGGGGATTCTAGCGCCTACCACTGGGGTCTATTAAGATGAATGAAGGAGTGAACATCTGCAGGATGCTTAGACCATGCGTGGCCCACAGCTGTGCTAGAGGAGGGCGAGGTTAACACAAATAAAAGAGCAGGAGCGAACAGGTGTTTGTCAGCCAGCCAGCCAGAGGAAGGGGGACAGTTCGTGGCTCACAGAATAGACAAGGTAAGCTTTGTGAGGTTCACCAGGCAAAGGCTGGCTCATTCCAACGCAGACACCGCACCCTGCCTGACACCCCCCCGCTTTCGAGATCTGGCCAGGCGGAAGGCATGGCGCTGGACCTAACAGACTATTCGAAAGGGTTTCCAGCGACTGCCCACTGCCTCGGCCCCTCCGTTCTGGACTATTTCCAGTCGTCGGCCCCGTCTAGAGTCATAAAACATACAAGGCAACAGAAATTCATTCTCTTTAGATGATAAAGAGTAATGTTTTAGAGAAGGAATAGGCACACGTTTTTGATAAAGGGCTGGGGAGTTAATATTTTTGGCTTTGAGGACCACAGGCTTCTATTTTAACTGCTTAACTCTGCCGTGTGGCTCAGAGGCAGCCACAGACAATGTGGAAAAGAATGGGCATGGCTGTGTTCCCACACACTTAGTTTACCAAAACAGGCACAGGGCCAGGTCTGGCCCGCTGGCCGTCATCGGCTGACTCGTGTTTTAAGGCGTAGAAGAGCAGTGTTAGCATACTAGCTCGGTTAGGGACCGGAACTCAATCAACTCAACTTGCAGTAAGTAAAAAAGAAAAAAAAATGGATGCACTTAAAGCAAGCTGTTTTGCTTATTGGCTGAAAGGAAGACTAGATGATGGTTTTGCAGATATTCGCTCCTTCCTCTCACCTCCATGGGAGAGAGATTCTTCCCTAGACCACCAGCTTTGGCTTTGGCTATGGCTAGGTGGCTGGCTTTGGCCAATGAGAAGTCAGTAGACAGTGACGTAAGCAAAGGCTTGGAATGGGCTGGCCTAGCTGTGCTTGTGCTCTCGGGCTCGAGAGAGACGTGACACGGGCAGCCCTCGTGGCCGAAGAGGCTGAAGAGACACAAAGAAGAGACCTAGACCCAATCTACAGCTTAAAGCAAAGCCCAGCCGAGATTAGCCTTGGCAGCGGACCCACACAAGGGTGTAGAGAGCGAGCAATCATGAATGATTATTGTTTGAAGCCACCAAGTCTTGGGGTGCTCGTTACGCAGCACTACTGTTGCAACAACAGACACAAAAAGCTTTTCTGCATATTTTCCTGCAAGACGGGCCCTGGAATGGGTTAGTGCTCTGACAAAGTACAGAATGACATGTGGCTTTTTGTAACTGGACGACAACAGATAGCATTGCCTACCATGTGCTCCCACTTATGACCACTTCCCAGTAATGCCGACCGCTATCAATGAACACATTTCCAGCTACACCATAGCTCCCTTGGCTGGTGAAGCGTTCGGGCGTGTGGCTCTTTTTAGAGGATGACTCATCACGTTCTACCGTCAAGTTATCGTGGGACACCTTCAGCTTTCGATGTGCAGACTTGGGGTCCAGTTTAAATGGCTGGCCTGGGAACAAGTTTACAAAAAACAAAGAGAGGAAGAAGAGGACCGTTTATTTCAACATGACCAATACTGTATTTTCAGAATCAGGTTTTAAGAACATGGTAAAATATTGAATACAAACATGATCCTGCTTTCATGAACTCCCAGCCTGTCAGTTCTGAGATGGGGATCTAGAGTTGCTGTGGCTAAAGATTCAACCGTAGCATGGGCGGGGTTAACCACGGTATGTAGTAGAAGCTATCTTCGGGGGTCCCAGCTGGACACAAGCAGCTCTGGTACACAGTGGCTAAACAGCATTCCCAAGGGAAGGAGAAAATGAAGACTTCGTTTTTAACCATTCCCATATTCGATCCAGCTTAAAATGGGGTTCACGCTCAGTACACTACAGACCAGAAGCCAAAGAAATCAAGATTGCAGATTTTGACATAAAGGCTTTACATAATTCTGAAACTGTTGCAAATTACAAATGAGTCTCATGAACTCAGAATGATTATAAAAATGTGCATTTTTCAGCCCACAACAAGATGAGGAAAAAAATGTGATCATAACACCTGGGTTTTCTACTCCTGAGTGCGTGTGTGTGTGTGTGTGTACATACATACATATACATAAAATAAATCCCCCTGTATTTCATTATTCACATTTGTGTTTTGAAGATCTCGCTATATGTAACTTTTTTTCAAGATTTTATTTATTTATTTGACAGAGAGAGAGACACACAACAGAGAGAGGGAACAAAGCAGGGAGAGTGGGAGAGGGAGAAGCAGGCTTCCCACTGAGCAGGGAGCCCGATGCAGGGCTTGAGCCCAGGACACTGGGACCATGACCTGAGCCGAAGGCAGGCGCCCAATGACTGAGACACCCAGGCGCCCCTCTTTATGTAATTTTTAAGATTTATATATATATATAATACATATTTGTGTTTTGAAGATCGAACTGTTAGAAAATCTTGGCAGAGTCACCCCTGAGCGTCTTGTCATAGCTGTTACTTCTCTGAGAATGTAACACGGTCCTGGAGGACTGCCTGGCATTCGACACCACATCGGTGTTAAAAGGCATGAAATGAGTTACGAGATCATGCAAATACCAAGTTGTCTCAAGGCCACTCCCCTCCCCGGCCGCGGCCATGGCCACGGCCCCGGCCGCAGTTGCTAGGCCCGCCCTCAGGCAGCCAGCGGACAGAGTTTGGTGCACTGGCTGGGGAAATCCACGACCCCGGCTGAGACAGTGGCACGCAGAGCGCAGGGCAATGAGTGCTGTGTCACGTCCGCGTGGGTCAGAGGATCTCTAGCCGTCACCTGGATACAAACACGACACGCACACCTGTCAAATCCCTTCTCTTAGGACAGGGGTCAGCACATCTTTCTGATAAGAGACCAGATGGATCTTTTCAGCTCGGCTGGCCATGTGGCCTCTTATGTGGCTACCCAACTGCTGCTGCAGAGCGCGCGGCCTGAGACGAGAGGGAAATGGACGGGTGCGGCTGTGTGCCAATGAAACTTTATTTATAAAAATAGGCAGCCAGATGTGACTGGCAGGCTGGATCGTCTGCTGACCCATTTTAGATTTCTGTCCACATCACAGAAAAGCTTAAAGAGGATGCTGAGGAAAAGCTTCCAAGGGCGGATCAGGCATGGACATTGTCAGAGGCTCTAAGAGCTGCTGGGTTACATGCTGAGTTTGAATTTCAGCTTGTCTTGGGAAACACTGCTGTCCTCAGAAATGATCATGCCAGCAACTGTTAGGGATAAAGTATGAACTAAGGCAAGGAGAGTATGAAGATTGTTTTGCCTAAAATATTTCCGTTTTTGGAAGAGATTGTGTATAAAACAAGTGGACGTTAATGGGCAGACCGGGGAGGGGGGTGGTTTCATTAAGGCAGCCGTCACTGAAGAGGGGGGGCCGTGTGCTGCTTGCCCTTCATCCAGCAAGGAATATGAGAATGGCAAAGCGAGTCAGGAAGACTGGCCTCATGAAGACGGGAGATGTACGCCATCTCGCCTCAACTCACACCCTCACCTACACACGCGTGGAGTAGCCCCTTGACAGCTTAGGTCAGGCCCAACCCCAACCCCTGCATCCTCAGCGAGCAAATTCCACCTGCGCCTCAGATGTGTTTCTCAAACGCACCATCACCTACTCTGTCCAAGTTCAAGGCTTTTGCTTCAATGAGGACAAATTAGTTCAAGGGCCAAATTAACCATTTACTTTACTAAAGAATTCAATTCATTGTAATATCGTGCATGTAGGAGTTTGGAAAACTACAGCCTGCAAGCCAAACCCAGCATACTGCGTGTGTTTGTGAATAAAGTTTTGTTGAAACCCAAGCATGTCCATTCATTTATGGGTAATCATGGCTGCTTTTGCTCTGCGGTGGCAGGGGTGAATAAGAATGGATGGTGACCGAGACCATCTAATGTGCACAGCCTCCAATCTTTACTCTTTGGCACACTGCAGAAAAGTCCGCTGACTCCTCGTGTACAAGTTGATAATATCTGTTCAATAATCGCATGTCTAGAAATAGAAGATGACATTATCTGTCTACATGAAATGAATGCGATATCTTCAGTGAAACTGATGAAGCACGCGTTCGATGTCTCAGAGACATTTTCTACACAATTAACCTCAGTGTATGTATTTACTAATTCTTCTCCTACTTAATCTCTAAAAACATTTCCTTCTTTACCAGCAGAAATACTGAGGGGAGAAATTAGCTTCACACCTAAATGTATGTGGCTGAAATTCATATGCCTGGAGTATAATGAAGTTATTTGGCTGCTGAAATCGAGGACTTGCGTTAAGTGAGGATTCTTCTGGAAAAGCAGTTAATGGTCCCCAGTGACTAGGGGCAACTGTCTAACACGGTCCCATATCGACACACTCCCCTTTGCTTTCTCTTGGGAGGTCCTATGCAAAGAAATTCCATGTTATAGAACATATTTCTAGATCAAAAATAGTAAAGAAAAAAGAGAGGATAAAAGAAAACACATGTGGGCAGAGACAGCGAGGGAGACGACAGTGTTACAAGACATATGTACGGGCCAGATCTTTCCTTGTGTCCTGTGGGGTGTGGGGTGTTTCCCATCATCCCTGGCTGCTAACCATTAGACACCAGTAGCAACTACCCCAGTTCTAACTGCCAAAAATATCTCCAGACATTGCTCAGTGTCCCTGGGGGGCTGGGGGTGGGGAGAGCAGAACTGCTTCTGAGAATCATAGACCTAGACAGATATCTGGAGTAAGGAATTCTTGAAGAAAGAGTTACTAATTTGCTCTTCTGTTATGGAAAAATAATTTGTCGTTTGCAGCACCCCAGCGACCTGTCAGGGTCTCTCTCTCTATAATTTATATTCATATATCTTATATGATATATAAATTTTATATAAATAATAAAATAAAAAATATATATAAATAAAATAAATATTTATAAATATATAAAGCATAAATATATATTTTATATATTATATATAATAGAAACACACACACACATCTGTTCTAATTCTCACAAGAACCCCTCCAGATTATTTGTTAGAAGAGCGAGCAGGTCTGAAGTCGATGCAGAGAAGTGGATGGACTCACAGCCCTTAAGGGTCGAGAGAGTTGGGGACCCCAGAGGCGTCTGATGCCAACTGCACCCCACCGCCCCGGCTCTTGACTTGCTCCTCGGGCCTGTCGACGATGCCTGAGGCAGACAGAAGGAAAAGAAAGGGGGACAGAGGCGGCCGAAAGGAGAGCAGAAGGGAGGCGACAGCTCTACCGAGCTCGTGGCACTTACTGTTTGTCTTCAGCTTCCCAGGCTCACTGCTGCGGCTACCCGCCTGGTTGATGGCCTTGACAATGAAGATGTACTTGGTGCCACTCTGCAGACCATGGACTGTGTAGTGGTTCTGCTTGATGTTGGGCACGATCATCCAGCTGTCGGCCGAGTTACACAGACCTGTGAAGCCAAGCAGACAAGGTACAATTCTTTGTCACTTCTGCATCTCCGAGGGAGCCCGCTAATAAACCGGAGGGCTGCCTCCTGCCTACAGTGGGCGGCCGACCTGTATTTATTATTATATATTCCTGCTGTGTGCCCCAAATGGAAAACCCCAGGAAAATGATATCGCAGCTTCTGCTCAGTAAACACGGGAGCAGCCAAGGCAGTCCTGTGTGGCGGGCTGCACGTGGTGTCCGTGCGCGACGCATCATGGTGAGGAGAAAGCAGCCGCAAGTCACCACAGGCTCAGCTCCCGGCCCCCTTACGCCACACTCATGAGCGTGATTGTTAAATCGGAATCTCATCAAGTCTGAGCCTCACAGCAGGTGAGAAGAGACCTGAATCACGTAGGAGAAGTTGGTTCCACGGATGTCTACATAGTCGATCGCTTTTGTGCCTCTCATCTTCAGCCTGCCCCAGACCCAGGCCCGAGCGGCTTGGCAGAGATGGGATGGGTTCCCTCGTGGGAATACAAGAGTGTGCGAGAGGAGGCATTCCAAGGCCTCGAGGATTTCTGTTGATGCCTTGGGTCTCTGTCAGTGCCAAGGGGAGAACGTTCCCCAGAGTCTTCTCGACTGAGCAGGATGAGACACCGGGAACAGCTCTACTGCCTCACCCCTGCAGGAGTGAGGCCGGCAGAGACTGGCCCGACTTCTGACCGGGGAGCGAAAAAAGCAATCACCAGGGTCACGGGCTTTCCCAGCATTAGTGTGGCCACAGTTAACCAACTCGGGAGGCCTGTCCCTAGGAGAAGTGGGGAGCAGTGGCACCCCGGGACAGCCAGGGCCCAGTGTAGCCCTTAGAAAAGCACAAACAGGGATTCGGACCAGCTGTAGTCCCTAGTGTGGCGGGGCCACAGCTCCGGCTGTGTTCTGCAGGATGTGGGCTGGGGGGGGTGGGCAGGCTGAGGATTTACGATGCTTTTGGAAGAACATGTAGGGAAAAGGAGGCCCGTTTCGTTTTGCAGCAGGCTGATGCTGAAAACGTCTCTTTGGTATTGGGCCCAGCGCTGCTCTCTATCCACCCATCAATCTCCACTCTAAGAGAACCTTTTCCCAGCCCCCTGGTGACTAGCTGTCACCAAGTTTCCTGACTCTGGTGAATTTCCTTCACCAGTTCTTGGTGGAGGCCTGAGTCCCTCCACTTCCTGAGGGGCTCCGAACTCCCCCCGGCCCACTCTCTCCCTTTCAGTGGATTTGCAAGTCAAAGGGTTAGTTCTTTTGATCTGGAGGCAACTTATACCTTACAGTAATCCCAAGAAGCAGTCCCTTAATCTTTCTTTGGTCTCAACCTCTTTGAGAATCTAATAAAACATTTCTATAGTAGGAGAGTCACATGTGCAGATCCCTACCGAGCCACAAATATCTGCATGGCATTCCAAGACATTCACAGCCCCGTGACATCTGTCTTTGGATCGCACTAAATACCTTCTCCAACTTTTGAGTAAAACACCGCTCCTGCTGGTCTGCACCGTTGAGAAGAACCTTAGAAGTCTTTCGTCAAGTGTGAAACTTCACCTCGTCTGATTTGTACCTTGGGGGCACAGTCTCGTTAGACACCCTCCAGTGAGTCATAGATACATACACTCACACACACACATACAAACTCACAAGGTCAGATCTGACCCTGTGCGCTTCCTGTCACCTCTTTTCATCTCCACCTGTGAACATTTCACCAGCAGCGCCGCCGGAGTTGACAAAGCCAGCATAAAGCAAGGGAACCGTGGGAGACTCACGGAAGGCGGCGAAGGCGTGTGTGCACTCATGTTGGAGACGGAGCAGGACGACTGAGTCACCACCCACCCCCACCCCACCCCCTGTTCTCCCCCAAGTCGTAGCCCTCTGTTCTCCTGCCCATTCTCACTCGTGTGAGACCCAGGAAAACATCCACCAGGGGCTCAGTAACACGGGGCTCTCCCTACTACATTTCCCTCTGGCTACTTCTTCACCTCACCTTTACCGTGCATACAGCTGTCATAAGCTCGGTGCTTCTGGATAGCACCAGGGCCAAATCACAGATTTGGATCCGACCAAAGAAGGGTCATTTTGAACTCTGAGCTCTGGGCCCCAAGAAGCCTGCAACTCACTTTAGACATTTCATCGTGATCTTCCAACAGTAATAAAACGAAAACAATGAGCTTTTTCTATTGCCCAGGATAATCCACTCATATTCCTAGACCTTTGTCAACAGCAGTCGAGTACGGACGAACACAGTAACGGCATTCAGTAGACTCAAATGAGAACACTATCGATGTCACTGCGTTTACACTGTTCCCGTTTAATTGCACATGTTACAGGAAAATGACGATTGTGGTCAAAGAAAGCAAATGTAAAAATGTTTCAATAAACTTTACATCACTGTGCGACCAAAAAGCGGGGCTTAATGTGGTGGGGGAATGCTTTCAGCGACATCATAAAGCAGATGTCTGAAATTGCTACGAACAGCAAGTTGGCCTTAAAACCCAACAAAAGAGATTTAATGTTTCAGAACCCTTTTCCAAACAGAAAAGGGACCCTGACCAGCCTGATGACTTTGAAGAGGTCGCTCATTTTTTTTCCCCTCAAAGATTAAAAGAACAAAAATGTTGACAGAGTGGTAAAATTTGATTGGACAGGTCTACGCTGGGACAACTTGCTCTCGCGATAGCTCGCTATTTCTGTGGCGGCTTACCTTTCTGTTACTACTGCTGCCAGGACAATAATTGAGAAGTTGATTAAAAACGCCAAGAAAGCAGCAGCGACCATTTTCTTCTGGCGGCTGGAGCAAGTGGGGCGTCTCCAAGGACACCGTCACTGCGTTGCTAGCGTTGGTCCTGGGCCAGCATCACCTAACATGTTGCATATGGTGCCAAGTGCCAGACCTCTCTGCCTCGGTACCGCACCGTGTCGGGGTCGCTGACCAGGTTTTAAGCATCTCTTTACGAGACACCTGTGGCACCATCCTGGAATGAAGCCTCACTTTTTTCCCAATTCATTCTCAATCATCTTTGAGGGTATTCCAATATCCACCTTCTCTAACTTGGCTTCCAGTATTAAAGCAACAATGGAATGTGGGAGATAATTAGTTCATAATGAAACTTAATTGAGTTTCTCAATCTTATACATTTTGTTCTCATTCACAATGGGTCAGAAGCATCTCCCTATGTAACGCCGCTCATTACAAGATCCTAATTACATTTGGGATTTCAGAGCCTTGTATAGCA
Source organism: Lutra lutra (assembly GCF_902655055.1). Lineage (NCBI taxonomy): Eukaryota > Metazoa > Chordata > Mammalia > Carnivora > Mustelidae > Lutra > Lutra lutra. Next base: position 92,540,667 of record NC_062296.1, on the reverse strand, counting down.
ACAGTTATCTTGCAGTAAAACACTCTGTATAAAACATTACGCAACACGGACACCCTTCGGAGAGGTGGCACATGGCTTCAAACGTCCTTTGTTTCTTCTACCAGACCGGACAGAAGTGAACATCCTTTTCCTTCTTCTCTGTAAAAATAGTATCTGTTTAATAACTGCTCATGAATGTTTTCAAATCGACTAAGATTAATTAAATACAGATAACTACCTCGCCATGGAGACCTGGAAAAGCGCATCTTTGGACTTCGGCTAATAATAAAAATAGGCTGCTGGGGAAAGGCCCAGTTTAGGATTTTAAATGGCACACTGAAAGGGGTTTTGGAAAAAAACATGAAAAACGTTGTGAAATTAAATACATATCTACTTATTAATAAGCAATTCATTAACATCTGTAGGCCTAAGTCTGCTAATAAGAATGCATAATAAAAAATTAATGGTATCATTAATTTTGCATTTGAATATATGAATTTGATTAGGGAGAGCCTTTTTAAAGATCAAAAGCTTCACAGATATTATCTAATTCTCCTTCACCAAAGTCAGTTGTGGGCAATTAACTAGAATTCATTACGACAAGTGGAGGAACCATGACCTATAGGCAGCGAAGATTCCTAGTGGCACGAGGGGCTGTGGCCGGTTTGGGGGCTACCATGTCTTCTAACTTTCGGTACAGTTTTACTATTGGCTCTCGTCATTCAATGTAACAACATCTGCAAAGGATATTCCTCCAAATGGCGGGACAGATGGACTAACATTCAGGGAAGGCCTGGCACTTGAAGAATGTGTAAAATGCCACTTTGTAGAAAACCCTCACTAATTTCATGACTGACCTTTGTCCTATGACCCAAAACATTAGCTTTAAAAAAAAAAAATGCGGTGACGGGTGAGTGCCGCCGTATTTTTGCAGGAATAATAACTTGGACTACCTCTGCGCTGACACTGTGGCAAGCATGGGGCTCAGACCATAGTTTTATCATCTCAACCATGGAAAGTTAAAACATCACCTCTCCTTACAGACAAGGAAACAGACGCAGAGGACGTTGAATAATTCGCCCCAAATTACGGAGATAGTGAGGTCCACAGTTGGGATTCAAATCCAGGTCCCTCTCAGACATTATAAATATATATAATAGTCAAGAAGAAAATAATTTGAAGGTCTTTGCATGTCAGTTGTCTTTTTATTTACATTTACTCTTTCTTTCCTTGTTACAATTCGATCCTGTAGGCCTCAGGACGTCACTATATTGGTTTAATGGACGTTAAAGAGACAAACAGCTCCCGGTACTAATGGGCTGATGAGAGTGTCCAGTCAGATGGGCACCTGCGGTTTCCCTGATTTCCACTGGTCCTGGGAAGAATAGCCTTTCCGACATGTGTGCACCAAACAAGCAAGGTCTGTCACCTTCAAGAAGTCATCCCCATTTATTTTCTTGTGGCACCTGCTTTTGGGGAATAATACACTGTGTCTGGAATCACCGAGAATGGAGCTCTGAAGTCAGTGGTGTGGCTGCTGGTGGGTTTCTGTAGGCATGGCCTTTTCTCATCTACTCCACTCATATGTTTTTGTTTTGATATTATTTTTCATGCCAACAGCATGGAAGCCAAGTCAGCCAGAGAAACCCCAAGTTTTAGGCACTAGGTCTCCTCTTTTCATTTGGTGGGGGGTGGGGGAGTAAAGCACTGGGATCGAGTCCAAGTTCTTAAGCGCATCCACTGTCTTTCAGCTCCACATCCTCGCTCCTCGAGTATCCATACTCCTTGCGGAGCAACCTCGCTGGCCCTCACATTCTGACTCTGAGCTCGCCCGTGGGACTTGCTTTGGTCTCTAGCACATCAGCTAAAGTGACAAAGACAGGGGCCTGCAAAGTACTTGTGCAAGTGTGCCTGTCCTTACAGGCGTGCGCTGCGCTCACCTTCACTCACCGGGAGAGTGCACCCATGTGGGACTACAGGAGGCAGCCCCAATGCAGCATGACCTTGACAGAGCCTCACCCAGGTCAGTGGGATCAGCAGACCCCCACCTGATTCCAAACACACAGGCAATACATGTTTACTGTTATATGCTACTTCGGTTCTGTGGTTGTTGGCTGATCAGCAAAAGCCAACTGATACAGGGCCTGCCCGTCTAGGCCAAGGCTCTACGTAGTGTCTCAATGCCCACAAAAATTCGCTTTAAGACACTTCAGGAAAGACGGAACCATCTATGGTGGGTGTGCTTTTGGGTAGTCCCCATGATTCCCCAGCAATATATTCACAACTTCATGTAATTCTCACCCTCCTTGAGCGCAGGCAAGACCGGTGACCTGCTTCCAAAAAAAGAGAATACAGCAAAGGACAAAAGTCCTAGCATCATGAGTTTGCAAATGTACTTATGATCCCTGACCAGCTATTTCTGAGTTAATCAAAAGAGATTATTCTGGGTGAACAAAGCAAGGTAAAGAACTGTGTTTTGCCCACTACCTTTTGTGTCCCTAAAAAATGTATTTCTAGATGTGTGTGAGTGTCTGTGCATCCTTTTGTATCAACAGACAACCACAGGAAGGATGCGTGTGAAATGGAGTTGGTGCAGTAGGTAACTTTGGAACTGCCATATTGGGGCTTTGGGGCTGCCATATTGAAAAACATCCAATCATCACTGTAGACATTTTATATATTATCACACAGTGTTCGTGCATTACTTACTAAAAAGAAAGGTTTTAGGGAAGTTAGTATTTCTTCATGCACGTATAACTAGGGATGAGGAGCAATACCAGAAGAATCCAAAATCCTGAAAGGAGGGCAAAATGATGCCAAACCATGGCGAACCACTGATACGCCCGTGCTGTTTAGACTTGCCCCCCACAGCACTTCCAACAGCTATGGGTCAGAGGTGGAGAAGTCTCTTCTGGAATTTATCTTCTCCTTACCTTTGTGGGCGCTACTGCCATTGGCAGGTCCTGGCCATCTCTGCCTCTGTGAATTACTACAGACCTCCAAGTTCATGTCTCTGCTTCCAGTTTTGCCCTGTTCCACTCTATCCCCCACAGCACTGCCTGAGGGGGGCTTCTAACCCTATATCTGATCGCACTGCTGCTCTGTGTGGGGAAAAATCCCACATCGTGTGGCCCGAGTGGCCCTCTGTGGTCTAGGTCTTTACTATGGGTGAGGATTAAGAGACTGGTGATTAAGAACATGTGCTTTCTGGAACTAGACCCAGATGGGTTTGAGTCCCGGTTCTATTTCTCTATCTTCATTTCCCCCCATCTCCCCTTCCCCACTCAATTCTCCAGCCAGGCTTGAGTAGAGAATGTCTCAGAAAATGCCTTGCCATTCTCCGTCTCCACAGGTTTGCCCCCGATCATGTGGCTGCCTGGCATTCCCCTTAGCTTGCTGATATGTACCCACTCTCTTCCAAAACTTAGTTAAACCATCATTTCCCCCAAGGCATTTTCACCCATCATGTCTGCCTTCTTACTCAGGCAGCTGGCCACAGCAGTTAGCAACATTTCATGATTTTTTTTTCCTCCTTACGCATTCCTGGAAAATGGTAAGATTTTAATAAAGGCTTCCAAGGCAGGCCAATTAGGGAGTGGAAGGTCAGAGGGTTGAGGAAGGAAGCCTGGGAAATGAGGATGTAAGGAGGCCGGGGGGTCTGTTTGTTGGTATGAGCCGGCAATGCTAGTTACTTGGAGGCGGGGTTCTTCACGCATCCCTCTTTTTTTCCCCCCTCTTTTAATTAATCCTAAATTTAATTTCTTTTTTAAGCATCATGTGCCTCAGAATTCCTTGTGCTAGGAAAGAACAGGGTGCTTAAGGGAGAAGAGGTGTATGTAATAAAAGCATTCAGTTGATATGGATTTATTCAAAACATTTCTTTGTTGAAAAGTGACTGCTATTCTATTCTATTCTATTCTGTTCTACTTTGATACGTTCTCTTTCCATTCGCTAAAGAAGTTTCAAACTTGCTTCCCAGAAAAGTCACATCTTCTGGTCCTCTCCCATTTACTCAACTCAATTTGAGTAACCGTGGAGGTAGGGAGGTGAGATTGCTTTGTTACCACCGCTCTGGCCAGCAACTGGGGTTCTCTGAGATCATCAACCTGTCTCTGATACCAGAGAGCTCATGGGCCCCAGGGAGAGAAGGGTCTCTCTGTGTTTCAGGTAAGGTCTGAAATTCTTCCCAGGTGGGGGCCAATGACTAACATTTTAAACAACGGGCCTGCTCTCCTCCAAATGGGATGTGGTATTGGGCATTGTTCGGCTATCCACTTTATTAAATTCTTTTTTTTACGTTGTGAAATAACACTCAGAGACGTACGTAATACTAAATGTAGGATAAACTCACTAAACCGTGTAACTCCCACCCAGAAAGTAGTTAACCCCATGAGCCCCTGTATACTGATTCTCAGTGGTGCCACTCCCCTCCCATCCTGGAAGTAACCATCATCCTCCCTTTTATTTATTATTTTTATACCTATGTATGCATCTCTAAACAAAAACTTTTTTTTTAAGATTTATGTATTTGAGAGAGAGAGAGCGAGCGAGCGAGCATGCACATGTGCGAGTCGGGGTGGGGGAGCACAGGGAGAGAGAATCTCAAGCAGATTCCCCAGTGAGCGCGGAGCTCAATGCAGGGCTTGATCCCATGACCCTGAGATCACGATCTGAGCCAAAAGCAAGAGTCGGGACACTTAACCTACTGAGCCACCCAGGCGCCCCTGCCCCACAAAATGGTTTTCCTTTTTATCTTTAAATTATGAATGTATAAATAGAGTCCTACTGCATGTATTCTTTTATTTCCAGCTTCCTTCTCTTAAGTATATGTTTGTAAGACTCATCCGTGTGGACTGCTAGAGATCACTAATTTTTATCACTCTTTGGCCCGTTATTTCTGCTGGTATAGTACAAGTGAATGCGATCATCCTCTTGGTGAGGAAATGCAGCCAATACCTACTGTGAATCCTTTCCTTCCTTGTCTTACCTTGACGCTTCAATTTAGAATTGCCATCTAACAGAAGACAGTCACCAAACAGAGAAATCGATAGGGGGCGCGATACTCACTAACAACATTGGCTTGTCCGGTGAATATGGTGTACTGGAGCTCATAGGAAACCACGCTGAATTCATCATCGGAGGTCCAGTGAACGGTGATGGTGTCGTAGGAAGCGGTGCAGAGCTCTTCTCTAATTGTAGGAGGGTTGGGAGCTGTGGGGGGAGGGGGGATCAAGAACGCTCATCAGCCAAAAAGCAGGCACCTCCAGGACACATTTCGGAGGAGACATGGGACAGTCAAAGCAGGCCTTTCTACACAGGTCCATCAGGACCACTAGCTCAGAGGTGGTGACCCCGATCCAAAGAACCAACGTCTGGTTGGCTGGTCGCTGCTGTCATTAAAGGATAGCGTGACTTCAGCCAGCCAGTAAGGACTTACCTCTATTTATCATGAAAGTATGTTTAGGAGGTTAAGCAAATAATACTCTTATCCATGAAAAAAAAATATTAAACAAAAAGCAAACAAGATGAACTTCTATGATTTCACCCACACTGGGGATATGGCAAACTTTTCCAGTAAAGGGCTAGGTGTAAATGGTTTAGGTTTTGCGGGCCATACATTCTTTGTTCTTTGTCCTTTCAACTCTGCTGCTGCACTATGAAGGCAGCCTTGGGCAATTCGTATTCAAATGGACATGGGCAGGTTCCAGTAAAACTTTATTGACAAAGAGAGGTTAGGGCTAGATTTGGCCTCCGAGCCAAGGTTTGCCAACCCCTGAACTACGTGAGGTCACGTATTCTTATATTTACACACCCGATTGGAAAAATACCAATGTTTGTTATCCTATAACAAACCCAGCCAAATAAGTGTTTGAAGATTTTCTCTCATTAGAAGTTTTGATGCCTTATTAAAATAAAACACCTTATTAGTGTGGCCATATTTTGCTCTCATCTTTCAGTTTTATAGGTGATATTTCAAATTAAGAAGAACATGATTAACAGTTAATCCTATCTAAGAAGTACATTTTCCTTCCCCAAGAAAACATGGTTCCTTGGCATTTGGTTAACTTTATTACTAGAGAAGGCTGCTGTTTTATGTCTCGAACACAGTCTGGAGCAGAGAAGTCTAAATCCTAGCAAAATAATGATTTGAAGTTGATTCAAAATCTACCAGCTTGATTTCAGTAACTGGTTTTATGAGAAGAGTTTGTGAGCAAGAAAAAGAATAGGCAGGGAGTGCTTTGCACTGGCAATAATATTTCAGAGCAGGGCTTGGCAAACTATGGCTATGGGCCAAATCTGGCCCACTGCCTGTTTTTGTAAATAAAGTTTTATTGGAACACAGCCAGGCTCATTCATTTATGTATTGTCTGTGGCTGCTTTTGTGCACTAGCAGAGTTGAGTAGTTGGGACCATATGTCCTGCAAAGCCTAAAATATTTACCATCTGGCCCTTTATAGTCAAAGTTTGCCAATCCCTGGTTTGGAGAATCGATCCAGGCCTTTATTTCCAGTCTTCTGTATACTAGAACCTAACTTCAAAAGGAGAAACATATCTGCATTCTATAGATTCGGAGCAACCTCTGTTCACACTATTGCAGAGCTCTTTCCTGCTCTAAATTTTGATTAGGCCCGAGGAGTCCTAAACAAACCCAAAGAGGGAGAAGAGTTTGTAAAAAAAGGCAACTTGAAAACTCGAATTGTTTTAGGCTTCATTTTGTCCAACTTCTGTTTGTTGCATAAAGTCAATTAGGGCAGCTTGGTCTCTTGCTCACTGAGTTCCAGCAACATGACTACACACCTGTGCATGTGGGCTGGCAACACATTAAGTCATGGGTTAAGACAGAAAGGCTCCATAGAGCCCTTAAAGCATTCTTTCTGGAATGTGTATTTATACATCTGTCTCCTGAAGTATATCCGCATGCAAGATTTAGTGTCGTCTGCTGTGACTTGGTTGTGCAGGAGTCAGGGACACCGAACCAGGGGAGGCCCAGCTGCTCCATAAAACTCCGTAGGATCGTCTGTGTGGCCGCTGTCGCTGTGCGATCACCCGGCAGGGAGTGGTGGAGAAATGCTTATTCTCCCATAATCTAAACAGCTCACTGAATTACTTTTCCATCAACCACCGGAGAAAAGATGGTGTCTCTTCTGTATTGCAATAGAGGATTAAGTAGAAAGCAAACTTGGGTTCAAAATAAGCAAGTAGCTGTGATCAGGGAGGAAATGTCACCTCTCTGGGTTATTAACTTGACATACCACTTAGAGGCATGTCACAGAGGGAAAAAAATCATCTTGTTTTCACAGCCACGCAGGCTAACCCTGTTTTGATTATAAGCCCAATGGGTTTGTCCTGAAAAGTCAATACGCAATTTACTGTAAGTGAGGATAGCAGCATGCCAATTTCAACATTCATGGGATTGGTGGCAGAACTGTTATTTTCTTGCCTCTGTTATAAACAGGACACAAGAAATGGTGGGCTAATACTCCACAAACACTTCATTTCCTGCTTACAAATGTCTGATAAACTATTTGGACTTGGCAATATCAGCCAAGCATCATATGTTATGGCCAGGATCGATGTTATGTCTAGAAATGGGCCAGATTTGTATTTGAGGTTTGACAGCTAAGAAGGCAGAATGGCAGGTACCCCATGTGGTCTCTAGCTTGGCATAAACAGCGATCGGGATGATATATGGGGTACACAGTCCTAGTCGGTGCAAACGACTTCCTCACCTTCCCCTTTAATCACTGCCTTGGTATTCGCATGGAGACGGAGCCCATGAGTGGACGCCCACCGGAACACCATTAAACGATGACTGGGCAACGGGGAGGACACACTCAGGTCAGCAAGACATTGATTTTGTACAGAAAGCTCATGTGCCCGGCCCAACAGTCTTTCAGTCCTCTTTATCCTTGGGCATGACCTTGTGACGTGGATCCAGCCCCCGAGACACAAGTGGGAGTTTGCCAGGTGGGCCTTCTCAGCAAGCTTTTTGTTTTCCTAATAAACAAGGACAGAATTTTGTCCCCGTTTCCCCTGCATCCGTCTCTTTTCACCTGTAACTTGAGCACGATGCGTGGAGGCAGGCAGCTGTGCTGTGTGTGGCAAAAAGGCAGCGCAGGGAAGATGGCAGAGCAGGAGAAAGAAGAGCCTGGGGTCTGCGGTCCTCACTGAGCTGTGGCCCAGGCTTGGAGCACACATCTCCATGCCCGGGTTTGCAGGATACAAACACCGCTTGATGGGTTTAGTCACTGCTAACTGGATTTTCTGTTGCTGCCATCCTACTCAATTCCAAATGACGCAAGAAAAAAAAAAAGACTTTTCATAGGATGCCATCATGAAAAACCGCTCAGCCAGAGAAAATCTAGACCTGTGCCGCCTAATACAGTAGCCACAAGCTGTTTAAACTTCTATTAAGTTTAATTAAATTTCAATGAAGGTAAAGACTCACCATTACATTTCAAGTTTCTGATAGCCCCATGTGGACAGCAGCTACCAAAACGGACAGTGCCGATACAGAATGTTTTTATCCTTGTGGCAGGTTCTAGGGGGGTGGCGTTAGTTTAGACTGTCTCAGAGTTAAAAGCTTAAAAAGGGGGGCAGTATATGAATAAATATTTGAAACTGAGTTTGGTTCCTTACTGCAAATGCACTGTGGAGTCACCTTTTTTCTTCCTTAATAAGAGTGGTGTGGTTTGAAAGAATGACATAAGATAAGTTGGTGGGATGAACACTTTGCTTACAAATGCGGAAAGGCTAAAAACAGCATCTCGGATTCTTGCAAAGAAAAAAAAACCTATCTGGGCATAACACCCCTTGGATATAAAACTGCTCATTTTTGATCCATAGACTGTGAAAGCGAACATCACACAATGTTCCCTTTCTCCTGCTCCATCTTTCCCAACCGCTCTCCCACACGCACGCGTGCAGAACCGAAATGCGGAAGCTGACGCCATGCTGAGTTAGGGACGTGGTCTTTCGAAGGCTGCATGTCCTCAGTTCCACGCACATCTGGCTTCACTGTATACACGGAGCCTTCCAGAAGTCCTAGGCACCAGCGGCTTTGGCTAACACAAATAAAGGTCCTTTAAACAATCCGCATTCTACCAGCAAATGATTTCAGTCCTCACTTTCGAGGTCAACGGCGAAGAAACATTTGGAAGCATGGTTAGGAACAGGAGTAGCCTGAGGTTTTCTCTTATTGCTGTTCCTTTTCTTTCGTAAGTTTGACAGCCCCCTACCCCCCGCCATAAAAGCTGTCTATCAGAATGATGGCACTGGGAATTCACATGCGATTTTTGGGACACTTGCTGTGGTGACCTTTTGCCAAGATGAAATGCGGTCTTTTACCAGAAAGAACAAGAGGTCTTTGGAGTCCGTAAGGACCCAAGCCAAATTCTACTTCTGCCACTCGCGAGCTACCTGACCTCCAGTGAGATGGGTGACCCCTGTCATGGGAAAAATGAGGATTATAACATGCTAAGATCATGCCAGATCTCAGATACAAAGAGCTGAAGCAACGTAGACACTCAACCAAGAGTTAGCTGCCAACTGTGTCTCTGCCAAGACACCGTGAGAGTCCGAAGCCTTGCTGAGATGAAGTGGAAAACAGCCCCGCTACCTTACGCGACTCTGTGATGGCCAGCAGAGTTGCTCTTTGTGACACCCACACTCTGAGAGGGAGAGAAAATGGCAGGAAGTACGTGTTTAATTCTCGAGATTTGCCTTTTTCCTCTGTCCCCAATTTGGTCTCGGACCATGTCGTTTTGGGTGGGGAAACAAAAAAAACCATGCCAGAAATCATTTAGGGGAATATTAGACTCCATTCCTAAATCAGGAGCCCACACCTCTGGTTTTGAGGGAATCGATGTGGTGGCAAAGTATGTGTATCACCGATTGTACAGGATATCAAAGCGCATGCACAATATTAAAGCGCGCACACACACACACACACACACACACACACACACACACACACAATACCTGTAAGGTAATCCAGACATTCTAGCAATTTCTTCTCTCGGGAAAAATCTAAGGCGAAGGTGTCAAATGTGTCATTGAGGTTGATTTCAGGAATTAGGACCTGGGAGGATGCAGTCGCCATGGAGACTCTGTAATTTAAACAAAACAACTTTTTAGAAATGTCAAGATGCCTGTCACCATCACTGCCTGGGAATGAAAAAAAATAAAAGGAAAAGAAGGATCATTTTAAAATGGGGCTGTTTTTACACGTTTTACAGGTTCAAAGAGAACCTGGGAACGGCACAACACAGCCAACACAATGCAAATGATCGAGCTTAAAGACGAGCTTAAAGGCTCCCCCCCACACACCACCGGCCTTCCTTTTTACTGTCGGAAAAAAACTCCCCACGGAGGTGGAAGAATATTCATATCTCATGTTGCTGTGTATTTAACAGCCTGGCCCCCTTCACATCTAACCCCAGCAAGAAGCACATAGCTCCGGGCATTTCTTCACACATCTGTCTGGGAAACTGTTTGTTCCTTTCAGACCCGACCCTGCTCCACTTCAAAGAGGAGTCTCCAAAATTTCAAACTGCATAAAAGGCAAAGTGAAGATTAAAAAAGAATGTTTCCAGATATTGGATTAGTTTAATCAATTACTAGCTTCTCTCTAAAATAAACATTTAAAAAGGAGTTTTTGTCTGGCTTGTTTCGTTCTTCTTGTATTTTTTTTTTTTTTTTTTGCACCATATTCCCAGCAGATGCCATGGAAAATATTCACGAGCTCCCTCACAAATTCCTCCCATGGATGCCCCATTTCCCCTCTTCATTTACGGTTGCTAGTGAAGCGTTCTCATTTGTAAACTATAAAGCAACGTATTGGTGAGTACGACGCTCCTGCCAGAAGAGAATCTCGTGCTATGTGTGTGTTAATCCCTCAGGTTGATTTGCAAAGTTCAGTTGCCAATAGCAGAATGTTTGGACTAATTAAAAATGCAAGCGATCCTCTTAAAAACGATACAGTTGTGGCATGACGTAAACCACGTGTGAGCATCTCAGACCATGCTAGACCCGTGATCTTGCTGATCTGGGTATTTCAGGAAGTCCGGTAAACACCACCAAGGGCCAACTACATGCAGAGTGCTGTGTAGGGTGCTGGGACTCGGTGAGCAAAGAAATACTCTAAATGGTTCATCTCTAAATCTAGTTATTTTCTCATTAAGAGTGCTGGTGCTCATTTATAGAAAGTTACAAAGCTAGCTGGAACTAGCCAGGAAGAGCTAGCCTAGGAAACTACTTAGCTAGCCAGGAAGAGAATTCTAGGTCTAAATTCTTCCATTTAATCTAGAAAAATTTCAGCCTGGTTACCTAAGGAGATCTATCTCCTCTTGGGTCTCTTAATGGCTCTTAAAACTGTATCTTATAAAGATGATGTATTTTGGCTAAAGAAATTATACTTGCGGGTCTATTCATACAATGGAATATTATTCATGTGTAAAAAGGACTGAAGTACTGATAGACACAACAGTGTGGATGACCCTTGAAAATGTTAACGCTAAGTGAAAGAAGTCTGATGCAAAAGGCCGTGTATTGTATGATCTATTTGTAGGAAATGTCCAGAACAGGCAAATTCCCAGAGACAGAGAGCAGACTGGCGGTGGCGGGTGGGGGCACACAGTGGATGATGACTGCACAATGGGTATGGAGTTTGGGGGGGTAATAAAAAGATTTTGGAACTCTTATTGCACAATATCATGAATATACCAAATACGACAGATCGCACACATTAAAATGGTTAATTTCATGTTCTCCGAATTTCACCTCAGTATAAGTTACACCTGTGAAGTGCTCAAAATCCTTAGAAACAAAGTTTCTAGAATTATGATTCTGATACATTTCCAGTTCTGTGTTGGGAGGGTGGTAGACAGGATAATTAATAATGTAATAACCAGGATGATACTGGGATCCACTGATAAAAAGTTTGAAGAGGCAGAGACTCGAAAGAAACGTTTCAAGTATTTGAATGAGGGTGGAGAATCTAAATTCACCACCTGTTTCACCGAGGAACAGTGAATAGCTGGGACGCCTGGGGGCCTCAGTCAGTTAAGTGGTGTCTGCCTTTGGCTCAGGTCATGATCTCAGGGTCCTGGGATCGAGTCCCACATCAGGCTCCTTGCTCAGCACGGAGCCTGCTTCCCCTCTGCCTGCTGCTCCATCTGCTTATGCATGCCCTCTCTCTCAGATAAACAAAATCTTTTAAAAAGAAAAAAAAAAAAGAAACAGTGAATAGCAGAAATGTGGGATTTTGTTAGCTAAAGAGCACACCCAACGGGAATGGGCTAATTATTGTGACAAACACCTGCTAATTTAGACTGGTGGATAAAGGCATGGTTATTAGGTGTTTTTCACACATAGTCAAACTGTACTTAAAAAATGCCTTCCTTATGACCCATAATCACAAATCTCCTCAGAACTCAGAGCGATCCTGGGATCACTCAGCAAATACATACGGAGCTCTTAAAGCATGCCCACATGTACTGAAGAGCCCGCAATATTTGCGTCAGTGCAGAGAAGTTAAAAGAAATGCTATAGCGCCATGTGAACTCCCCAAATAAAAATTTCAAAGTGAACCCCCAATTAGAATGTTTCATGATGTCCAGCAGGGAAAACTGCACCGAGCTATTAAGAAACGGGCGTCTCTCTGTCGCATTTCTCTGTCTTTGTTGTGTGGCTCAGATCTTGGGCTGAGAGGATCCCAGGCGCTCTGAGCAGACAATCTCGCTTTAGCGCTCTGCTGTCCAGAGACAGAAGCTTCTGTTCAGGTCCACCCCAAACAGATTTTACTCCCAAGTTTCTCCTGGTTCTATGGTCCACAGTTAACTAAAACGTGGTTCGGGCAAGTGACAGTGTTAAAAAAAAAAAAATGGCAATGCCTGCCATATCGCTGGTGGGAACTTTGTGGAGTGGGAATGGAAAGGCTGAAAGTCCCTAAGCCTGGGAGGCCAAGACTGACAGCAAGAATCTGGGTGGATTACTGCTGCTTTTAACACCTACACAGTTTTTTGATGGAAGGAGAGATATTTATCTTTGGCTACAATTTCAAATTCGTAATTGGAGTGACAGGCGAGGGCAGATCTGCCAAATTCAACATTTTAGGCCTTGTTTTTATTCCCCAAATCCTTGTTGCCCATCTTCTGGCCTTTCAGATGAGTTGCCAAAATCCACCAGGGCCATCAGCCTTAGGCCACTTTTGAAATTCTGTGCTTTCATAGTTTTGTGTGTCTGTGTGTGTGTACGTATATTCGCATGTGCGCTCATGCTTGTGGGTGTGTGTTAAGCTCTTATCATACTGAGGCAAATAAGGACATGTGTCCTATCCTGATGCTTAAGGGGGTGGCCTGCACATTACTTCCTGTTTCTGTTTTGACTTCGATGCTCCTAACTCCGTGACAGTTTGCTAGGGCCACTTGGAGGCAATTTTCTAGAAGACGGACGTGTCCGGAGCTATGTGGCTCACAGGCTTTCTCTCAAACAGCCAATGCCAGGGGAAGATGCTCTATCCTTCCTGCCCAATATCCTTCTCCCCATGCCCGACCCTTGACAATGGCACGTAAATGGGTATCTCTTGGGCGAGTGGGCAAATCACCACGGTAAAACCCAGTGAGGTCTCACAGCAGCAAAACGCGGTTTGCTTTGGTCTGCTCAGGATTTCCCAGATGCATTTGGCTCTGGAACTTTGTTGTTGTTTTAACACCAATTAACACCCTACCAGAACACACTTCAAAAACCACTCATCATATGTGCTTGAAGTCTTAAAATCAAGTGACATCTCTCCAGCGTCGACAAATGGAGGTCTTGGTTTTATATCTGGGGCAAGTCTGATGGATGCTTGAACTGCTTACGGTGTTGAAAGACGGTGCAGTCGGACACCCTCCTAAGAGCTCTGAAAAATGGGTACCGTTTGGAGGGAAGTTTCTTTTTACCATCTTGATAACTAGGTACTAAAAGTGATTTTAAGTTCAGATTTCTCATAACCAACTTTCTTATGCTTCGATTTAGAGAAGAGTTTGGCTTCCTTAATGTAGTTGTATAAAGATACCCACACAACCATGCAGAAGACCTATGTATTAGTGTGACTTGGGAATATAGTGTGTTACGCACTCCATTTGTGTCAATTTAGTGAGTGGGAAGGAAGGGAATTAGCATTTGTTGCATGATCACCTTGGGACAGGAATCGGACTAACGGTTTTACCGTATTATTTCATTTTGTCCCTATAACAACCATCTTAGGTAGGAACAATGGACATGTTTTATGATTTGTTCACTCATTCATTTATGGCAGGCAGTTTGCTATGTGCCGGCGCTTTCATGGTGAAAACAAGGTGGCTGGGGGTTCTGCCCACTAGGAGTGTATGAGCGAAATTAGACTCCCAAGTGTTAAAGGAGCAGCCCCAGTGCTGGCCGTAAGTACTCCTAAGCAATTAGCACAGAGCCAGACACTTGACTCCAAAGCATATGCATCTCCTACAATGTAAAGCTTGATGGTCTCTCTCCTTTGGGTTTGGTTTTCTTTCTTTTTTTTTAATATGTCTGAATCGAAAATCTTTTTGCAGTTAGATTCACCCTGTAGAGGAACATACCTACTTTAAGTGATTCTAAGATACAGAAAAATCCCATCCAAGTCTCACTTTAGGAAGGCCTACAGGACTGAAAGTTTGTTCCGGGCTTTCCCTCCTCGAACAGAAGAATAAAGATGGTTTAGAAGTACACAGATGCCAAAGCCCAAGGCAGACACAGTAGGAGGCAGAGAATTACAAAGTCATGTCCTAGAGAAGAATGTTTACTAAGAAAAGGATTGAAGGGTAGAGACAGGCAGAGACCAGCTCCAGAACATACGAGGCGGGGCCATACTCACACACTAAACTACGAGAACTTAAATCCAACAGACATTATGGATTATCTGCGATGCTGAAGTTCTGTTCTTAGGAGTTATCAGTAACAGTATTACAACTACAGATCGAAGCAGTTATTATGAGCCCAATTTTCTTTTTTACCCCTCTTTTTTAAAAAAAGGTTTTATTTCTTAATTTGAGAGAGAGGGAGGGAGAGGGGGAATGCATGAGCAGGGGAAGGGGGAGAGAGAGAGGGAGAAGCAGACTCCCCGCTGAGCATAGCTTCCATGCAGGCTCCATCCCAGGACCCTAGATCACGATGTGAGCCAAGTCAGATGCTTATCTGATTGTGCCAGCAGGGTGCCCCTTTGAGCCCAACACTCTCCGCAGAAAATAGCTCACAGGCAAACCCAAAGCATCACAGTTAAAAAGTGGCAGTGCTGGGATCCCAGCCCAGTTCCCCAGGTCCTGGTCCAAGCTCCCTGCCCCTTCACTACATTCCGGTCCTGGAAAGAGAGGAAGGCTCAGGAATTGACCAAGAGGATGGACAATGGACACGGGAAGAGAGGGGCCGTAGGAGCAGAAGGACAAAGGCTCTTGGCCAACGGTTATAGGCACCACGTCTTCAAATCTGCTGGAAATTTAGCTTTCTCATAAGCAGGAGGCCGACTTCCTTATGTCTGGGTTCAGTGAATAGTTTTGCTTATTTAAAACGATTTTATAAAAGTACACATACAATCACACCAAGAACTATATATTAGTGAGGCTTGAGAATATACCATACAGTTGACCCCTGAACAGTGTGGGGATTAGGGAACCCCCACTCAGGGGAAAATCCATGTATGACTTTTGATTCCCACAAACTTAATTACTAAGAGCCTACTAGTGACCAGAAGCCTCACTGATGACATAAAGTGTCGATTAACACAACTTTTGTATGTTATATGTATTATACTCTGCATTCTTACAATAAAGTAAGGAAAAGCTAGGGAAAAGAAAATATTACTAGAAATATTAAGAAATCTTATTATGGAAAATATTATTGAGAAAATACATTTACAGTACTGCACTATATATTTTTTAAATCCATGTATAAGTGGACCTGAGCAGTTCAAACCCATGCTAGTCAAGGGTCAACTGTATTCTACAATTCATCTGTAGAAAGAAAAAATCAAAGTCATCTTTCTGTTCTTGAAGAGATGGGCTTGTTATAGGTAGAAGTGAATGGGACAGGTTATGACCTGCCGGATCTGTGGAAGATCACATGTAGACATTCATGCACTCACATTTTATTTCAAAGGTAGGTCTTCCTCCAGAATGTTCTATCCCAACTGTTATGGGGCCACATTCTCTCCCCTCAATAGCTAAGAGTCTGTTCGTATTACACTTGATGAAATTTTTAGGGATTACTGAGAAATGCAGCTCACAGTAGCCCTTTCATCTGGACACCTCATGATTCGTAGCTGGAGAAGAGCGCTCTTGGATCCCAGTTGGAAAGCATGACGTAAGTGTAAACAGGGTCTAGCAGAGTGGCCTAGGTACATGGGAGTATTAGCGCCATTTGCAGTTTTTAACCTTAGGATGAACACAGAGCAACTGGATACAGTCCAGATGGGCGCCACAAAGACAAACACTGGGAACCCAGGAGTCATGAGCAAAGACACTGGCTTCTCTTAAGGTAGGGAGGCGATCATTTTAAGGATATAAAAGCGATGATAAGCAGCTGTGAGCCACGTGCTTTGGAAGACATTAAGTATCGTAACCATCGTAACCAGTCACGGAAGAGTTTTTCTCAAATATAAGAAATAACACAATGAAGCTGGCTCGATACAGGGCCCGAGGTATAAAACCGCTGTACATTGCTCTAACTAAGAGAACAGTGGAAACAGAAACGTCAATGACTACCTCTAAGCGCTATTTTGAGAATTAGCACAGTGTCTAACACAAGCACGCACTCGATTAATGTTAGTTCTCTCTTTCCTTGAAGAAATGCAAGTGAGAAGATGGTGAGTATTTTTTCCCCCTGGGTCAGGCGTTGACAAAATACAACCAGAGGGCGAAATACCTGTTGGGCGATATGTTTCTGGAAGCCCAGGCACGCCCCATCTTTTCTGTGTATGACAGGGCGTTATGGAGTTACCACGGCAGAGCTGAGTAGCTATGAAGGAGACCTTATCACCTGCAGAGCTGAAAATATTTCGTCTCTGGCCCTTGATCAAAGTGTGCAGACTTCTGCTCTAGGATAAACACCAGCATGAATGAACTGTCCGGGGTTGTCCGGTGATAGCGTTCTATCATTGCTTTGCGTAAGGGGCAGGGGACTCTGAAAATGAGAATGAATGAAAAGTCAAGGGCATCGGCAGGGGTTGGAGGTACCATTTCGGTGGAGTTTATGCCAATCGGGACGGGCAGCGAAGAAACACGGACTCCCATCAGTTTCACTGCTGAACTGACCAATGGAATAATGTTATCTTTAGGTTCCCTACCCCAGAATAAAGGATCCTTTAAAAGAAAGAGGTTTGGGACTGACAGTTGGGTCCTTTCTCTCCCACATGAGTCAGCTTTGACCTTTCTGACGAGCAAAGCTTCTCAACCAAATAAACACAGGTCTAACAGAGCACAACACCTGGGCCTTGGCTTTTTTTCCTTCTCCTTTTTAACAGACGAGCCCTGAGATGGAAGAAAAGATTCCCTTTCATGTCGTTGCCTTCAGTTTGACTCTTTGTTACCAAGTGCATGATAAGATCAGGGCTGAGATTCACAATAATTGCCATTTCTATGCCACTGTAAGCTTTCTCCCCTGCCCCCCCCCCCCCGCCACACCCCCTACCCAAAGCAAGGCTGATTTTATTCTCTCTAACTGGTGGACTCTTGTTTCAAAGGCCTTGAACTCCAGGGCGCTACTGAAAAGGCTTTGCCATGTCAAAGGGAAGCATCTTTGGCTGGAACAAAGCAACTCAAAGGCTCTATTCTCCCTGGTACTCAGCCTCCAAAATGAAAACAAAAGCAAGGCAAGGGCAAGGCCAAGCAATCACTCCGCAGACACAGGAGGCCAGCGGCTGAGAACTTCCCAGCAGCCCCCACAACTCACCTCTCGGTGATGCTCTTGGCCGTCTGCAGGAAGCGCGCGTGATCGTTCTCCTTCAGAGAGTGCTCCGCCTGGGAGATGAGGGAGGCCGACCGCTCGATGCACTGCTTGCAGTTCGCTATCTGCTGAGCCAGTTTGCGAAGCCTCATCACCTTGAAAACAGGCACGGAGACGGTTAGGTGGGTGGGCTCGCTGAGGGAACGCGCATCGGGCTGGACGCTTCTGGATATGTGCGTCCCGCTGCATGGAAAGTTGTCCTTCGATAAACATCCGAGAGCGGGCAGAGAACTACGGAAATCCCAGGTACGGGACTCCTGGCTTGGACAGTCTCAATCTCCTTGGAGAAGTGTCGCTAATTTGTTTTATGAGAAAATACTCTATTGTGAATTGCTTCCTTGTTGATGGGGAAAAAAGGTGCTGCCTAATGGCAAGTTGCAAGGGTCACCAGACCTCTTCCCTCGCCATTCCACTCAATTACTAGAAGATGGCAGTGACTGCTGGGACCTTCTCTATCTCGGGTTTTTGGCTGGGCCGTCAAGAAACTAAGACATCCCGGTAGGTGCGAATGGCTTAAGCAAGGACCATTTTCTAAAAAGGTCTTTGTGATCCGCGTCATAAAACCGTGATGGGAAAACATGAGGTATTACTATTTCCCACACGATCTAAAACTCATGTGTTAAATTAACAGAAAGAGAGTGTTTTTTTCCATTGATTAATATTTTTCCTGTTGAGCAGATGAGAGAAAGCCAAAAAAAGCACAGCTGGGCCATTTCCCCTCACTGGGAACGTCATTTCCAGGCACTTTGTGCTTACTTGATAACTAAGGACTATTTTGATAAGCATTTCCCAGTCGGGATAAAAATGCATGTTTGGTTCCAACCGCCATTCCAATTCCTGATTCTGTCTTGCTTAAAAACGACCCTCCGATGTAATTGACCGTGACCTCGGGGGTAGGCCAAGATAAGTGCACGGTAACCCACTTGACCATTCGCTCCGGTGTCTGAAATGTGCCGGGAGATGAAGCCCTCTGGCCGGAAGCCAAGTCAAAATTAGACTGCTAATTGGAATTGCCGTGTGCCCAATGCCCCATCCACACAGCCTGGGACAGGTCTTGGCCGGCTTCAGGATCATTCCGGAATGGAAAACAGCCCTGGGTGAAAGGGTAGGGAGGAGGCCAGTTAATCTGTCTTGCAGACAAGGCTGGCTCCGGCTCCCTCCAGAATTCCTGCTAACTCCAAGAAATTCCTTCTTTCTCCAAGTCATCATTATCATCCCCGTGCAACTTTAATCGAAGAAAAGGAAGGAAGGAGATGTCAGAACTTGAGGCCTGTATGGAACATCTGATTCCAGCTAGGTTGTACTGCAGCAAACAAAGGAAATTCATGCTGCACGGGGAGGCAGCAGCCGCAAGATTTCGGGCAAGAGTGAGAAAAATTCCTCAAAGGAGAGAGAGAGATAGGGAGTGTCAAAACCTTGGAGCAAACAGCCTATGAGATTAGGGCTGGTAAAAGACTTAACTCATTATAATTACAGCGACCAACCGCAGCAGATGAACTGTGTTCATTAGTTGAATGAAAGAACACTTTTTTGACACCAAATTGAATGTAGCGTTTAACATGGTTACATCCAGAGGTAAAGCTGAGAAAGGCCTAGAGTCCAATTCAAGATGTTAGAACACATCCAGCAGAGGAAGGAGAATAACTTAGAGTCCCCAACAAACCAAGGGAATGAAATACTGAAGCATACAATGGAATTAAAGATGTTTAATACAATTCTAACAAAAGAAATACAAGGTCCAAATATTCCTTTAGAACAACTCTGTCGGTCATGTACCCTTTTGGTATGCCTATCTGTGATCCCACAGGCACCAATGCTTGAATTCTATTTTCTTCCTTCTTTTCTTCTACCATGACATTGGAAATTAAAAGTGGCATCAAGAGGAAAAGATAAAAAACGAAGCCAAACAACAGCCCTAAATCATGTGTTAAGCTGAAGCAAGCCAAAATGAAGAGGCTCCTTTGAAAACACAGGAATGCTTTACAGAAAAACAACTGTTAGCATCATTTTAATTTTAGTTCAAGTGTACAGTTCCACTTCACACACCAGATCACAGCTTTTCAAAATGGTGTGCACAGGAATCAGGAGGAATCTTTGGAAAAGAGAAACTTAGAGATATCTGGGCTCACTCGCCAATATCCTCTAAAGAGTTGTCATTGGCAGAGCGGCTCGAAACTGCATCTCAGCGGTCAAAGAGCTGCTGGTGATGGGTCAGTAGTCACGACGAGCATGGAAAAACTAAACAGAAGAGAAGAGGAGAGGAGAGAAGAAAGTAGCAGAGTGCATTCCTGATAGAGAAGGCAAATTCAGTTTTGCAAAAACTTTTCGTATGCGTGCATGCTGGATTTCATGTCCTCTCTATTTTCTCCTGGGGGCTTCAATTAAAAAAAAAGAAAAAGAAAAAGAAAAACACTACTCTAAATCAGGTGTTCACAAACTATGGTCTGTACGCTGTATTCAGCACACATCTACCCGTGTCAATAAAGTTTTATTGGCATGCTGAAACAGTCATTCATTTATGACTCATCTATGGCTGCTTTCATACTACAACAGACACCTCTCTTCTTTACAGAAGAAGCTTGCCAACCTCCGTGATTCTGATCAAACGGCCCTAATCTGAACCATACTCTGGGACACGCTACCCTACTTGCTACAACACTTCAAAATCAGACACCAAGCATTTAGCGAAATACTAATTTCATCCTTAGAAAACACTTTTTTATATACTATTTTAAAAATCTGACAAGATGAATAAAACTTGATATTTGAAAAGAAACACTGGATACTGACACGTAAGAAGATTCTTTATATGTATGTGTCATTGTCGCAGGGGTCATTTTTCCAAGTCGGCCCTGTTCTTTTGTTCCTTTGGGAAGTGTTGATTGCACGTTGTAATTTCAGGAATTCGCTCCATACTCATCATGGAACTAGCCTGCCAGTTGAATCTCTTTTCAGTGAGGACATGGGCCAAATATACCGATTTATTTGCTGTTTATTATACCTTGAACATGCTTTAAAAAGCAGCCCTTCACTTTTCTTTAAATGCATTTTAAATGCTTTTAATATATGGGCTTTATATACATTGTAGGATTCCCAGCACCAAATCGTCATGTCCTAACAACTGAGCCTCGGTTATCACAAGTCTCGGCATTGCCAATGAGGTCGGACCTGGCGTTTCTATAAGGCTCTAGAAAAGCCCGACCATGTAGTCCAGTTAATTATCTTACATTTTGGAGATTTAGAGTACATAAAAGCAGCGAAGAGAAGGGACCCTTTCTCTCTGTGGCTGCAGCCTTCTACCATCAATCTGTGTCTGAACATAAAACACGTAATTTACTCAGTCTGGAGTCTGTGGCCTGCTTTTCGTGTGTTGACATGAAATTTATCTCCTACTACCAAAGAGATAAGACAATTTTTTCCCAGGGAGTCTCATGGCTTGAGACTCTCCAGTCCCTCCAAGGAGAAAGGCTGCTGAGCTCTTTCTTTCGAAGACTGCACAATGGTCTGAGAGCAAGCATTACCAGTATGTACCCATGGGTCCCAACCCTGCCCACCTGGCAAGCCCCCAGCTGGAGGATTTGTGGTGAATCTGTTTCCATCGGGTCTAATGGCCTCGTGATCCATGCCAGAGACACATGGTGGCCGAGGTCACAAGGTGAATGAAATTCACAGCGTGATCCCCATGGTCCCGCCAGTTCTTCTTCCAACTCCCCACTTGCAAGTGCCTGTGAGAGGGCCCCACTGTCCCTTCTCTGGATTCAGCGTCCTCAAGACCGCACAGACACCAGCCTGGGCGCCCTCACCAGGCACCACGTCCATACTTGGCCTTCTCTGCCCAGCACCTCTGCTTCCCAGCGCGCTGGTACTCACGCTCTTGTCTTCTTTGCAATGTATCTCTGACACCGCATGACCTGGCCAGGGACTCAGTCACTGTGAATTCAGAGGTTTGGGATCCCCTAGCCTTCAGTGATGCACCAAATCGGTTAATTCACAAGAAAGCCAAACTGGGCCTCATCTTTCCTAAGTAACGTTTGCTTTCTAAGACTGCCTTCTGAGAGAACGTCCTCAAGCAAGTGTGTACTTCTCAAAAAGTGGTCAATTTCAAACACACAGATGATTTTTAAAGTAATATGATGAATTTCCCTATGCATAGTCCCAGCTTTATCGAATCTCAAAATTTTCATCATATTAACATAAAAGATTTCTCAGAAGGAGGAAAAATATTATTGATAGCATGGAAGCCCTGTGTGTCTGTCCCTAATTTCATTCAAGTCTTTCTCCAGAGGAAAACACCTTTTGAATTCAGGGCATATCACTCCCAAGTATGTATGCGGGTCTAAACACTGATGGGATATTTTTTATATTTTTTCGAATTTTGAGTAACAAGTCTCACTCCATGCAAAGCACTGTAAAGCTTGTTTTTTTTTTTTGATTTGTCCATATAGATATGTATCACCCTAGTTCATTAATTCTGAGTTTTGAAGACTGTTCCGTTACATAAATATACAACTGTTTTATAAACAGCTTTGTTGAGATATAATTAACATACAACAACCTGTATATATTTAAAGGACAAATCTGGTTTCCAAATATGTGTAAACCCATAAGATAATGAACACAGAGATCGTGCTTCCATTTTCCTCCTGCCCTTGGTAATTCATCCTATCCCACCCCCCCGCCCCGCCCCAGCCCATGCTCTGTCACTCGTCCCTAGCCAACCACTGATTTGTCTTCTGTCACTGTAGATAATTAGAAAGTATGTTTCTAGGGGCACCTGGGTGGCTCAGTCAGTTAAGCGTCTGCCTTCAGCTCAGGCCATGATCTCAGGGTCCTGGGATCGAGCCCCACATTGGGCTCCTTGCTCAGCAGGGAGCCTGCTTCCCCCTCTGCCTGCTGCTCTCACTGCTTGTACTCTCTCTCTCTCTGACAAATAAATTAATTAAATCTTTTTAAAAAAGAAAAAAAAAGAAAGTGTTGTTTCTAAACTGCCACATGAATGTGTTCACGTAGTACATACTATTTTCTGTCTGGCTTCTTTCCCCCACCATTAATCTACTGAGACTCATCCAAGCTGTTGCATGCATCCGTAGCTCATTCTTCTTTGTTGCTGAATAGTATTTCACTGTATGGATGTGCCACAAATTGTTATCCATTCATCAGCCGATGGACACTTGGGTCGGGGCTATTACCTTTGCCATTCCCGTGAACATTCATGTACGTGTCCTATAGGGCCATATGCTTTCATTTCTCTTGGAAAACACCTAGAATGGCTGGATCATATGAAAAGTGTATGTTTAACTACTTAAGAAACTGTGAGTTTTCCAAAATGCAGTTTTACTCTCCGCGTATGAGAGTTCTAGTTCCTCCACGTTCTCAACAACACTTGGTATGGCCCATCTTTTTCATTTTAACTGTTCTACTAGGTAAGTAGGGTATCTCCTTGAGGTCCTAATTTGCCTCACTGACTTTTCTCGACAAGTAATGATTTTGAACATCTTTCCATGTGCTCATTTGCCATCCATACGCCTTCCTTGGTAAAGTACCTATTCAAATCTCTTATCCATTCTGGTAAAGTTTATTGTTGTTTCCTTGCTAATGAGTTTTGAGAATTTGTTATATACCCATGTACAAATACTTTTCTGTTTCAATTAATAATTTATAAATATTTGTCTCCAACCTGTGGCTTGTCTTTACGTACTCTTAATAGTGTCTTTTAGAGAGAAGTTCTTACTTTTGATGTAATACAATTATCTGTTTAATTTATAAATATTTCTCTGATGTTTTTAACCTTGTATATGAACAATCTTTGCCCAACTCAAGGCTCACCAAGATTTCCTCCCATGTTTTCTTCTATAGGTTTTATCGTTTTGTCTTTCACATTAGGAACATCCATTTCGATTTGGTTTTTGTATATGGCATGAAATATGGCTCAAATTTCACATTCTTAGGTGCAGAATAGCGTCTCCTATGCAGAGGCTAAAACTTAGTTTCCAAATTCCCCCTACGGCTGAGTTGTCTTTGCAGTTTCGGTATCTACATTTTACTTCCCAAACTGCTAATTTGTTGCTTTCACATTTCCTTCTTTCTGATCTTATATCCTTTTCTGGCTTCACAAGTTTTTGTTCTTTTAAAATAGAAGCCATCCCTTCATTTATCACTTTAAACATCTTTCCTGTATTTTCCCATACAATGAATTTCACCTGGGGTGAGAAAATGTTGATTTTGCGGGCTCTATTTTCAGAAATGCAAGATTTCTTTATATGCTTCAGCACTGTGGTTTGAGTTTCAGATTTAAAGGGAAGAAGTCATTCATAATCTTTTTCCTCCCTCACCCTCTTGGCTTAGTGCCCTCCCATCCCCTCCACCTACCCCGTAATGCCATCAGTCTTCCTCACCTCCCTCCCCCTTGGGGGTCCTCATTCAGGGATCCTCTGCATTTCTGAGACTTCTCTTTTGAGCAGGTATCAGAAATAGTGCAGAGCCAGGCTCCAGCCTGACAACTTGTTCCAGACTCCCAGGACCGAAATCCCTAAAAACTATGACCCGACGTAGAGGCTGGCAATAATTTTTTTAATGCCTTTTAATGAACTGAGAAGCCTTCTACGGCCCATGGCATTAACCAACGAGCCTGATTTTAGTCCCCTATACCATCTGGAGCACTTCCAGCCACTTTATCCCAAGGCTTCAAGAACTCTTTATCCACTGGAGTTGAAGGTGTTGCTGTTCTGGTCTCTTTCAGACCAAGTCCCCTCCCATGTTTTAGCCACAATCGCAGCTTTACAGGTTTGTCCCATCTCTGGCCCATGGAGACCTTTGTCTTGTTTTGGGTCCAGCTGGATCTCTTTGCTTTCCTATTTCCCTATGTTCTCTTGTCACTGACATGTGTTTGGGGTGGAGTGGGTACACCAAAGCACCAACCCCATGTATCACCACGGCAGGAACTGTGGACATCCCTTCGCTACTTCAATCGAGCTCATGAGAGAAACCCCGATGTTGCAAAGTTAAGCAAGGGAAAGGCATGCAGACCAGGCTGAATAAGGGCCCCCCAAAGATGCTTCCATCCTAATCCCATGAGTTTTTAAACTATGTCGCTTTACATGGATAAGAGATGTTGCAGATGTGATTAAGGTAAGGACCTTGAGAGAGGGGGGTATTATCCTGGATGATCTGGGGGATCCCAGAGTAATCAGAAGGGTCCTTACAAGAGAGAACCAGAGAGAACTGTGCCAGAGAAAGAGATCTGAGGAGGGAAGCAAAGGTCAGAGTGATGGGATAAAGAAACCAGGAGCCGAGGAATGCGGGTGCCCTCTAAAAGCCAGAAAAGGCAAGGGATGGATTCTGCCCTAGAGGCTCCGGAAAGAGACAACACTGCTGAACCACTGACTTTAAGCCCAGTGAGACTGATCTTGGACTCTTGACATCTGGAGAGAGGTCGGATACTAAATCTATTTTGGTTTAAGTCACCCAGTCTGCGATATTTGTTATAGCAGCAATAAGAAACTAATATTAGCATTGAGAGCTGATCCCTGTACCACGTAAAGGCAACAAATTCCCTCCCACATGCATATTAATGAATTGCAGCTGTATTTCAGGCAATCATACATCTGAGGACCTGGAAGACGTCAGGTATTAAGAGATGTACACATCTGGTACATGATAATGGAAGAGGAAAAATGTCCTGGGAGGATTCCAGGTGGACACTCAGTGCTCTTTCAAGTTGTACAATTTGTATGTGGGGAAAAGTCGCCATTCAACACATATGAGTCAGTTCTTTGCCAGGGAATGAGTTCATATTAATTTCTTAATTCACCGTAACAGCTTCCAGAGCTATCTGACTTAACTTTTCTGATCACCATCACAATTTACATGCATAAATATTTTTCAACTTACATAGACAAAGGACTCTGAAACATTATACAGGATTGAAAGTATCTTTTAAAAGTGGTAGAAAACAGAGAACAGCACATATATTAGCTATTAGAACCTCTGTGTACCACTTAATTGTTGTTAACTTAATTATATATATTTCATTAAAGTATGGTTATGAGCAGTAATAATAGAACTTTAGGATCTTGAATGAATGTTTCTATTTTTTTAAATATTTACAAAATTACCTCTTGAGGGTGGCAGAGAAATGAGTAAAATAAAATGGATCTTAAGTATTTCAATAAAAACCATAGGAATTTAAAAGATACAAACATTAAAAAAGAATTTCTAATACTATATCCACAAAGGGATATATGATATAGTGAAACTATAGTAGTTTTGCCACCATGAAATTATACTTGTCTGAATTCGCTCCTGGACATGAGAAAACACTGCAATTTCTATATAAAGTCTGATTCACTGAAACATTTATTTAATACTGTGTTAATTGCTAGGATATAGCGATAAATATGAAATGAACTCCTCCGCTGTGGAACCCCCCTTCTCATAGAGAAGAGAGATGAAAACAGTGGCTATAATAGACCAGAGCTTCAAGCTACCCCTGGAGTTCAGTAATGGAGGAGAGATAATGTAATGTAACCCTCTTCTTACAGATGTGCACAGGAGACGGTGATGATACAAAGAAAGGGGTGGAGAAAAACAATGGCCAACCAGGGGCCTTTGAGCTCTGTCTTAAAGACTTAAGAGGAAACTGTGGAAAATATAGAAAAGGGAGGGTATTCGATGTTTCCTAAGCTACTGAAGTGCATGGGAGTATGGTGTTTTCTCCGGGTAGAGAATATGAAATCTTCTACCCTAGAAATCATACCTTCCCTTCTTTGATCTTGGTTCCAATAATCTGTCGTCTCTGCTGAATGATCTCAATGAGAAGATCACACTCCTCCATCAATTTGGCTTCTTGACGTGATGCATTGACCTACAGGATAGAAAGAATAGTAAGCATTTATTTGGCGTTCGATTTTCAGTTACATGCTCTTTAATAAAGACTACTATGTTTCTGGTAATCACTAAAAAAGATATTTTAAATGTTAACTCTTCTTCCAATTATACAGATATGGAAAATACAGGACTTACACGTCCACTCCCTATCTTGCATCCTTGGAGAACATTATTATCCAATGGTAGCAGTCTTTTCTACAAAGCCATACTTGGCTTCAGAATCTTCCTTAACCCAACATATATGTAGCTATTACCATTAGTTGGAAATCGATGCTTGAAATATATTTGTGATTCCTGCTTTTATAACTTGAGAGAAAGTGTAATTTTGGCCAATTAAACAAAAAAGTAAGTTTAAAAAAAACAGTATTATTCCTTTATGGAGAATAAATTACTATTGACATCCATTGAACAAATTTTCCAGAAGCAAAGTAGCAAGATTATATCACATTTACTTAACTTTTCTTTTAAATACGGACATCGACTTTGTATTTCATCACCAAGAAAACATCAAAAAAGAAAAAGGATGGTTGACTATTTTATTAATCTTAGGACATAATTTAAGATTTTCCTTCTGGTATACTTCCAGAAGACCGAGGTTCTACAATGAACACATGCCATTCTCTAGGAAAGGTAGATGATTGTAGAATGGCTTGTATTTGAAGTTTTTAAGACATTATATGCAAGGGAGGATGACAATTAGTTCATTCTTGGCAACAGGGCTTGGGAAATACTCTGCACATGCTATTTCCTCCACCTCATGACAATTCTGAAATGCTTATTCGCAAACAGAGACCCAGAAATCACAGCTGTGGGAAATGGAGAGAGCCTGCAGGAGTTTTATGATTTTAACACAGCACAGAAGTTGCAGTGTTACGGAGAATGACAATAGCATCATTGATTACTCTAGCATATCTCAGGGAGGAGACACAGCCCAGTCATTAAGCCCTTTTGATTTGGGATACTTTATTTAACTGCAGTAATTCCATTCTCTCCGAATGAGATAGACTGGAAGTAGGGTCAGAAGTTCAGGATAAAAATCCATTGATGGCTGTTCAGAGAAAGCATGTCCTGTGTCCAGAGGCCAAGATTCCTTGAGTTTTATTCCTGATCCTTGCAAGACACAGCAGAGAGAGTACTCAAGACATCTTCTTTTTGAGAAGATAATGGTCAGTGGCCATCTGCGGCAAACCCCAAGATCAGGTCCTATGTCGGATTAGCACACAGACTTGCTGGCTAAATGTTTAATGAACAAAATTACAAGATGCATTTTGATGGACAAGTACAGAACATGGAACTCGGGCTAGTATCTCAAGGAAGTTCATCACTGGGCTCAATTTCTCTTACCATTACTTTTCTGTTGTCATTTCTAGTTCCCTTTGAGGATTCCCAAGTAAACTTTGCTACCCATGGAAATATTTACTCAAAATGCCATTACTCTCAAGAAAGTTCTTCTCTTTCCCCTTGACCTCAAACTGAATTTAATAACTGACTACAACTGAGCTGTGAAAAGGATGGAATCATATAGAAACCAGGGCACATTATGATGGAGAAAGTGAAATTTCTGGAAAGCGGCACCTAATACTTAAAAAGTATGTTCCAGAATGAGCCCTAAGAGCAAAACCACTCAAGCGTACAATCAAGGTAAATCTAATGGGATGCAAGCTCCCTAAAGGCAGGGATCTTTGGCTGTTGAATGAAATGAGGCATCTTTCCCAAATCTTTTCATTTTCTTGGTGATGCCCTTTGGTGTTTTTTCTAAGTTTAAGTAATCTTTACACCCCCACGTGGGCTCGAACTCATGACCCCGAGATTGATGAAAGTTTTTAATTTTGATAGAGTTCAATTTACCTACTTTTCTGTCGTCATTTGTGCTTTTGATGTCATAGCTAAGCAACCTAATCCAAGGTCATGGAGATGTACACCTCCATGTTCCTCTAGAAGTTTTATCTCTCACCTTTAGGTTTATAAGCCATTTTGAGTTAAGTTTTATGTATGATGCAAAGTAGGGTCCAACTGTATCTTTTGACTAATGGATAGCCCGTTGTCTAAGCACTGTGTATGGAAGAGACAACTGGAAGACAACTCAAGCGTCTTAGCACTTTTGTCGAAAATCAACTGAGCGAATCACGAAGTCCTCAGGTTTTGATGTTGTTGCTAACATATTCTGTGCTGAATGCTATTCTGGCTTTGAGTAAATCTGATCCAACCCCACTGGTAGTTCTGGAGCGGGTGCCCTGAAATGTGGCGTGGAGTACTAGCTCTACACACTTGCGGAGGGACAATATTGGGAAAGTCAAGGAAAACATCCATTTCTAAGTTCTCCTAGTTTGTAAAATGAGGTGAGTAATACCTGCTGTCTTGGCCATGTGGGATTATTGTAGTAAATATGTGGAATAATATGTGAGGAAACAAGTAACACTGTGAAGTCATAGATCTGAGGCGGTAGTGTCCATACTGCGAAGTCGTTTTGCTCATAGACTACAATTTAGTTTGGGATCCATTTCACTCTGAAGATCATTGGGATTGGAGTTACTCTATGATGGGAAAAGTGGTCCAGTTGCCATCATCACATGGGGTTCCATTTAATCCCAATTCTGATCATTTGATATTTATGATGGATAGATTTGTTTTACAAAAAAAAAAAAAGAGAGACCGAAATCTACTTTGTTGAGCCAAATATGTTTTGAGAAAGCTGATACCACAACCACCTCGGCCCCAAAATATAAATTCCCAGAAATTTGGAAACATGATCTGTTCATTTTCAGCCAAGTATTTTCCTTAGATCTTTCAAAAAGCACAGAACTGACTTTCCTTTAAAACCAGGAAAGTTGAATCTCTTCTTATACTTTGATGAAGCTTCCAAATTTTTGTAACCCTAGCATTCTTATATTCCAAAAGGTACAATAAAGTAAGTTGAATGCTATCCTATATTTCTAAAACTCTTCCACTACAAAGAAATTTTCCACAGTTTTGCTGTTTTATATGTCACTTAAAAGAAGTTAATGATTTGATTGGACTTCACTTCTTCTAAGGGCTATTAATCCAAATACAGCATGGTTTATTGGTTGCTAGCAGTGCACTCAGGTGTTTCTAGTTCCCAAGTTTGGTTTGGAAGCCGGCAGCTCCTGGTTATGATTTCAGCTTTCAATTTCAGATTCACATCTTTTGACTCAGAATCACTAAGGCCAATGGAAGTGCTTTGAGTAGAGAGCCAATCTAAGGATGAAAGAAACAGCCCCCAAACCTGCTTTCATGGACCTCTACTTCCACCTTCTTCATCCCTACCTTAAAGACAAGAGTGGGATGGGGCTAATTAGGAATGATGGCCAGTGGTAGGTGACGACTGGACCCCACCTCTGGACTACATTGGAAATAGGGCACATATTCTTCAGCGCCCTGATATTACAGGACAAAACGGAGCTGTGAATGAGGCCTCTTCCCATTCCAGGCTTCTCACCACTAGCTTTTTTTCTCATCTCAATTATACTCATGTGTAAATGTCACCTCGGTCCCTCATGAGAAGAAGCTCAGTTACCTTGACCTCCTCTCTCTTCTGGCCTCACCCATGTGCTCGGCACGCAACCTCTCTACATCTGCAGCTACGACTTCTCTTCTCATTCTGAAACACACCATTCCCCCCATCACTGTTTCTAGTCCTTAGTACTAACTTTACCCCTTTGCAAAATGCTCTAAAGTAATTCTTCTAAAGTTAGACCCAAACTCAATTCTGGCAGAAGTTTTTTCTTCTTTCTACTTTTTAGGCCCTGATGCCTTATCTGAGACTACAAGCGACACAGCCAGTGTCATGTAAGCTCGAGGCTACTTGTATAAAACACTTGTGGCCTTCACTGTGAAAGACCCACATACAACTACTGATTCATTCATCGGTCTATTCATTTATTCATTCGAATAATAGCAACTGGGTTCCCAGGGTGTCTCAGACAGCATTCCAAGCGCTGGGCAGGCAGGGCGTCCAAGATAGACAAAGTTCCCATTATCACAGAGTTTACATATAAGCATAGGGGAACAGGCTGAACAAGTCAAGAAACAAATAAAAATTTGGGATCATGACAAGTGCCTAGAGGAAATTAAACAGGGTAATGTGACTGAACACGGCTGAGAGTAGGGTCCATTTTATGGGCTGTACAAGAATTCTCTGATAAGTCTCTGCAGGGGTGAAAAGGAACCAGCCAAAAGCCATAGAAAGGTATTTGCTGGCACTCCCAACTCTGCTTTTAACGGGAACCCCCCACACAAATCCTACAGTCTAGTTTCATTATTTGTAGATTCCATATTTGCGATTTACGTGCTCACTCCAACTTAAGGATTAATTTGTAACCCCAAATCAATACTTGCGGCCTCTCTGTGTTCGTTTCAGACATGCTCAGAGCACGAGAAACACATGAGTCACCCTCCTAGCACCCAGGTGAGGTTGAATAAGGACACACTCGGCCTTCTTGCTTCAGCTCTTCTATAATCTAAGGATGGCGACAACAGGGACAGCGCACTGTGGTGTAAGAAGCTTTGGCTCTGGGGCAGGTGGATGGGTTTTGAGTCCCAATTCTGGCACCTGTGAGTGGGTGAGCCTCAGGCAAGTCACTTAGCACTCTGGAACCTCCTTTTCTCTTTCTCAAAACAAAGACAATAGAATCTACCAGGATGACTTGCTCTCAAGATTTAAGATTATATAATCTAGGTGAGGAGTGTGTGTGTGTGTGTGTGTGTGTGTGTGCGCACGCGCGCGTGCATGTGTGGCTCTTTCCCTAAAGACCAATGGTTTGGTATTGGCCAATTCAGTGTTCCTGGCAACTTTCTAGACCCTAACTACCACAAATGACGAGAATCGATGGATTTACCTACTATCTAGTGTGCCCATAATGGTCCCAAGGACTTGGGGAGCAGGAAAGGTAGAATGAGAAGGGAAATTATGTAAGACACAGAAGAACAGCCTGGCTTGAAGAGTGGGTACCCCACTCTCTCCTGCTCCTACGGTAGTTTTGACTCTTCTCATTGACAGACTATGACTATCTCATTCTTTACAGCCTACTGATGAAAGAGAAATGAGAAAGTCAAACAATGATGCGAGCGTAGAAGGCCAACACTCCTGTCTCCACCTACTAGCCCTGAGATCTCATTCAGCACTCACGTCAGACACCAACAGTCAGAGGTGGTCCCGTGGGAGTCACCCCTGGGTGCAAGGTTTATCTGCTTTCCTAGGTACTCATTCCCTGGTGTTGTTAATGATAACATAAACGGGTTAGCTATTTTCTCCAGAGCACTTGGTTAGCCATGCCCAGTAAAAAGCCCCCCCGTTAAGTTTTATGGTATAATAGTGTTACGGCATTTCACAGAAGGGGTGGGGTGAGGCGGACAATTTCTTATTTTGTTCTTGTCATATATGTATAAACATTAAAAGGATTTAATTACATACACACTAAAAATTGGACTACGTGTCTGCAAAATGTTCTTTAGCAGTCTGTAAACAGTTTCTAAGTATTTCTAAAAACTTGCTCTTTTAATTTGACTTGTATTCGACTGCAAAATGAGATGTTCGGTGCAGAGTATAAACACCATTAGATTTCAGCCACATGTGGCCTTAACATCTTTAGAAATACTTTGAAACCCTTAGAAGGTGACATCAATGGGGAAACAGTATGTTGCCATGTCACATGGGTGCATTTTAGAAATCCTCATTTTCTCATTTTGAAATGCTTTGTTGAAATGGGCTAGCCATCTCTAGATTTTGAGACCAGAACCTTTTAATGCCCCTCGTGAGAGGGACATTATTGACCTGGCAGATCACTTTCTATTCATACACAGATGCGAACAGCGGACTAAGCTTTGGAGAGGATGAGGCTGATGTGTCGGAAAAAGGAAATTTCATTTCAGGGTGTGGAGGAAGGAGGGGTGATGGCATTACACATCCCAGAGGCCACCATTCACGTTGAGAATGTGAATGTTGAGAATGTAAATGTTGGGAATGAGAATGTTGTCCCACACCTCCCTACCCCCCCACCCCGCCCCACCCCAGCCTGCACAGCCCCGGAGACTGCCCCTACCACACAGGCCCACCATCGGTGCACTCTTGAAACTGTTCCATCAAACTGCGACCCCCTTGGTCGAAGATTCTAAACCTTGCTATCCTTAAAATCACTATGGATGAGACTGGGACTTTAAGAGACAAAGGTCTACTTTACAAATTTGCCTAGAATGGGTTCTCATGGCAAAAGCAAAGCTGTACCGTGATTCAAATTAAGGTGACCATGAGAAAGGTTAAAATTTTTTTCTATTGTTTTAAAGATTTTATTTATTTATTTGACAGAGAGACAGAGATCACAAGTAGGCAGAGAGGCAGGCAGAGAGAGAGGGAGAAGCAGGCTCCCCACTGAGCAGGGAGCCCGACGTGAGGCTCGATCCCAGGGCCCTGGGATCATGACCTGAGCCAAAGGCAGATGCTCAACCGAATGAGCCACCCAGGTGCCCCAAAACCCTTTTCTATTTTATGTTATGCTGATGTTGTTATTGGTTAAACTCAACAGCGCTTTTTTCTGTTACTAAGTATATGTCATTTTGAGTCTACATCCAGATTTCAAGGGGTTAGTGTTATTATTATGTCTTAGTAACACCATTATTTCATATTGTTATATGCTATAACATCTATAACAAACCCAACTCACTACAAAAGAAAAACACTGGAGGAGTTCATTCCCATCTGCCTGGGGCTGGAGCAACGGAAACACAACAGAGCCACAGATAAGCTGATAATTTGGCCAGGAAGAAGAGGGTACAGGGAAAGCCTGTATGCAGGTGGGCTCCATGCCCGGCCATGCGTTGCTGTCCAGGTGTGAAGAGAAATACGAGGATCTGAGGGTGCTTTGGGTTTTATTGCCAAAGGCAGCTGTGATGAACATTCCAGACCCTGGGGCAGAAGTTAGACAGAGCTGCCAGAAGGAACAATGAAAGAGACTCTAACACTTGAGTTTGTATATAAAACTGAGCCAAAGAGAATTGAGTAAGAGCAGACTGTATTACTGTAATTCATCTAATATGTTTATATGTAATCTTCACCCTAAAACTCTCTTACACCAAAGTCAAATATTTGTGGACCTAGCTCAAGTGGATGACAGAGGGAAAAGTGGCCAAGTTCCCAGGGTCCCTGTCTTTGGGGGAGAAACTGGAGTACAAGACAATATTTTATATGTTCATTTAAAGTTGAACACTTTTTTTAAAGATTTTATTATATTTATTTGACAGACAGAGATCACAAGTAGGCAGAGAGGCAGGCAGAGAGAGGAGGAAGCAGGCTTCCTGCTGAGCAGAGAGCCCGATGCAGGGCTCGATCCCAGGACCCCGGGATCATGACCTGAGCCGGAGGCAGAGGCTTTAACCCACTGAGCCACCCAGGCGCCCCTAAAGTTGAACACTTTCAACTGAAACTTTTGAAAGCCAAAGAGACAGGTTTTTCAGAAAAATTAAAAATGGAATCCTTTCATAAAGTACTTTTGGTGAGAAGGGGAAGTAGTGACAGTATGGACAGACGCTTCTCAGAATCCCGTCTTTGCCACAGAGTGACAAGGGGGAAAACGCTTTGGCCCAGAGGAGGCCAGGTCTGCATGCTGGGGAACTCTCCATACAGAAGTCTGCTACATTTTTGTTATGGGATCGGAAAATAGCTCCCAGAAACCTCACGATAAATCCTCTTTTCTTGAGGTTTCTAAGATTATGAAGCTTAAACGTTGGATAAGGCAGTGCGATGCCATTAAAAATGGCAGCCCACTGTGGTAAGCTGGCAATAAAAAAGTCTTCTCATAAATGAAACACAACTGTGACGATACAATAAAACCGGCCAGTGAGAGCATCACTGCTAACGCCTAAAACTCTGAAGCTTCACACAAAGGAATGTCTCCCCAAGAGAAGCACACACAACATGCCCACCAAAGACACTGTTGACGTCGTCGTTAATTTTTCGGTAAAGCGAAATCGTCAGACAAGGTGAAATGAACAAGGGCTAAAGGAGGCGGTAGTTCAGAACTCAAGGTCCTGAGGAAGTCCTCCTGGGGCTGAAGCCCAGGTCCTCCTTACCTCCTAGCCATGTGTTCGTGGGTATTTGCTGAAACTCTCCACCTCTCAAGTTCCTCTTACTCGGTAGGCCAGGTGCTCTCCCAAGGGGCTCTGGCAATGTGCTGGAGACATTCGCCGTTGTCAGAAGCAGGATGTGGGTCAGAGATGCACAAGTGGGTGGAGGCCAGACACGCCGCCCAACAAACATCCAGCAATGCCTGGAACAGCCCCCGCCACAGCAGAGAAACCCTGGGGTAGCTTGGGGTGAGAGCTAAATGAATTTGTACACGAAAAACCACTGAAAAATGTCTGGCACACAGTAATAACTCAATAAATGATAACTATTACTATTGTTCAGAAAGTCTTTTTATCTGGAATGTCCACACAGAGTCAAAGCTACAAGTTCTAGGACCGGTCAGCCCGGGCTGATTACCTGCAGGACTTAATAGCATGAATTGAAATTTTTTTTCCATCTACATCTGTCACCAAAACAATGACTTGGGAGGCCATAACATGAGAACTAACTCCAGAATTTTTGGAGTTATTTTCAGATCCCAAAGGCATTCTCTAAAGGCTCCTCCCTGATTCAGTGGGGTGGGGGAGGGTGGGGACAGAGACGAATCTTCCCAGATGTAAAGCAGGAGTTGGGAGACTTTGCTATAAAGGGCTAGACCATTTCAGCTCTGTGGACCACATGGTCTCTGTTGTAGCTACTCAGCACTGCTGTTGTGGTAGGAGAGCCGCCTCTGACAAGAAGGAATTAAATGGGTGTGGTTGTGTTCCAATAAAACTTTATTTTGGAAAACAGGTGACAAGTCAGATTTGGCCCAAGGGTCATAGTTTGCCAACGTCTAGCACAGAGGAAAAGATCATAGACATTGTAATCGGAGAGCTGCAGGTATGAAAAATGCCAAATCTGTGTAAGAATGTCTCCTCGTTTGCATACTTTCGATGAAAATATCTGTAGACTCTCTGTGGCGCACAGTAGGTGCTTGATAAACACCCGTTTTCTCTCGTCCGGGCATGACTAATTGCAATTACTGAGGATTCACGGGATTTCAATTTGAAAATGAAAATATACTTGCAGTATGGCTTTTCCTCTCTCCCCCAGCCCCGACGTCCTGCTGGCTTCTGTCACAGAATAACGCAGCTCTTCCTGCTGTCTTCCTCAGAGCCCACTTGACTGACTTCAAACTCACATTCTTGGCATTAACGCACCAGACTTTTCTTTTTGTGTTAAATGGTAACTGTTCGAAGCAGTTCCAAAAAGCAACAGCAGAATGGAAGGTGTTGCTAATAATTCATTCAAAAACAGTAAACTCCTCCCTTCCTTTCTCTTATTAATGACACACTTCATAAAACAAATGCTTCACACCCTTCTGTTTGGGCTGGGCATGCAGAATGATAAAAAAAAAAAATCTATTAACCTGCCCTGGACGCTTGTATCTATCAAGTCTTTTTTGTAAAGTTTCTGAAAAGTGCTACTTAATATTAAGTAATTTTCAACGAACGTATTTGGCAAAAGTCACACTGTGGTCAGAAGCTAAAAAATAATTTATGGAAGGGGATCGTTAATTGAGTTGCTGGGGAGGACAGAGGTGATCCACCTCAGGGAAGGGAAGTCATTTCTAATGGAAAGAGGAAGCTTCTATCCCATGACCTTACATTACTCATCCTCCGTGTCATTTCTCATTAAGTGGCATTCTTTTCAGTTGTTATGCCATGATTCCCGAATAGCAGTGTACTGGAAAAATACAAAGTTGAACTCCTATTCAGGCTTGAGGTACTCAAAGACAGATGCCATCCGCTCCCCTGCAAAGTTACGGAGGAGGATGGGAATCCCTGCTCTTCAGCGTGCCTTACAGTGAGTGAAATACATTCCTTTGTGTCACCAGTAAGCCCTCTGCCTCCAAGCGCAACTGGAAAATGCTAAGTGCCGATCCGTCTTCCTGACGCATCCACAGGTAACATCAGTGATCCCTTGCCTGGCTGTCGTGACTCTAGAAAGCCAGCAGAAGCTGGTAGACCGATTTTTAAATATCTTTGCTGCCCAGTGTTTAATATTCACATTTATCCAAAGAACACAAAACCCAGGAGAGTATAGGGAAACTGAACGTGTGAGCTGGGGGCATGAGGGGGAAAAGCAGTGCGTGCTGTCGCTCGTTCCATTTTAGAGGTGGCCTGTGGTTCTCTCTCCAGGAAGCAGGGCAGGACCCTGCGCTGGGAGTACAAGTCACTGCAGGGCAACACCAGGAGGGGCTCGGGAGGTGAGAAGGGGAAAGGTATGAAGCTGGGAGAGTATGCCTTGTCTCCACCATGGTGGGCAGCTGGAGAGTAATCCCAGTGGGTGACCTTGGGAAACTGCAGAAGAGTCCAGCTGATGGGAAGAAAGTGCAGTATGTATGTCATATCTCCCATCGGTGGCCAGCTGAGGGCTGTTGGGGGTGGCTGGGCAGCGATTCTCCCCTGGAATTAACAGGTGGGTGGGGAAACCTCGGTGGGGGAGACACCAGTTGGAGTCTTAGCAGCTTCCAGAGGAAAGGAAGCTCTCGGGCCAGGAGACACAGGACTGGTGAGTGCTCTAAGGGCATGGCGCTGACCATTTCAGACAGAAGCACCCGCGTTAGAGGGGACTATGATGCGGACATTTCTTAAGAAGAGCTCTAGAGGAGGTCAGGAGGCACCCGTGTCACACTCGTCCAGCTGACTCTATAGCCCCAACAACTTCAGACTAATTGCAGGGCTGAAGAGAGTCTGTATCTGACAGTGCTTTCTATCCTGACCTTGGTCGTTTTTTTGCTTAGGGCCACAATCAACCCACAAAGGTTAATTTACAACTGACCGTAAATAGGTCTACATCTGAGAAGCAGCAGGCAAAGTTACCCAGCAAAGAAAACCCATGAAATCTAGTGAGTCGGACTGAAAAAAAAAAAAAAAAAAAAAAAAAAGATAAATTTCTTTTATCTAGAGACCCCTAGATTTTTCCATCATTCCAACTCATTGGTTAATTACTACTGTCTTTCTAAAACGATGGCTTTCCAGTTTGAAGCCTCAGTAGGTAGTCTTCTAGAGTAAAATCAAGTCTTAAAATACTTAAGTCAGGGATTATGCAAAGAAGGGCCTCTCTCTCTCTCTCTCTCTCTCTCTCGCTCTCGCTCTCACTCTCTCTCTCCATTATCTGAAAGGTCAACTATATTTCTATACACAAACCTGACAGATGTTGCCTTCTCACCTCCTAACTGGGAAACAAAATGCTCTGATTACATTTGTCAGGATCAGGGGCTGGTGGGGGGGCGGCATCCTGCCAGGTAATGGAAACACTGCTTGCTTTCATTTTATTACCAAGAACAAAGCCTTCTTATTGTTTACTAG
Organism: Lutra lutra; assembly: GCF_902655055.1. Taxonomy (NCBI): domain Eukaryota; kingdom Metazoa; phylum Chordata; class Mammalia; order Carnivora; family Mustelidae; genus Lutra; species Lutra lutra. The sequence continues at coordinate 92,502,372 of NC_062296.1, read as the reverse complement.
AACCCTTCAAGGCGGGCCTCATGGGCATAGTTCTAATTTTTTCGAGACCACAAACAAGAGGAATTCTTTAAGGCCATTTCATGAAAAACAGAAGGAAAAATAGTATATTCGGCAAAAATAAAAGCAATCCTTTGTTCAAGTGGCCAGAGCCTGACTTAGGTTGGCCTCGCATGTGTCCTCTTGGCGCTGGCGGCTGGTGCCAGTGTCAGCCGGGGCGCCCCACCTTTCCGCGGAGCTGAGATCGAGGCTATGTCACCCATACGAAAGCAACCACCCTCCTTTGGGAAAGCCCCTCTTCGGCGGCGTGCTTCTCCGATACCGCGCTCAAGGAAGAAACATTTTGCACCAAACTAAACACGCCAGCACTCCTCTTGCGAGCTCGATGCAGAGAATGAGGAACCGCACACGAGTCTCGATGCAGCGCTGCTGTGACTGTGCCAGCGATCTAGATTTTCCATGCAGTCCCCACTTTGCTGCAAGGTTTACTTCCCTCTCCACTTCAAGCATAGGGCGGCCAGAGCTGCTGTTTTCCAGAGATCTCTGCGATGGCCCTAGTAGCTGGGGAATGTACATGAGAGGAGATGAGGACACGCCTGTCTCTCCACGAGTGTTAGCGGTGTACGGGGGTCACACGGAAGCAATCCACAGACTTGCTGAGTGCCCACAGTGTGCAAAAAAGCGCCACACTGGACCCGGAACAAACTCTGCCCTCCAAAGACAGTGACTTCATTAGAGAACAACCAGCAAACACGCCGACTGCATACACACTTAACTGCTAAACCATGGGCTTAGAAAGTTCTAGAGCTCTGTGGTCCAACATGGCAGCTACCAGCCCCCTGTGGTTTGGGAGCACTTGAACCCACTGTGACCTCCTTTAAGGGCTCAGCAATGACCCAATGGAGAGTTCTGGCATTCTTGACTTCCCTCCGCCAACCCCATTCTCTTAGCCCACTTCCGGTGACAGAGCCCTTGTGCTGGGAAGAGCTCCCAGTGTGTATCACCCATCCTGCTACTGCCTCTGGGAATTACAGCCTCTGAGACCTGGCATCACACCAAACCTGTCCTGCATATGGTCTTCTCAAGAAGGCTCCTTTCCCTGCCCTTCAGGATGAGAATTTACCTGATGCGCTGATCTACGTGAATGCACTGACAAGTGACAGAGGGAGGACAGAAGGAGGCAGCTGGTCTCTCTGGGAGGGTCCTGTTTTCTCATCAATAGCCATGTGCCTTGTGCTAACTGCCAGACGCACTAGGAAAAGAAAGATACTATCTTACTCCTGGGGAGTCTAACCGACTAGGAGAGGGAATTAGACGTGCCCTTAAAGACCATGAGGATATTTGCCCAAGCACTGTAGCTATATCAACAAATCACTGTGCAGTTTTCCTTAAGCTTTTAGATTCAAGTTATGAATCTCATTACTCTATTCATAAATCCAAGAAATTTTATAAAACCAAGAATAATCACTCTCAGGGGGGTCCTGAATCAATGTTTAACTAGCTCAACCTGAGCAGACATAACTCCATTGAACAATCAGCACCATATATAAATTAGATGATTGATTAAATTCCTGTACACATTTTTTTTTAATTGAGGTAAATTTACCTACAGGAAAATGCTTAAATCTTAAGGGACAAGTCAATGCATTTTGATAACCAACATAACCAACAGCTTAATCAAGATAAAAAATATCTCCATCCCCTGGAGCCCCTCTTCCAGTCTATTCTCACCCCCATGGGTAACCACTGTTCTGATTTTTATCACCAAATTCCTGTAACATTTTAAATTGCATTTATAAATGTAACATATTCAACTTACTTTATAAGCACTTTATTTTTTTTTTGAAAGATTCTATTTATTTATTTGACAGACAGAGATCACAAGTAGGCAGGGATGTAGGCCGAGAGAGGAGGAAGCAGGCTCCCCGCTGAGTGGAGAGCCCGATGCGGGGCTCGATCCCAGGACCCTGGGATCATGACCTGAGCTGAAGGCAGAGGCTTTAACCCACTGAGCCACCCAGGCGCCCCACTTTATAAACACTTTAAATGCCTAGCAGGGTAAAATGAAAACCCTAACAAGGTAAACCTTCTCACATCCTTAAGTAGCTCTTAGAAATCTAATAAACGAAACTTACAAATGTAGTGAAACTCAAGTTTTCCTGAACATTCCAAGAGTGGTTTGCAACCAACTATCTTACACTTTCTAACTTAAAAAAATCACAGGTCTAAAATAAATGACATGTTTCGGATTGGACTCTCAACGCTAACCTGTCAAGTTTTTGTAATGTGCCATTTTCTCTTAAATGCTACAAACCCTTAAAATACAAACACAGGCTTTCGTTCCAAACTGTCATACAAAATACTGATTCTATAGATATGGTTTAGGTCTTCATCCTTCCACATACGTCTCCAACTTCCTGGGGAGGAGGAAAAAAAGAACTTTCTTTACTAATAGAAGCAAACTGATCATCTCAAAGAAGCTGACGTCACCAGGTCAGGGATTCATGGTTCAAGATCTAAGAGTAATCTCAGAAAGCCTGGAGGCCCGCTGGCCCCACGGAGGTATACTCGCCGGGGCCCTTGTTATGGGGAATTGATTATGTCTGCCTACAAGTCACATTTCCATGGTCACCTGAATGACATTTACCTCAAAACAGTACTGGGATCATTAAATCAGAAAGCGACGGTAGGAGCTCACTAAGTGGTCATTTTTCTTTTTGTATACGTCTGCGTAAGTCCTGCCACTTTTGCCTCCCCTCACCACAGGCCACACGCTGCTGTGGACCTGTAACACGAGACCCGGTAATCACCTTCTAACACCCGCAAGAACCAGCAAAGTGCCATCTTCCCTGCCGAAGTAAACACGTGCAAGGCTTCCTTGGGCTTACCACAGCCTCCGACGGAGCTTGCCTGGTCAGAGAATTGGGCTACTAGGATAGTTTTCATCGCCTCATACATATAAACCTGATGTTCTATCTAGGGAAAATACCCTTAAAAGCATGGTAAAAGCTCTACCATAAATTCCCAGGCTGGAAAGTTACCTCACTTGGTTGTAAAAATCTTTATTTGCGTTGCTCCTCACTGAAAGCTTTTCACACACAGTGGTAGCCTCAGGCTTTTTAAATAGCTGGGTTTAAAATTTCATATTTCTGTTTCAAACAAAAATAATCAATGCTACAATTGTGCTCTTGTTAACGAACCCTTTCTATGCATGACTCAATTATTTTGTGGGAGAATTTCAAAATGAGAACAGAGCTCTTCAGTTCTCCCTATAACATTTAGCAATTAAAACTAGAAGTGAATCAAATGAAGGTAAAAGATGACATTTCCCGTTTTCTCTCACACTCTGTAATTATCTTATGTACAGAGATAATTTCAGCTTGCTTACCATAAAAAGCAATTTTATATTCATTTGTTGAAAAAATAATTTAGACGAGATACTAAGACCCAGAAACAAAAGAGGCTAGTTCCGTGACAAAATGATGGATTGGTGGTTGGAATCAGGCTCATCTCTGAACGGCATGCACGGGAGCGTGATGAGACTCAATCTTCTACCTGACAGTCACCTTCTCATCTGGGACGGCTCCTCTCACACCGCTGACTCTCTCTCTCAGCTGGATCCATCCACCTTACTGCTATCCCGTGACAACCACGATGGCCATGTTTAGATCTGCCATTACCCATCCTGATTATTCTTTATACCATGCCAGAAGCATCCCTCCTGCTGCAGTCAAGCATCCCAGTGCTTTAAGGCAAGGAGGTTGTGTGTGGAACAGTGGCAGGGAGACGTGATTATTATGGGGAGAAACCAATTAAGATATATGCCTTCTTTCTTTTCTCAGTGCTCATCCACTGGGCCCCCAATTAAGGCCAATTATTTCACATTTAAGTATTAGCCTTGGGAATCTGCATTACTAAATTCAAATATGTCCAAGGAATTCTCTTCAGAGGCACAGACGTGTGCTCACACTCCACTCCACGCCACCTGGTCAGCGGGGCGGCAGATTCTGCAAAGGACACAATGGTTCATCCCATCCACACTGGAGAGGATAGCGGATGAGGGGAGCTTTGGATCACGGTTTGAAAATACTTTCAAAGCTGAAACTTGGAAATGGTATTCCTAGAGTAATGCCAAACTGACCAAGCCTTGTAGTCATTCATTCCTAAGATTCATCTCTTACTCCAAAACAAGAGAAGACCGGAACATTTTCTACCAATCTCTTCTCACTATGTGTCATGACTATACCTAAGAAGGTAACAGGATCCAATGCTTCTGAATTTTTTTTTTTTAAGGCAAGAGCATTGAATCTAGGGAAAGACGTTCACATATGTGTTACATACTGCTTTGTTTATTTCAAAGATTTTTTTAAAATTTATTCACTTGAGAGGGTGGGAGAGGGAGAGAGAGAGAGCAAGCGAGCGCACAAGCTGGGGGGAAGGGCAGAGGGACAGGCAGGGTCCCTGCTGAGCAGGGAGCCCGCTGTGGGGCTCCATCCCAGGACCCTGGGATCATGACCTGAGCCGAAGGCAGCCGAATGAGCCCCCCAGCCGCCCCTAGGTACTACTTTAATAAACAATTACATTTAATCTCCTTGGAGAAAAGTTAAGTTTGTTTTATAAGCTGTCAATTTGAGCAAATTACGGGGAATAAACTGGACATGTAGCCATTACACACACGCGGTAGCTAATCTGCTCTGGAGAGAATGGAGTTCAGTGCAGCCCAAGAGTTCTCGTCTGTCCTGGGAATCCTAAGATTTGAACTTGGGAGAGCAGCCTTTACCATAGTGACTCATAATCCAGTTTTTGAATGCCACTATGTTTGTACTATCACATGACCATCATTCCAGAGCCATCTACGTAGAGACCCATGGATGACCGTGGGCTGCCTGATGTGCTTTAATGAGGCCAGACTCGGACTCTCGTTCTACCTTGAGAGCATTCTCACAAAGGCTCCAGTGTGGTGGGAATCCAATCTTTATCTGCAAGTGACAAGAGACTATGACTGCACATTCAAGCTGGCCCCCACCATGACGTATGTTATCTAAGATCAGAACCTGTCCACGACACAAATGGCACATTCAGTGATCACAAGCTAGTCTCTAGCCAATGGCCATAGACAAAGCAAGTGCCAACGTAAAACTGCATGACACAATCATTTAAACTTAAAACTTCCTCTTTCTTTTTCTTTCTTTAATTTTTATTTTTTTAAAAGATTTTCTTTTTTTGACAGAGAGAGAGATCACAAGGAGGCAGAGAGGCAGGCAGAGAGAGAGGGGGAAGCAGGCTCCCCGCTGAGCAGAGAGCCCGACGCGGGACTCGATCCCAGGACCCTGAGATCATGACCTGAGCCGAAGGCAGCGGCTTAACCCACTGAGCCACCCAGGCGCCCCTCAGCTTTCTTTTTAACCCAGTGCTTTTACCCTTTTATTTCAAAGCTTATAACTGAATGTTTTTAGGATGTGGTAAATGACTGAAAAAGTCTTCTACGGATCCCTATTTTCCCAAATCAATTTTTTTAACCGTTTCTTACAAGCTACTGTGACACATCACCCTCCTCTCCCCCAATTTAGGGAGCCTGATATCTCGGCAAAAATTGAATTAAACGGCACTTAGTTCACCCCCGAGAAGCCTGTCACTTCACGAGTCATCTAGCAGTGAAGAACTCAAAGAAAGTCAGCAAGAGAGCAAAGTTTCATTGAAATCAAAGAAAAAGATAATTCAAAAACTTAGTGTGAAAAACAATGGCAAAAGGAATTTTGTTTTTGTTTTTAAAGTAATTACAGGGAGCCTGGGTGGCTCAGTCAGTTAAGCATCTGCCTTTGGCTCAGGTTGTGATCCCGGGTTCCTGGGATGGAGCCCCGCATCAGGCTCCCTGCTCAGCTGCTTCTCCCTTTCCTTCTGCCCCTCCCATCCACCCCCACTCATGCTCTCTCTCTGTCTCTCAAATAAATAAATAAAATCTTTAAAATAAAATAAAAAATAATTACAAATAAGGCAAGATAAGCCACAGGGGCTAATGCCAGGATTTAGGCAGGATGCTGGCTTGGAGAACCCCCTTGGTAGGATGAGCTTGGGCAAGGATGGTGAAGTCAGGTGAATGAGCCTTTATTTTCTCCATGCTGCTCTGGCAATGAATTAGTCACCGTTCCCCAGTCTTTCTTCACCATCCCTCTGTGTATTTAGTCACTGGTCACCTGTAACTCCCCAAATGAACATCTTGTTTGTGTCCAGTGTTGTAGGCCCTGTGAAAGAACTCGATTCTGGGAATGTGTCGAGAACTTGACACCTCTCCGTATTTGCTTAGCTAATAAACTCCGCCCTCTGTCCAATTCTCCTAACGAGAACAAAACCCAGTGGCCAAAAACCCACTGGTTTTTAGAAGCCACCACATTCCCTGCGTGCTTCTTGGGAGTCTACCTCCCCCTCCTGGGCCTCCCCCTCCTGAGTCCCGAAGAGCCTGCAGGACTTCATGCCCCATGTTCACTAGTTTTGTTTTTTTTGTTTTGCTTTGTTTTTTGTGTTCTTTTTTTTAATTTTTTATTTCTTTTCAGCGTAACAGTATTTTAAAAGGATTTGGTACTTACCCTCAAAAAGCCATTTCACTTGCTAACCCTCCCTGTAAAAACAAGTTACGAAAACAATGGGGATGGGGGGAGACCTTCAGACTCGTTTCATTCTCAAGAAAAGCAGAAGTGAATCCCAGGAAGGAGGTGTGGACTTAGAAGGATGTGGCATTTCCTCAGGATTTGGTGGGAACTCATTGATTTCATTTACAACAATCGCGAGTCGCCTGTCAGGGGGGTCGTTTTCCCTTGGCCGGCTCAGCCCCGAACACAAGGACACCTTCAGGAAGAGGAAAAGGAAGAAATACAGTCCCGGAACCTCGGATGTGAACCAGGAAATTCTTGTCCGCTCTGCGCGGATTTAAAAGGGCCCAACAAATTCCACTCACTGTTTGCAGTTTACGAGTGGGCCGTGGGGGTCGCCCCCAGGCCGTGCGCTCAGTGCCTTCTGCACCAAGCGATCCGTGTTAGTTTTCCGTTAGCCCAAAAGATCCTTTACTGAAAAGAACTGGGGATGCCGGTTGTCGCTGGGAACGTTACCCAGGTCTTTGTACTCCGTGAACCCTCACTAAACCTTCAGGACCAAACACAAGTTCAGAGAACGATGGGATTATTAAAGTCCGCCCCGCTCTCCATCTCTCAAAGGCTGGTTCCTGCCGATGCCCTGCACACACCTGTTTCCGCAGAACGAACTGCCTGCTCTGTCGTCCTCCCCCCACCCCCCACTGCTAGAAGAAATGTCTTGCTTCTCGGAAAGTCCAAGTGCCAAGTCCACGCCTCGCTACAGCCGGTAGTTTTCTATTCTGTATTGCGGTTCTTCTTGGGTCTTGAGCAGGACCATAAGCTCCCCGTGGGCCGGCCGGTCTCCCTTGGTGCCTAGTAGAGTGTGACACACACAGCAGATGCCCCCTACACGTGAGCCGAGTGAACGAGCTAGCGTCACACTTGAACAAACCGAAGTAACTGGCCAGAGGCTAAAATGTACGCCCTTGCCCAGAAATGTGTGTGTGGTGAACACTACTTATCGATCAACGGGGATGGGAACAGGAAGAGCGGAAATTTATGTTAAACTAAATTATCCCAAACTGGGAAATAAGGCGAAAAGAAGACTGTGAGTCCTTATGGGGTTGTACTAGATTGTACTAGATGGCACTAGATCATACTAACACATAACCCACCAAGGCGGCCCAAGGAAGAGTCCCGTAACTCTCCAGGATGCCGGGCCATAGGGTCCGGCGTTCTCTTCACTCCTGATCCAGTCTTAGTCTGGGCAAAGTCAAACATTAACTTGGAGAGAACTGATGCTATACCACTCATTTTGCCCAAATGTTATGACTTTCCAGCCCTTTGGGTCATGAACCGGTTTTGCATCTAAGTTAGCTCCCTGATCCTAGCGCCTTTCTCCCTGCGCCACGCCCCCAGCGCCCCCCGCACCCCACGTGTGTGGGCATTGGCTTCTGCTCTGCTCCTTCAGGCCAGCCTTACAACCTTGCTGACGCCTTCATCAGTGCCTTAAATAAATTTTCAACAGACTCACTGGATTATTGCATGAGAACTGGATGCTCAATATTTTGAAAAGTTACATTCTGAGAATATTAATAATTATGAATAAGAAATACACAATGTAAGAGTAAAAAATAGGTACTTACACTATCATTTTTCTACCCATAATTAATTTTAATTTTTATCCAGAATGTTTTCCCCAAATACCAAATTTATTCACCCACAAGGATTCCTTTCCATTCCTAAGGCTTTATACAGAAACCCAGTGAAAAGAATACATACTCTTTACTCCTTGTAAATAACTTTCAATGGCACGTACGATCAACTCACTAATAGCTTTATTTAAAAAGCCTCTATCACAACTAAATATCTGATCTTTTGGAAGAAAAATAAAATCTGCTGGTAAATTTCTCTCTATCCTTTGAAATGACTGAACATTATGGAAAGTAATTTTCCATGTTAAAATGAATAGCATTTTGTAAATTCAAGCCATACTGACATTGCATTAAGAGCGAGACAGTTGTTCTGAAATCACTACAGGCCGTAATAGAAACCAGACACTAAATGCTTTAAGAAGTAACTAGCTGAAATTGAATGAAATAATCACCCAATCCATAAAGCCTTTGTAAAATTTCCCCATAAAACACAGGTAATTTTTTTTTTTACTGAAGAGAAATTATTCTTTCTTATTGTCCTAAACATCAAATGCCATCACTTCATAAAAATAAAATATAGCACATGGATCATTCCATTTAGTTCACCCATTTATTCCTATAACACATTCACTGTGCCCTACAATAATGAAAACATTATGCTTGTTCACTGGTATTTACCATGTTGTTTAATCAACAAGGCTCAAAATAGTCCCTGGAGAGACCCTTGCCAAAAGCATATCCATTCTTTTTTTTAAAGATTTTATTTATTTATTTGAGTCGCGGGGGGAGAGAGAGGGAACGCTCAAGTTGGGGAGGAGCAGAGTGACAGGGAGAAGCTGAGCGCGGAGCCCGATGCAAGGCTCGATCCCACAACCCTGAGATCGTGACCTGAGCCGAAATCAAGAGCCAGATGCTCAACTAAATGTGCCACCCAAACCCCCTCAAAATGAATCCATTCTAAGCAGAGGATTAGAAACATCCGTGTTCTGCGATTTGTCCTTGGTGTCACTGCTGCTTACATACTCTTGACTTAATCCCAACAAGTGGTCCATTTCATGGAAATGTATCTGACAACTAAGATGCACTGAATGCACATCTGCAGTGGGTTGAATTGTGCCCCCCTCCCCCCGCTCACCCGCCCAGAAAGATTATGTTCAAGTCCTAAACCCTGGTATCTTCAAATATGACCTGGTTGGGAAACAGGGTCTTTACATATGTAGTTGAGTTAAAGTGAATTCACCCCAGGGTTAGGATGGCTCCAATCCAATGGCTGGTGTCCTGTGAGAAGGAGATTTGGACACAGACACAGAGACACACAGGGAGAAGGCCATGGAACCACAGAGGCAGAGGTGAGAGTGCTGCAGACACAAGCCAAGAACTCCAAGAATTGCCTGGAACTACTAGAAGGTGGGAAGAGGCATGGACTTGTCCTCCCCTAGAATCTTTCGAGGGAGCAAGGCTTGATTTCGAACTTCTGGCTGCCCGAACTATGAGAGAACACATTTCCATAATCTCACGCCGTCCGAGTTCGTGGGGATTTGTTACAGTAGCCTCAGGGAAACTGATACGACACCTTTTATACAGTGCTTTTCTGGATGCCCTCTGTCAAGGTAATTAAAATCTATAACATTAGGAATGCTAACACTCAAAAAACAAATACTCAAGTCAAAAAACAGGCAAAAGACATGAACAGACACTTCTCCAAAGAAGACAGACGAATGGCTAACAGACACATGAAAAAGTGGTCTTCATCATTAGCCAATCAAAACCACAGTGAGATACCACCTTACATGAGTCAGAATGGCCGAAATCGACAAGGCAAGAAGCAACAATGTTGGAGAGGATGCAGAGAAAGGGGAACCTTTCTACACTGTTGGTGGGAATGCAAGTTGGTGCAGCCACTCTGGAAAACAGTGTGGAGGTTCCTCAAAGAGTTAAAAATAGAGGAGCTTCCCTATGACCCTGCAATTGCACTACTGGGGATTTACCCCAAAGATACAGATGTAGTGAAAAGAAGGGCCATATGCACCCCAGTGTTCATAGCAGCAATGTCCACAATAGCCAAACTGTGGTAGGAGCCAAGATGCCCTTCAACAGACGAATGGATAAGGACGATGTGCTCCATATACACTTTGGAGTACTATACATCCGTCAGAAAGGACGAATACCCAACTTTTGTATCAACATGGATGGGACTGGAGGAGATTATGCTGAGTGAAATACATCAAGCAGAGAAAGTCAATTATCCTATGGTTTCACTTATTTGTGGAACATAAGGAACAGCATGGAGGACATTAGGAGAAGGAAGGGAAAAATGTAGTGGGGGAAATCAGAGGGGGAGATGAACCATGAGAGAATATGGACTCTGAGAATCAAACTGAGGGTTTCAGAGGGGAAGGGGTGGGGGGATGGGTTAACCCGGTGATGGGTATTAAGGAGGACACAGACTGCATGGAGCACTGGATGTTATATGCAAACAATGAATCATGGAACATGACATCAAAAACTCATCATGTACAGTATGGTGACTAACATAACACAATAAAAAAATAAAAAAGGAATGCTAAGTAAAGCCACCGCAGCAGATAGAGCTGTCATGGCGGCAGTGGGGGTGGGACAAAGCAGTGCATGGGGAGAGAGTCTCTGAGATCCTAGTTCTTTCCAGTTCTGCCCATCGTTTATATCTGGCTTCTGCAAAAGATCTAGTGTTAAAAAGATTCCCACCTTAAAAACGTAAAGGCAAGGAGGGTATAATTGTGAAACACAGCACAAAGAGACACTCACCTCCACATGCTGACAGGTCTGGATGAGTTTAGCCAAAAGGGTCTCTAGTTCCGTGTTCCTCTTGATAAGGCTGGTGAGGTTACTCTCTAAGTTTTGCTGTTCAAAAAGAAAAGAAAAATATTATTCTGCATCCTGAAAATATTGTGCCATATCCTGAAGTATTATAAACCTTTAATAAGCAAATTACTCATACTCAGGAAAATGTGATCCTTTTTTCAGAAACCTCAATGAAATCTATGCAGCTTTTGTAAATTACAGATTTATTTTTTAAAGATTTTATTTATTTATTTGAGAGAGAGAGAGAGCGCACACGCGCATGCGCACAAGCAGGCAGAAGGGCAGAAGAGGGAGAAACAGACCCACTGCGGAGCAGGGAGCCCGACATGGGGCTCGATCTCAGGACCCTGGGATCACGACCTGAGCCAAAGGCAGACACTTAACCGACTGAGCCACCCAGGCACCCTGCATTTATAGATTTAAACTCGACTTTGAGTAGCTGCATTTAAAAGAACCTTCAAAAAAGGTTCAAATTTCATTCTTTTTTTCCTCCTTCTTGTATGAACCCGGGCACATTTACCGGAATAATTAGCTCTAGGTCATGAACTAGGGAGAAAAGAGGTAATTGGATTTCTAGTTCCTTACCTGACTCAGAAGTGGCAATAATATAAGGAATATATTCCCACTGCAAATAAACTATTATTGGATTTTTAGGATTTACCATCTTACGGGCAGGCTGAGGTCAGTCCCTCAGAGGAAGGTTTGAATTATCTGGCTATTGCTGACATGATGACTAAGATATTATTATATATTATTTATAGGCATTTCTAAGATACAAGAAGTCCTCATCATACACATTTACTCACTCGTAGTACATTTTATCGTACGTGCTTCTATTCTTTGTCTATCAACATATCAATGCCAGATTAAATTTCCTTGAATGCCACATTTTTCATATCACCGTCCTGCTTACAAATCTAGAATTACTTCCTATTGCCTTAGAACATCAAATTTAAAGTTCCCTGTAATGACCATTAAATCTAGTTTTCGACCATAATAACCCGCCTCTTGTTCTGCACGCTCTTCATTGATGCCACTCATTCATTTATCCATTCACACAAGTATTTATTTAGCTTCTACTAATGCCAGACTCTGAGAGATACTGGGGAAACACAAACAGAAACTCCTACTCCCTGTCCACCAGGAGATGGCGGGGCGGGGGGAGTGTGGAAGTGCTGTGAACGAGTTAGGTTTTCCAGAGGACACATTCCTTCCGCTGAGGCTGGAAGGATGGGCCATGGAGTTTTTGGTGAACAACAATGGGAATTTCTTGGGAAGATGGGATGGAGGTAGAGGTGGTCACGGGCAGGGGATAGAACGATGTCATGAACCAAGATCATGGCAAAGGATTAGGGCGACTGTGCGTTTTACTAGTTAGACAATTCCACAAATACAGTGAAAAGACAGAACAGAAGGAAATTTCATGGAAAAGAAAACAGATTGAGGATTTATAATGCCATCTGTGAGAGAGGATTTGAAGAGTATTTTGAAAATCAATAATTTCATCAAGGTGATAACAGTTCACCATGCCATGAAATTAATTTCTGAAAGCATTTATTCTTTCTACTTCACATAATTTTAGATTTTGAAAGGTACACTCAGGAAAAGAGTCACTTTTACTTAATGCTTAAAATGCATACGTCAGGAACAGAAATCTCCCTGGTCATTCTTAAACAAGTTCTGCTTATTAATCTGGTGTTTATCCTACTGCCTAATTTTTTCATTTCAATGACCACATTTTTCGTTTCCAGTGGATTCTTTATCACACCTTCCTCTTCTTGAACTACCTTCTCTTCTTGTTCCCAGGATAGGTAGTTCCCTCCTTCACAATTTCAAGAAAAGTAAACACACTTATTTATTCTTAAGCTTACTTGAAAAAAGGTAATTCCCTACTTTCCTGTGTTTGCGTGACGTTTCTCAAGAGTCTGATTTTATCTCATATCTTACAATCTTTGTCCGACTGCTCATCTGATGCAAACTTTGTTCCCTGGGCTGGGATCCGGGGATTGGCACAGCACAGCCAAATGAGCTGCCCACTCTGATGTTAGGGCGTGAGATCGGTTCCCCAGAGAGGGCACTCCCACAGGACGCCCGTGTGTTAGAGGCACTGATTCCAGTTTGACTCAGGGCCTCCCTGAGGCATTCTGTCCCTGAGAGTTCTGTCTGGCTCCAATTCCAGACAAGGTGGGAGGTACCCTTTGAGTCCAGTATTTCCATGGGGAGTTCTGGCCTCCGGGCATATGGGACAGTCTAAGGCTTCTGCCCCATGCGGGACACTCTCCACCATGTTCCCCCCATCCGGTTCCCACCGCCCCGTCTCATCTCCCCTTCTCCTGAGTAGCCCAGCTTCAGCCTTCCCCCACCATTCTGCATCTCCTTTCATTTCTGGTCCTTGGAGACTTTGCACTTATGTTGAAACTTGATTATTACTCTTCAAAATCCATTTGAAAATATCTTATCTGTGTTCTCATGTGCTCAGAACTCAGATGGACGTTTGGTACGTATTTCATCAGGACTGGAAGACCAACAAGAATGCTTCAATTTTGGCTTTGAAACATGCAAAGCGTCTCAAATACAAATATTTTAAAGGAGAAAAATGACTATTTCCCACTGAAAGGATGGGACACCTTAACAGAAAGAGAAGGAACCAGACAGAGTGATTAAAGTTCAAGTTCATGATCTCATGGTTGCATCAAAGAAAACCTTGCTTTCGAAGCTCTTAACAACAACGCAGACCACAACAACAACGCAGACAACAGCCAAAAGTTTTTTCTGTTTGGATGAAATGAATCACAGCTACTAATCACTTTATGGCCAGAGACTTGAGACTAATTCTGAGGCATTCCATTACTCAGTGTCCTTGATCTAGACGTGACTCCTTTATGGCATATTTGTCAACTTCTTTTGGTATGATAATCTCAGGGAATCTTTTTCCTTGCCTTTTTGGCTGACCCTTCTGAGCAGGAAATTTCTAGGGAAATACATCATCTAACTGTTTATACTTCGGTGATCACAGGTATGATTTTTCTAAAGCTAGTCAGCGAAAGAGAGCCAAATAAATAGAATCTAACATATTTAGATTTTACAAACATCTGCTTGCTCCCCCTCCTTTTATTAAGTATACATCATGTATAAAAATCTGTTTTTAATCAGCTAATATGTAGACTAAAGCCTGTGGTTTAAATACATTGACCTATCTGGATCCTTTGGGGTTATTCAAATTTAAATAGTACAAGTGTTACTGAAGTCCACAAAGAATTATCGAGTCACTTACAAGCATAATAAAGGGAAATGAAGCTGGGAGAGAGACTTGTTTCCAAGAAGTACCAAAGGGACTGACAACACTTCTGAAGAGAGCCCGGGTAATGGGGAGGTAACAAAATCCAGTCCTCAGTGAACCATGCATCCATAAGCTTCTACTACGGGGACTTCTGTGGTGTTTTTGAGAATTTAACTGGATCGCTCACATCCTGTGTGGCGGTCAGCCGGTCCTATAACCTCCCAATTTTGACTGTGCTTTGTGCAAAAGAGAGATAATATTTTTTGGCTTAAGAGTCTTGGGACTAAGTGTAGAGAAGTATCTACTTCCCTACGGCTATCTACGGAATTCTATGGGGTACCCAAAAAACAGTCTGAGTTTCCTGTTCTTGCCTCGAAAATGTTAATACATTTATATCTCCTTACGGAGCTGAGCTCTGGAGAGATCCAAGCAGTTGGCCTGAGCGACCACACAAGCAGGGAGTGAGGAGACTGGGGCTACCATCCCAGCTCAGTTCTCCTGGACAGACGCCACCCGGGCCCAGCTTCCCCATCTGGGGGGTGTGCGTGTGGACAGAGCTGCCTACCTGCGCTGTTGTGAAACTCAGGGGAGGAAATGAACACATACACCAGGAACTATACAAACGTTTGTTGAAATCATGAGTTATGGGAGAAAACATTCGGTTTGGTGTCCGGGCCAGGCACTAGAGGGGCCCAACCCCGGGCCCCGGACACTCTCGGGCTTGCTGCTGGCTTTGGGCTGCAAACACCTGTTCTTTTGGGCACCAGGGTTTTATCGGGCCCGGGCAGGGTGCGCTGGGGGGCTGAGGGGAGTGGGGAGGCTGATGCCTCTAGGAGCAGCCTTCAGTCAGCAACTACTGGCAGTAGGTAAATGAAAAGCCTGGCTTCCTTCACATCCCAGGTGGGAACCCTCTGAGTCACAACCCATAGAGCCCTTCAGGGAGCCTCACTGAGAGGAGCCAGGTGCCTGTGGTGACGAGCGGCTCCCATCCACGCCCTCTTTCTGCTTCCTTCCCTTCTTGGTCCCGCTTCCCCTCTCCCTTACAGCTGCTTCCTGGGTCGCCTTCCAACATGGATTCTGAGCCAGGGTCGTCTTCTGGGAGAACTCGACTGAAACCTTATTAGGAAAATAATCCTAGTCCACTATTCGTGCGTATTCCTTCTTATGAGGAAGAGCCAAATTAACTAAAGATTTCATTGGTCTTAAAAGACATTTGCAAATGCAAGAGATTGTTTTCTCTTCCTCCACCTCCCCTCTCTTTTTTTTCCTTTAAGATTTTATTTATTGAGAGAGAGAGAGAGAGAGAGCTGGGGGAGGAGAAGCAGAGGAGGGAGAGGGACAAGCAGACTCTGCACTGAGCGCGGATCCCCGACGAGGGGATTGATCTCAGGACCCTGAGATCTTGACTGGAGCCGAAACTAAGAGTTGGACGCTTAACTGACTGAGCCACCCAGGTGTCCCCTCCCCTCTTTCTAGCTTTTTCTAGAGGTCACATATCCTCCAAATTCCAGGCTCTAAACCAGCAGCCACTGGAAATACAATGTCAGCCATGTGTGGCTGGACCACACATGGACCCCATGGCCCTGTGCAGAACCCTCCTGGCCGGAGAAACGTCCATGCCCCCTGAAGCCACCCACACCTTCCAAGGACCCCCACACCACAATCCCGGAGCCTGATGGGCCACCGGGGCAATGCCCTCAACTCAGCCCTCTGGAGAGCCCGAGTCCGCATTGGCACCCCAGGCCTGCCATCCTCCCAGGACCAAACCCTAACCCTAGGTTGGGTGTTCAGGCTCTGGACCCCAGAGGCCTGACACCCAATTCCTCCCATGGATGGGAGCATCAGACTGAAGGCAGGTTTCAGATTCTCAGCCAGGAGGAGGCCGTCTCCTTTGGTGCTCTCTAATACCCTCAGAGCCCTAGAAACCGGCACGCTCCCCTGAGGCCATTCCCGCCATGTGAATCACATTTTAAATTTTCTAATAGTCGTGTTTAAAAAAAAAAGTAAAAAGAACCAGTTAAAATTAATTTTAGAACATATTTTACTTCATTCAATATCCGAAGTATTATTCCAACCTATAATCAATATTTAAAAACTGATGAGCCACAGCGCCTGGCCAGATCAGTCAGTGGAGCATGTGACTCCTGATCTCAGGGTTGTGAGTTCAAACCCCATGTTAGGTGTAGGTAGAGATTACTCAAGATGTTAAAAAAACAAAAAAAACAAAAAAAAAAAAAACCAAAAAAACCTGATGACCTATTTTACATTCTTTTTCTTTCTTTCTTTTTACTAGGTCTTTGGAATCTGGTATGTGTTTTATCCACATAACACATCTCCATTCACACCACTCAGCACGTCAAACGCTCAGCAGCTACACACAGCGAGCAGCTCTACTACTGAACAGCGCAGTGCTAGGGTCTTGAGCAGGGGTCAGCAAACCTCTTCTGGAAAGGGCCAGGTAGTAAATATTTTAGTTTTTATTGGCCACAACCTCTCTGTTGCAACTGCTCAGTTCTGCTGCCCTTTTAGTGAGAAAGCAGCCACTGACTCTACAGAAACGGATGGGCAGGGCTCTGTTCCAGTATAAAACAATATTTACAAAAACAGGTGGTGACTGAGATTCGGCTCGTAGGCCAAGCTCCTTCCTGGGCCTGGGCACACGCTCTTCCCTTTGGAATGCACCTGCACAGCAGGAAATAATTCCACTACTAAGGGGAGGGCATAATGAAACCATAGTACGTATTGAGTGCCTGTTGTATACCCATCACAGCTTAGTCCCTTCCCATCATAAGTGCTCCAATATTTATTGTGGGATCAATTAGCAAGGAAAACTGAATATCCACTAGACGACTCTTCTGAAATCTAATGTAGTAAATCAGCTAACTAGTTAGTTCATTTAACAACTACTACAGATTGTTGAAACATTGCCTTCTCCCCTTGAGAGCCTTTTTCATTGGTAGCATTGAGTCTGAGCCCAAGAAGAGGGGCTTGGCAACCAAGAAGCATTTTGAAAGGAATGCTGTGTAACTCTCTAAGACCACAAGGTTTCTGGAAAGGCAAATACTACACTGTTGAGCAAATTTTAATAAACATGGGTTTAGATAAATAGTCTAGCAATTATCACGGACACATCTAGTCCAAATTCCACCTAAAAGCAAAGTCAAGTTGCTCCTAGCCTTAACTCATGACCTCTTCCCCAGCTGTGTTTCTCCTAGAGCTGCTACTCTCCGAAGGGGAAGGATGGGCTAAGAATGTGTCTTTGTTGAGACAGACAAGGCTTTCGTAAGCACCCAGCTGGCCGATGGAATTCACCATGTGCCTCCTACTGCCACCGCTACCACCCAAGCAGAGGAATACAAATAATTTAAGATGGTCCTTCAAAAAGCTATAAGGATGGTCCTTCTAAAAGGCAGATCTGGTTTCTTAATATCAAGCCAACGATAAGATCCATGTCAAACCTGGGAAAGGCCCAGTTGTAAGCCACGACCCGCTTAAACAACGAAGCTGCCCCGCACACTTTTTTGCCTTGAGGATGATTCATTTTTCCCATAATTTTTGTTTTTCATGCATACACCGCTAATGCATTTTCACAGAGCCATAATGCACCTCCTTTACGTCAGGTAAACTGATAATGTAACAATTTAACAATCCCTGGTGGGGCACAAGGTTGCACACCGACCTCAACAGGGCCGGGCGCGCAGGGCTGCGGACACCAGCTGAGAACAGTAAATCCGAGCTTTGTGCTTCGACACGCACGGATACCTAATCAAATGGCAAGGTAAGCAGACAAAAATGCTGCTAATTTCAGCCTTCGGAGAACCTGTCCCTAAGAGTCGGGTTGCAGGGAGTTAATGACTTGTCATTGAGCGCTACTAGTAAAATGTACGCCTGAAACAGAAGGTTTCAGTAACTCCTTTTGGGGTGACCCAGGCCGTACAGAATGTTTGCTCTTACTCCAAAGTCGATGCTTTAGAATGTCTTTAAAGCATAATATTAAGTCTGGATCCCTTTCAAGGCAAACACAGATCCGGCTTGTTTCAGTCTGTGACACCCAACACCACCACGACTCCGGCGCGATCAGGATACGAACACGTCGAGTGCCGCAATCCATATATTTTCTTCTAAGAAACTTTAATCACAATCCTTAATGTGAAAACACACACCCGTATTAACACATGCCACCTGCATAAAAGCATAAAGTCTTTATATGTAACCAAACACTTAAGATGTTTTAATTACCTTGTGGGAGTTTAAGGCTATCTTCAGGTTCAACTCATGACAGACCACGAGGACGTGTGATTTATGCCGGGTTTAGTTTTTAATGCCTTTTTTCATTGGTTATGATAGTTAACATTTCCAAATGTCCTGGCAAGACAGGCCGCCCAGGGAACTTCAAAAACATAATAAAACCCAATCTGCATACAAATTTAAGTCTAGTGTTCCATGGGCTACAATTTAAGCCATTTTGATATGCGATACTGTATTTACCTTGTCAGGTTTTATTTGGAATTTCCATATTAACTGTGCAGAATCTGCTCTATGTACTTATAAAGTCCATCACCAGGAATTCAGGGGTTATTATTCTAATACGGTCGTCAATAATATACAGAGAACAATCTTTAAATATTATTTATGGTCTAAAATGGTTTCAAATTTTGATGGAGATAAGTTTCTATCTTTAAGAGTTATATTCACCTAGTTATAATTTTAGCATATCTGACTACAAACTACTTCGTTACAGGTACTAGAGATGTGAGTGGCCTTTCTTGTTCACTCCTCATCCCCGGGCGCTACTTCTGCCCATAATAAGAGAGGTGAGCAACTGACTCATAATCCTATCTGTTAGTTTTGAGAATTAATACTGACGTGAAGGAAGCTGGATGATGGGGAGCCTCTGAAAATCCCAAAATTCTAAATAATTACCTCCACTGCAACATAGAGGCCTGCAGAGAAATGTTTCAGAGAAAATGACTGTAACTTCGATCAATGGAGCATTCCAGAAAGCATTTCCCGAGATCATGGCCTCGGTAAAAGGGCCACGAAGGTCCCATTTGGCAGCTGTCCTGCTGCCCTTCCCTGCTTACGTGTCCCCATTCGGGGGACTTGAATCAATCTCAACACAGCACATCTGTGGGGCTGACTCAAGAGAGGTAACCAACTGCCGGTCAAGAATTAGATAGTGGAAAGATTATGGGAATTTCTGAAAATGGACTAAGAGTAGTTAATTATTTTTACTCAAAAAAAAAAAAAAGCTTTCAAGTTGGGGAAAATATTAATCTCCCAATCCCGGGGGTCGGCACAGCATGGCCCACAGACCAAACCCTGCTCCCCACCTGTGTTGGTACGGCTTGCCAGCTAAGAATGGATTTTCATTTTTAAATGAGAAGGTAAAAATTTGTGACATGCGAAGAGCATATGAAATTCAAATCTCTCTGTCCATGAAGTTTTATAGGAGCACGAATACTTTTCATCTGTTTATAGACTGTCTGTTGCTGCTTATGAGCTAGAATGACAGACTTGAACACTGGCCCTTTTTTTAAATTCTTATTATTATTTTTAAAGATTTTATTTATTTATTTGACAGAGAGATCACAAGTAAGCAGAGAGGCAGGCAGAGAGAGAGGAAGGGAAGCAGGCTCCCCACTGTGCAGAGAGCCCGATGCGGGGCTCGATCCCAGGACCCTGGGATCATGACCTGAGCCAAAGGCAGCGGCTTAACCCACTGAGCCACCCAGGCGCCCCAAACACTGGCCCTTTACAGAAAACGGGTCTCCTTAGAAACAATAAAAATGTCTTTAAAAACATAATCTAATAATCTAATAAGCTTATTATCTAAAAACTATATATAAAATTATCTAATAATCAAATTAACTAATAATAACAATAAACTAATAATAATTATTAATACAGAGTGTTTGCTCTGCTGGTCCCAATCATTTTAAAATTTCAAAAATCCAACTCACTTAACATTTTCAATCCCTACTATGAGAGTGTAAGTGTGCCTAAAATTTCATTCAGGTACTCAAAATTCTGAAGGCGAAGGCTCTTTTTGTTGGCTACCAAAGTAATTTGTAACTCATGAAAGAAAAAAGGAAAGCCTGAAATCATGGGTGAAACGCAAATGTCTGACTAGGTGCCACAGTCAACTTCTGTTCAGAGAAGCAGAAGATTCAGGCCGGGAAAGAGTCAGAAAGGATCTTAACTGGAATCAAAGTTGTTACAGCAAGAACATGGCCAAGAGTAGGTAAAGAAGAAAGCGCAGCACAAGGGTTAGTCAGTACTTTCCAATCTGTGACTAAGCATAAAGCGTTGGGTCGTAGGTACACACCAAATGTGGAATTACTCATCAATTCCTTTTTCCATCAATTCTATTTTCCTCAGGCTTTTTTCTTCCTCATAAATCACACCTCAAAGGGGGCCTTAGAGCACGGGATAATTAATGTCTATAGAATCCCGATACCATGTAAGTCATACACCTTGTTTGTGAATGTCACCTCCATCACTCAGACATTGAATCATTTTGATCTTATCCCCCTTCCTCCATTTTAAGTCAATGATGACATTGTGAGATACTCATTAACGAACATGTTCTGGCTTTTCTACTTAAATAGGGTTTTAACTGATACCATCAAACATTTTTACCAGACCTATCTCATGGTGGATGCGTAGCCTTCAATGAATGGAAATACATTTTTGCTTGTAAGACACCGTGGGAAGACCAAATCTTTTTCTAAGCTAGTACTTCACATTCTGCAGATACTTCATTTCGGTTAATGTGAATATACTGAATGTATTTCGAGCAAAAGTAGTTGAGTCTTTGATCTAATAATTCTGCGTCGATAACTTGGCTCTGTTTCTGCCGCAACATGTCTGCCCTCAAATTTTTAGGTTTTAGAGGATGATGCCTTTTCTGGACTGGCTGCTGAAAATGATTATTAAAATTCAATACATGGTCAGCTTTGCTCTTGAATTTGTGGCATTCCCAGAAAGGATTCATATTGTTCACAAAATTCATATCCCCATCTGGGAGGTACACAGAATATTAAAGCCAAGGGAGGTACACTGACTCAAAAAAAAAAAAAAGATTAAAATTCCACTCCATCTAAAGGGGTCTGGTCTGTTAAGAATTTACAAAATCAATGTTATGTAAGAGAATTCCCCATTTGGGACAGCCTAGAGAATCAAAGAATATGAAAGCATGCCATTGTTTCTCAGCCCTGAGTAACCTTCAAAGACAGAACCTTCCTTGGGTTTTAGACATCTGAATCTCAAACTCCTTGAATTCATCCCATCCTTCATCCCTGACTGTACCACCTTGACCCAGCCATCTCCTCCTCATTTAGTAGGACTGATGCTGTCTGTCCAATCAAGGTGATTTTGATTGAGTCAAAATTAAAGAAACATACAAGTTACGGAAGGAAGGAAGCAAGATGACCGATCAATGGGTAAGTGGTTCCCATCTTGGCCTACACACTGCAGGTACCTGGGGAATTGTGCAAACACTATGCTCAGTCTACAACCCCTTCCAAGCAGAGAGTCTGAATTACTTAGACTGGGGTAAGGTCCCGGGATTGGAATCTTTAAAACTTCCCTCAGGAGATTCTAATGCTTGGCCAAAAGCAAGAACCATTGCTCAAAATTGAGAAATCCGGTCGCTAAGTACCTGGATCTGTAATACAGTAAACAAAAATGAGCAATTTATTCCCTTGGCTAGTTTTATACTTTCAGACTTATTCAGAATAAAAAGAATATCTTTTGGAATGCAGCATATGCATATAGTGAGTGCAAGGACAAAATTATATATAGCTGTCGCTAGAAGTGTGAATTCATCTGAACTTATCATAAAAAAAAATCCCAGGAACTTTACTAAACAGTACTTTGCAGGGAACACTGATTGTTACTGTTTAGAAATTTAGAGGGCTTTTTTGACCCGAAAATACAGGGGAATGCTTTGCTCAATCATTCGAGTGTTCCTAATGTCTAAAAAAGAACTTCTGGTGACCTCAATTTTTACTTTGCAACATATTAGTGTCCTACAAACTGGGTTTGTTGATTTTAACAGTAATTATTTCACCAGAAATATAACAGAAGTATGCTACAGATGTTTTTTATGCGGTCAATCAAAGACGTAGAGGAACAAAAGAACAGATTCACTGCCCAACCCAGATTCTTTGAAAGGTCAACTCAGGCAACACGACTGCCCTGAAGACCAGAAACGCCTCTGATGCCTGAAAGGTAAAATGCAAATATTTACAATGATGGCAACCACAGCGATAACATTTAACTCCTTCCATTTTCCCCCATAATATTCTGTGTCTCTGATCGAGGGCCACCTGTCTACTAGCAAAAACTAGTCGTAATCATTCTAGAGTCCATTATTCCATTTGCAGTGCTGCACCAAAAAGTGTCAAGCCGCCTTCCCAGAGCTGGCTTGCGTAGACATGACTGAAGACCATTTAAGGGTCAGTGTATTTTGGAAATGAACAAACCCTCATTTCCCTGGAATAGAATACATTCTGGTTCGCATGCACAGCATTTGACTCGAGAGGAAGTCAAAGAATAAATGTCGCTTAAGAAAAAAAATGTTGAAAGCCATCTGGTTTCAACCCCGGGTGCAAAAACTGTCCAATATGCAGAGAAATGGAAGGAGACTTGCATCAGCAGCAGCCGCCTCCCTGGGGAGCTGGTGGGACCCGCAGACTCTGGGGCCCCGCCCCAGACCTGCTGAATCAGAAACTAAAGGCAGCCCAGGACTTGTGATTTAATAAGCCCTCCAGGGAATTCCGGTGAGTGCTCAAGTTCGAGAACCACTTACCTGAATGTTGTAACACCCTTCAACACATGGGGGTTTACAACGTTTAAAGAGAAGAGAATCTAAGTGGGAGGTAGGCGATGCCTGTGCTGTTCTTCCTATCTTCCCTTTCTTGCGGACACCTTTTGATCGTCTTGCTCGGTCTTTGTCATCAGGCCTTATGCCTGGCCCTTCCCGTAGTTCCTTCTATCTCCACTGGGGACCAGGAAGCATAGTGGATGAAAGGGGGTGCTATAGCCAAGGCATGGGAGAAACGAGGCAGGGCTGCAGAATCTGGGAGGTGGGGGGCAATGACCCAACATCATGGCGGATGGAAGGCTTGGGAATGAATGTGTACCTCAGTCAACTGTGCTTTTTATCCTGTCACCATTGGCAATTCTGAATTGCTTTTTCTAATAAAAGCATAGATAGAACTCAGATGTTCAGAATGTTCTAGAAAAAAAAAATCAGTCTTGGTGAAGTTGCCCCAGTGTATTCTCAATTACTTATAAATGCTGTTTTGAAAAATGCTTAAGTGGTGTTGAAAGGGGGAGAGGGCATTCAGCCAGCAGAGGACCCAAACTCATCTGTTTATGATGAAAAAATAATGCCAGCCCCCCACCCCAACTGGCTGAAGTCGTGCACCTCTTTAAGATTTGGCCTGACACAAAATGTATAAACCTGAAAGCAAACGTTACGCTTGGCTCTCCGAACTTTTTAGTGTGAGTTTTGTCATTTGATTTTCAAATGTCTATGACCTTGGTTGACCACTGTGATAGGACACTCTGGGGAGGTAGAATGTTAACGTATGACATCAGAGACAGCTTGGTAGTTCAATGGTGACAGTGAATCATAGCATAGCCTTCCACTAACCATTGTTTTTCTCCAATGCGTTAGTTTTATTTGAATGAAGTGTCACTTACATAGCTAATGAATACATTTTCAAATCAGACACATTTACTATAATTAAAGGCAGACTCCGGCACCGCGTAATTTTGACCGCAAGTGAGGCTTTCACCAGACTGTGTTCTTTCCATCTCCAAAGAATGACGACAAAACAGTGACTTCACATATACATATTCCCTCGGCAAATGTGGACTCTTTGACAGTTTCAACTCTCTCCTCCTCTGTCCCGATAATATTCAAAGTTCAACCTCAGATCTTAACTCATACCTAAACTTCCGTCTCTCATTCCCACCTCCATCCCAGCATTAAGCTTTGACGATCCCTCATTATTTTAAACTCAGCTTTCTTAACTGTATCATCTGCTCCTTTGAAATTTCTTTTCACTTTCGGGCACCTGGGTGGCTCAGATGGTTAGGCATCTGCCTTCAGCTTGGGTCACGATCCGGGGAATCTGGGACTGAGCCCCACGTCGGGCTCCCTGCTCGGCGGGGAGCCTGCTTCTCCCTCTCCCACTACTGTTCCCCCTGCTTGTGCTCTCGTTCTCTCTGTCAAATAAATAAATAAATTTTTTAATTAAATCTTTAAAAAAATTTTTTCTTCCCACCTTCTAGTCTTTACAAAGGAGAACTGCCATTCTTCAGGTCCAGAACCACAACATCATCTTAGACTCTGACCTCTCCTTCACGCATTCTATCAATCCCTCTCTACAGCTGCCTGGTTGATTATTAAAAGATCCCTCAGCTTCGGGCTTCAGCTTTTCCTTTTCTTCCCAAGGTCACCACTCTAACCATCTTCTTCCCTGAATCTTTGGTTTTCACTCCTCGAACTTTTGCTCAGCCAAGCGGGTCCATGTGTGGTCACCAAAGTAATCTTCCCAGCAAGTTGGTATTATCACAGTACCCCATTCTCGTAAGTCCAAAAGCTGTCTAGTCTTGAGGGATCAGATTCAAGCTCCGGAGTTGACATGCAAAGTCCTCAAAACAAGAATAGGTTTAGGATTTCCCCAGTAGAAGCCAGCTGTGATGACCACCGCCCTGCAAAATGAGGACTGCACTTCAGTTACACCGTTTTCCTTGTTGCCCAACGACCACCATGCCGGTTGTAGTTGGTTGTGCCAACTGAGCCATCGGTTGTGCATTTCCACCTGCCCAGCACTTGTTTCGTCCCCCCCGACGGCATCCCAGAATCTAGCAGAGTGCTGTATGGGCAAATACAGGCACTAATAAATGCTTGCTTGATAAAAAAAATACATGAATAATATTAATGCAGCTAACGATTTCCTGTCTATAATAGCAATCGCATAGAGCCAAATCTGAATTCTATTTCACAATCGGACAAGATGAAATCATATGTTTCTGAAGACATCAATACATATTTGAAATATCAAGCCAGAGTTCACTATATTATAAAAACACTTTGATTAAATTAGTTTCAGAAACTGCTCTCCAGCCAAGGAGCTATCTACTAGGCAATGGATCAGGCAATAAATCTTAGACTCTATGTGCTGACAGGTTTAAGATGATTTATTGAATTGTAAGACAAGGAATTGTGAAGCGCCACTAAGCAAATACACACTCTCTTCCAATGCAACGTTATTTTACTCAACAAAAGCAATTTAGGAGGATATGGTACTATTAAAATAATCGCGAATGCTTCCCATACATCGTTAATTCTATATATCAAAAATAATCCAGGAATGAAATCATTAGATTGTGCTACTGGCCCTAGATCAGACGGATGACTTAATAATGATCCATTTCCCCGAAATAAAGCTCACCTCTGCCTGGTAATAATCAGAGAATTTACACTACCTGTGACCGCCAACACCGCTTTACCCATACGTTAGCCCCGTGATTTTTACCCTTTCATCTAGATTTTCTTTGCAATGTTATGCTATTTTACGAAAGAAACCGAGCTACGCATTTAACTTTCTCCTCATGATTCAGCTTCATTATAACGGTTGCCTGAATTTTACCATTTAACCAAGTTCTTGAAAATGAACACTAACTATTTGCAGCTATAAGTTTCTCCAATAACCAAACAATCAAAAAGTTTTAAATTAAAAAAATAATGTACCTAGGGGGACCTTCATGTTGGTTTAACGGCAAATGACATCCTTTGGTGCTCAGGATACAAAGGCAAGTGGACATGCCCTGGGCGAGGCTGGGACGATTACACCACAGTGTATACACGAACAGCTTGGAGGTGTACCAATCAGAAAGGCACATTTTGTTTTGTCCAGATGGAATGATACTGCTAGAGAATTTGATACTCCTGCTCTTGGTCTCTAGCTCCCGAAGAGTATTCTAGCCCTCAACAAAATTCTAGGTCTAGAAAAGAGATCTCCTTAGGAGCCCACTCTAGGATAGGGTGCCTAAGAGATCTGATACTGGCTACAGCCAGTCCTTAGGGCCAGAGGGAGGCTGAAAGATAGTGGGTAGGTGGGTTCCTGGCTCCTTGTAGAACCTGGATTTGTTTGCATGAATCTTAACCGTTTAGTTCCTGAAACTTTATGGAGAAAATCTGGACCAGCAGTTACTGGACACAGAAACACCAGAATCCTGAGAAAGAATTTAGGTGCTAAAGAAAGTTCTCAGCTCATACTGCTCTCATAGCTGTGCTGTGCAGCCTGAGAGTTGGAAGTATTTCAAGTTCTCTTAAATGAGCACTTGCGATTCTATCGAGAACTTTCTGGAAGGATCCAAATACTTGGTATTCTGACACTCTATGGAAGATACTGAAGGCAGTGGGCCTATTTCTCTCTTTCTCTGTCAAAAACCTTAATTCTCTCCTCTACATGTGCTGAAAAGAAAGGCCTTATTCCCGAGGCTACATTTTCTCCTCTGCCTGGAAAGCTGCTGTTGCACATTAACAGACGAAGCTAGTGGACAGCTGTTTTCAGATTACACACAAACAGAAAACATTGAGTTCAGGTGTTTCGCAGCTGGGTATTACAACTTCTCACTCTCTGAAACACTAGCTTTAAAACTAGAATCTGAAGAAAACATTCTTCAAAGGACTCTGAAGCAGGCTATGTGCATTTCATCCCTTTTGATAACCAATGACATACTGAGACTGAAAAACAGGAGGAAGTTGTCAATTGACAAGCATTTTCTTTCCTCCAGCCCTAAAGTGCAATGTAAAGGGCTGGCCACTAGGGGCGCCTGGGTGGCTCAGTCGGTTGGGTTTGTGAGTCTTAGTTTCAGCTCAGGTCATGGTCTCAGGGTCTTGGGATGGAGCCACAGGGACTCTGCGCTCAGTGGGGAGTCTGCTTGAGGATTCTCTCTCTCCCTCTGCCTTTCCCCTTGCTCACACATGCTCTCTCTCTTTCTAAAATAAGTAAATATTTCTTTAAAAAAATCCATCAATAAAAGTGAGGCCAATCCATTTTATGTTATTTGCATTCTGTAGTATCGCAAAGTGTTTCCTGAACATACAAGCCTGCAATTGTAGTTTGGGGTTCATCTCAAGAAGTACCCAGGGGGCGCCTGGGTGGCTCAGTGGGTTAAGCCGCTGCCTTCGGCTCGGGTCATGATCTCAGGGTCCTGGGATCGAGTCCCGCATCGGGCTCTCTGCTCGGCAGGGAGCCTGCTTCCCTCTCTCTCTCTCTCTCTCTGCCTGCCTCTCCGTCTACTTGTGATCTCTCTCTGTCAAATAAATAAGTAAAATCTTAAAAAAAAAAAAGTACCCAGAAATGTAAAAGGAAATCGCAAAAATGAGCTTAAAGCACAAAAATCCCAACTGTGAATTCTCTGAGCAGCAGTGGAGTAAATGAAGAGTCGGATGGAAGAATGTGGGAGATTGGGAGGGGGCGGGAAGTTTTAAGGGAGAAACACCTTATTCCAAAGACTTTTGGGACTCTCCGTAGCCAGGTATTTCCACTACATTTTCCAGGCCTAATCAGACTCCCCAGGACTGTGGTTCATTTGTTTCCAGGCAGCCGTTTTTACCATTTGACTTAAAGAATCAAATCTATAACGGGACTTTTATCGCCACTAACGCGACCCAGTGTGGACCATGTTCTCATGGCACAGAATGAAACTGGCAAAATCAATGGCCAGTTAAAATTGTTAACAAACTTCTGGACCATATCAATTAAATCCTTCATAGAATTTTCACCTAAATTAAACATTACAAATGTACAGCTGGGAGGCATGTTAAAAAAACCCAACCCTCCACTGTATACATTACAACCATTAATGTGTTTTGCAGATTTTTTTTTTTAGAGGCTGGGATGAATCCAAATTGACCATGTGTATGCTGTCTTTGGCAATCATATGGTTTTCCAAAACAATTATAAAAATAAAAGAAACATTTGCTCCTTGCTACTAGTGTATACAATGTCTCTATAGGGTACTTTGTGCTGTCCCAATAAATACTCAGTACCTTACAAAAAGGTTGCAGGTCACTATTTATCAATGTCTGCCAGCTGTTAAGAAATGAAAGAGTCACAGAGGAGGGTCGGGGTGGGGAATTTAAGACTTAATTAATGTGGTGATTAACATCACAAATGGTGTCTAAACAAAAAGCTGAAGAAGAAAAGGAATGAACTTGAAACTCTGCTGCTCCAAATACTTTCTTTCCTGCAACTATTATTGAGTCAATCATGAAAAATAAAATTTTTAAAATAATCATAGACTAAATATAGCATCCAGGTTTACTGGATAGTAGCCTTTTTTTAATAAAAAGGTTTATTTATTTATCTGAGGTGGGCGGGGCAGAGGGAGAGGGAGAGAGAGACTTAAGCAGACTGGGAGTGGAGCCTGATGCCGGGTCCATGTTAGGACCCTGAGATCACCACCTGAGCGGAAACTAAGAGTCGGATGCTTAACCAACTGAGCCACCCAGGTGTCCCTGGACAGTAACCTCCTTGAAGACAAAGGCATCTTTGTGCTAATACTAACCACTTCCCGTCTGAACACTGAGTAGGATCAATAAATGTCTGAATTGCATTGGAACACAGAGGGACATGGACAGTGGGGGTAACTGAAGTACCCCATTCCATTCTACTTTGGACTCAAAACACTTTGAAGATACTCCAACCACTTCACACTGGAAGGCACCATCATAATTATATTTAAGTTTCCTTTTCTTTTGAATTAAAGAAAAAGAACCAAAGAATTTAGTGCAATTCAATTACAGCTAATTAAGTGGAAGTCTTAGCTCAACGACCACGTACCAAACACAGAATAATCTTCCCCATATGACACACTTGCTGGTATATAAAAATCTACAGTAATAGCCACACACCAAAGTCTAAATACTTTTCATCCAGTTTGAAGTGTGTTAAGTACTTGTCCGCTACAAAAGATTGACCACAAGTTAAATCCCAATACATCTGACAATATTCGATTCTGGAAAACCAATGTTCACAGCCACACAAACTCAGCACTGGGAATATCCTCTCAGGTTCTCCTATCCTCTGTGCTCCTATCATTCTCCTTAAGTCTCTCTGAGTATATCTGATTCCAACGCACTTGGTCATTCTCCTACCCCAGCTAGAAAGGTGGGCTAGGATGAGGCGATGACTCCTTCGTTTAGAGCTGGACTAGGCGTTTCCTCTTTCCATACAGCCTCCTGATGAAATAGAAGAATCGTGTTGGGAACAGTAATAGCAGTAGTGAATTAGTAACAACAAAAAGTGCAGCCACAAGAGAAGGCAGTCACGGCTACAGTAGTCATGATAACAGCAGCTAGCATTTACTGAGCATATACTGTGTGACGAGGATGGCATATTTTATCTCTAGTCCCCTTAATGATGCTAGAGGCATGCATTAGTACCCTGATCTTTACTCATGGAGAAACATACTCAGAGAACCTCACTTGCCCAAGTTCACATGGCTTAGTGAGCGCTGGAACTGAGATCTTAAGCCCAGCTCTGTTTGATCCCAAACTCGTTCTCCATCCCCACCCCCAACACACACACTATCCGACTTCTGGAGGAGACGCACATCTTCATTTTCATGGCGCCATCTTCTAACAAGGCAATTCATTTCAGTTGCTTTTTTTTGTACCCTTGTAACATCTCTAGAAAATGCCTGTTCTGAGTACAGCAGCTTGTGCTGGTTTCACAAACTGAGACACCAAAGACAAGAGTTGGTGCTTCAAAGGGAAGGTTGGGGTTTCCAAGGTTACACTTACAGGAGAAAAGCCAAGAGGCAACACTGTTCATCAGAGCGGCCCTGATTAGAACCACCAGGATCAGCAATCTTAGGCGACAGTAACTGCACGGTACGGAAGGCCCTCTGCTTACCAAGTACTCAATTAAAAGACCTTTAAATTAGGGAATACTTTTCAACCATGAATTGAAATCATTATCTGAAGACTATTCAGCAGAAGGGAAATATTGTTCTATTTTAGTATCTAATTCACTCTAGATAAAACCGACTCTGGGCCACTGACCTGACTCAGATCTCAGAAACAGTAACAGGACTGCCCCCAACCTAAGAGTACAAATATATGTATTCCAAATCATTGTCCCCCCTAATTCCACAGGTTTCTCCCAAATTTTTATTATGGGTTAATTCTGATTTAGCTTGCTACCAATGATAGGGACATCCATTTAGCCTGACGAAGGTCTGAATTCCAATTGGTAAGGAAAGGTCAACAGATGAATTCAGACCAAGTGAAAATGATGAGGCCCTACGTAGTAAAAAGGCACCATAATTCGAAACCCTAATTTGTAGACTTACCTAATTTCAAAGGTAAGTTTTAGATCATTCCATATGTACGCCTTGACTCACTTCAGGATTTTAACAAGAAAAAAATATCTGGATATAAGTGTGTTTGTGAAGCCCAAGATAGAAAACATTTTGGAAAGCTTCAGCCCTGCTTTCTATAAAAATGTGGATTCTTGAGGCCAGATCAATTAGACTTTCAACACACAGTAGGCGACTATGATACCAGCTGATAAGCTCCGAAGGTCAGTTTGGGAGTCTCTTTTGCTGCACGTGACTGAAAGAGGAATAAAGCATCATTCTTTACCCTTTGCTCAGTCTACAATCAGAGAAAGGTTCCTATTTTCCTTCAACGCATCTCATAATCCCTTTGCTAAAAGGAGGAAAGTCACATCAATATTCTGATCACAAAATTAAAAGACAGGGAGACGTTCCCAGAAAACATCTTCAAGGTGGGATGCGTGCCTGTGGGGACAAGATGATCATTTCTGAATGAAGGAGGGGGTGAGAGGAGAAAGAAACATTCGAAATAACGTAACTTTTGCCTTCCCAAACGAGGCTGGGTTAGTTTTCTTTGCTGCCTTTAAAAACTTCTGTTTAGGACGCCTGGGTGGCTCAGTGGGTTAAAGCCTCTGCCTTCGGCTCAGGTCATGATCCCAGGGTCCTGGGATCCAGCCGCGCATTGGGCTCTCTGCTCAGCGGGGAGCCTGCTTCCCCTTCTCTCTGCCTGCCTCTCTGTCTACTTGTGATCTCTCTCTCTCTCTCTGTGTGTCAAATAAATAAATAAAATCTTTTAAAAAATAAAATAAATAAAAAATTAAAACTTCTATTTATCACTTTGCAGTCACGATGTTCCTACTTATATTTTCTTAATTTTCTCCTTTGTTAGCTCTGTTTGGCAGCATTGGCTGCTGGAGTAAACTCTGTATTTGAAAAAGCTTGCACTTTAGATTTCCAGAACTTAAAAAAATACTGAATATTGCCAGTGGATTTTAAATGGAACTCCCAAACAATAGCATGTCCTACATGGACTTCCCATGGGAGTTGAAGACTTTACAAGAGAAATGGCCAAGACCCATGAGGCTGCTTCCTCCATCCTGCCCGTCTGGGGCACGCCTGAAAATGTTCTGGCTTTATGCTCTCTGCTCGTTGTCTTTGACTGCATGGAATTTATTACTTAAGAAATATTTTTAAAGTATTTTTAAGTAATAGTTATTCTTTAAGCAGTAACAGCAAAAACAAACAAACAAACTAACATTTTGAAACACTAAAAGGAAGAACAATTGCTTTACTTTAGGGGGAAAAAACAAGTTCTGAAATGTTGTGGTTTCATGAAAATTATCTTCAGTTCAGCAACTCATAAATCATCATTCAAGGGGTCAGTAGCGCTTAATGACCACACTCTGTCTTCTTTATAGCTGGGCTGGGTTTTGGGTTTTGGGTTTTTTTTTTTTTTTTTTTTTTTTTGGATCATAGTGGGAAACAAACCTATTTTTTACAACATTTTCTATGCCTGTTGTCCATCCCACAAAGACAACCTCAAGTGCAGAGCTTATCTGGATAAGGATCGGCTCAACCTTCAGCAGCTTTCTTATCACCTAACACTCCCTTGTCATAAGAAACGCATGGGATTAACTCCTATCACTCA
Organism: Lutra lutra; assembly: GCF_902655055.1. Taxonomy (NCBI): domain Eukaryota; kingdom Metazoa; phylum Chordata; class Mammalia; order Carnivora; family Mustelidae; genus Lutra; species Lutra lutra. The sequence continues at coordinate 92,470,011 of NC_062296.1, read as the reverse complement.
CCTTCTAGAACACTCTTTTGCAACACTTTTTTTCATAAAGTCACTTAGGGCTATATAACTCTCAACAGCACAGGGAAAAATGATTCTCCCTGAGCCCTGAGAATCAAAGATTAAGGCAGCAGTGAAGTTTTAGTCGAACGGAGTAAGCCAAGTGGAGAAAGCGAACTTCGATACAGCTGTCGTCACATTTGTGGGGGGCATCACGGAGAGGGGGCATCACCGGGAGAAGGCACCATAAAGGGGGGGGGTCATAGAGATGGATAAGGGACACTTCCTGTGGGGAACAAATTTCATTTTTTTCCCACCATCTCTAGTGTTTATCCATTCAGATAAATCAATGACAGAAACCCATTTTATCGTTGTAGATACAACTGATTTTTTTAAGCACTTTTATTAAATGTATTCTTTAGACACAAAATGGAAGAGATAGAATAATCTTCTCTGAAAAATACAGACAAGTAGGGGCACCTGGGTGGCTCAGGTCATGATCCCAGGGTCCTGGGATCAAGTCCTGCATCGGGCTCCCTGCTCTGCAGGGAGCCTGCTTCTCCCTCTCCCGCTCCCCCTGCTTGTGTTCCATCTCTCACTGTATCTCTCTCTGTCAAATAAATAAATAAAATCTTTTTAAAAATACAGACAATAGGTAACTAACAAATACAGGTAAATCAGTCTCCAAGAAAAAAGGCCAGATTCAATGCTTTTGAACCTTCCAAGGAACTCATTTTTATGAGTGCATTTTGGAAGAAGTGCTCCGCAAACAGCAAAACAGACCAGCACTGTGCTCAGAGCCAAACACATAACTCTCCACATTAATTGTGATGGCTTCATTTCCTCTACCTTGGCCTTACTCCACGGTCACTCCCAAGGCCTCCAAAGGAGGCGCCTCTAGCTATTTGACTGAATACTCAAATTTGCTCAGAGTTATTCAGAAGAAATCATTTTCTGACTTTTCAGATGAAAATATCTCTTGGATAGAAATCGTGTTGACTGGCCTATTCCTTTAGTAAAACAGAGACACTGTGACTATTATCATCATCTTAAATTTGATAAGTATTTTCAACACAAAGACCTCCTATGAGACCACAGGTAATGAAAATCTCTGGGCGGCAGGCTGAGTACACGAGGAGGCCTGTGTTACCTTACAGAAGGGTACTTATTTAACTTCTACACAAACTGGGTGTGTTTTAGACCCTGCCTCAAACAGGAAGACGACATCAAATGGAAGAACATTTCCCAAATGCCAGTCTATTTGTGGTCTGGCATATGGATTTCCGCTAACCAGCTGTGAGTCCCAAACCACGGGGTGACAAACTACAGCCCGTGGTCCCAACTGACCCGCCACACCCACCCATGTGAGCATTGTCTGTGGCTGCTTTCACACTAAGGCAAGTTGAGTGGGTTCCAAAAGAAGCCAGATGGCCCACAAAGCTGACAATGTTTAGTAGCTAGCTAGCTCTTATGGTGTTTGCTGACTCCTGCTTTGATGAATTAATCTGGACCTCAGTTTCCCCATTCATAATTGAGAGGCTGTGCAAGATTGAACTTTTTCCAGCAAGGTTGCATGTTAGAATCACTTGGGGTAGTTTTTGGAAAATCCCAGGACCCGAGCTGGAACCCAGACGATCTCGTTGCACTGGGCTGGGCACCCCACTTAAGGTGATCTATGTGCAGCCAGGACAGGAACCATGGGGCTAGACAATAACGAAGGCCCTCCCATGTCAGGGCTTCCGCGATGTGACCCTCTTGTGGAATAAATCGTGTCAGCCTGCAGGAACAGGCCCCTAGAAATGACGTGGGCATTGACGACTCAGGTCTGAGTCCTAGACTCACTCACATTCTAAGCCTTCAATCTGAGAAGCTGAGAATCAACAGTTTTTGCAGATGAAGAAGCAGAGCTCTAGAAATAGAAACAGCTCCTTTGGAAGGAGTCTATTAAAATAGACTAATAGATTTACTGAGTAACTTTTGAACTGTGGAAATAATTCACCTTGAATGTATCCCAATTAAAACTATTATACATCAAATGTAAGCCACTTGGGGGAAAAAATCTCAGCCTCAGCCTGTTCTCTGCAGACTTCCCGCTTGGTCAAAAGCCCCAGGCTGTCTCCGACACAGACAGCCACACCTGGAAGGTCGCCCCGAATGTGAGCCTCAATGACTCGGAAATCCACAGGATAGCGGATAATGTCAAGTGCGCCTCAGTCATATTTGAGGAAGGGATTAAAGAATATTTAACAAGCTTGGGGAGGTTTAAATATTGCTGAGACAGCCCGAAGGACAGCATGTGCAGGCCCAGACCGCTCGAGTTGGGCCTGAGGGCCTGGGGTGGTGGAATCAGCCATGCAGAGAGCCTTGGGGCGCTGCTAGCCAGCCACTCGGGCGGCCACAGATGGGGGAAGCGGGATTCTACGAGGCTGAGTTTTCCCCATCTCCAAAGAGATTTGGTTTTGGACATCACACAGATAAGTCAACGCCTCTGAGAGCGAAGCTGAGCATTTCCCTTTGTGTCACTGGCAAAGATGCTTTGGGTCAGGGGCGCCTGGGTGGCTCAGTGGGTTAAAGCCTCTGCCTTCGGCTCAGGTCATGATCTCAGGGTCCTGGGATCGAGCCCCGTGTTGGACTCTCTGCTCAGCGGAGAGCCTGCTTCCCTGCCTCTCTGCCTAATTGTGGTCTCTGTCTGTCAAATAAATAAAATATTTAAAAAAAAAAAAAAAAAGACGCTTTGAGTCAATCCAAGGGTGTCATGGCCCCGGCATTTGGGGCCGGGCCTGTTGTGGTGGCGGGGGGGGAGGGGGGGCTGTCCTGTGCATTTAGGATGCTTAGCAGCATCCCTGACCTTGACCCCCCAGATGCCAGCATAGGCCCCCTTGCCTCACGGGTAGCCAGAATGAGGCAGTTGTGGACTGTTAAATTTACCCCCTAAGCAAATCGCGATTTCTTAGTATCCTGCCTCAAAGTGGAATTAAAGAGAACCGTTCTGAGGCAGCAGAGGACAAAATCTATACACAAAAAGTATACATATACATACTAGTTAGTTTATCCTACCCCTTGTGAGTGACAAATGTTTCATCACCTCTGCCTGAACTAATAAAGTTTAAAAAGAAAAAAATCAAACAGTCTCTTCATAATACTTTCTCGAGAGAAATCACTGGGGAGCAATTTGTAGTTTCAGAAATGAATGCAGGGACCTGAAAGGCAGTGTTTCACTTGCTTATGTATTCAAAATTCAAAAGAATGGCTGGTGGGCTAGGTATGGTTTTCCTTTTTTATCTGATGGGCACTTTCTACCAACACAGTGGAGACTATAATCTGATTAAATTATTATGGGCTGTTCCATTTGTTTCAACAAGTAGTTACTACTGATAAAATACCTTGTAGCTTTCAAAAACGCTGTAGTCATTGAAAAATGAGTAATCCAATACAAAGGGGCTGTGTAAGATACAGTCACCGGGCTTGAGAAATGGACAAATGGTTGGGCTGGGAAGGCTTGTGCCCCGAGAATGTTTATAAAATAATGCCAAATGCAATGTAATTAGGAAGGGGGGCTAAAGACAATACGGAAAGTCTGAGATAAGGGAATTTCATTAAAAGCTGATCTCAAGAAACCCTCAGGGAGCCTAGTGTTGGGTCCTTTCAGAATAACGTGGAATCAAGAGAGGAAGGGATAGAGGGATTGAGAAAGGAGGTTATTCGCTTGTATTTACAGAAACTTTACATCATCTGGCTTCTCAGAAGAACCTGTATTGTCTTGATTACAACAGAAAGAGGCTTAAAATTTGGAGTAAAGGAGAAGATGGAAGTCTTCAGGGAATAACAATAGGAATGGAGAGGGGAGCCACTATCCTTCGTCCCAGGCTTCTCAAGGGCCAAGTGTTACAGGATTTCATCCAGAATTATTACCTCCTGTTTTACCAAGGAGCAAATGAGGCTCGGAGAAGTTAGTTTTGCTTTTTTCCTTTACCTAAATGCACACAACTTAAAAACTGCAAAGCCAAGCCACAAGTTGCCATCAGACCCCAATCCCGTCTCAGACTTGCTGACTCAGAATCTGCACTGAATCACAAGACCCCGAGTGGTTCCCACGTACATTTGTGTTTGAGACATTCTGGTCTAACAAATGAATTTAAGCAAGCCTACAATTCCGACTGAGAAGCAATCGTGGAGAGAGGAATGCATAATAGATCAAAAAGCTTTATTAACAAACACAACTAACATAAAAATGGTAGTGACCATTTTTATTTGCATCCGTGCTTTGCCAAGAATAACTAAATATGAATAAGAACTTGGTGAGGTCTCTTAAGAGAGTTGAAATGTCAAACTCGTACACTGCGACTCTAAATTTACATTTTTAACCAGGGCAAATAAATCACCACATTTCAAGTGATGAAATGAATTTAGGGACTGTCAGGAAATTCGTTCATTCCTTCATTTAACACTTACATATGGAGGAGCTGGTGAGTTTTGAATAACTCAGCATTACTATAAATACGTAGAAATTATTCCACATGGATTTTCATATTCCAACTTTCTATTTTCCTTCTTTATTTCTATCAGGATGGAAAACAGATCATCTTCAATCACAGTCACCACGTTCAAGGAAATTTCTTTACTCAGTCCAGGGAGCCCTGGTGTCAAGTGCTTCATCTCTCCATCACCAGAGCTCTTTTTCCTCGTCACTGATTCTTTTGAAGCATAGCACATTTGAGCCATCGTTCTTTCAGTCTTAATCATAGGTGGTGAATAATTAGGGGCAAAATGGGCTCCCTGGGAATGAGCCCCCAAACTTTGATTTCTCTAACCATGGTTATGTTATTTAATTTCTTGCGGCCTCATGCTCCACATAATTAAAAAGGTTCCTCGGTACCAAGCTTCTCCCACCCACTAGACTCTGGGCTAGACACTCGGCCCTACATTATCTCATTTAATCCCCCCGAGATCCCTAATGAGCAGGTATCATCATTCCCACACGGTTGTTCCAAGGATCAAATAATACTTGAGAGTGCTTTGCAAACTATCAATCTGGAGATTTACCAGTGTTAGTCATCACTCCCGGTAATAGCTGCTCCTAGATGTTGAGTCAACAAATACCCTAGAACCACATCTCAAAACAACTTAGAGCAGCATCTTGAAGGCTCACTCCCTCTCCCTGCTACCAGCCAGCCTTGGCCTACAAGACTTTCTTCTAGAGGCGTGGAGGCAGCATGACGGCCTTAGAGGGCATCTCCCTCCAAGCTCCTCAGGTGGGGTTTGTACAGGTACCCGAGGTCTCCTAGATCTTCCAAAGCTCTGGACAGCCAGGTCAACGATCAAAGGAGGGAGAAATAAACCTCCCTACCAGGCCAGGATATTCAGCCTAACGCCT